>NC_057354.1:8385681-8695454 GCF_016509475.1 Prionailurus bengalensis | reverse complement strand
ACTGTGAACATCCTCTCAAATTGCAAATTTGTCAAGAAACATAATTTTGGAGCCAGGAAGTTGAGGGAGTTATAAAGCGTTTATGGTATAGGCACATGACAATGCCGGTAAGCTGGCAAAGAGAAATGTTTTGAATTGTCCGATTCGTTCAGTTGCAAATCCCTTGCAAAAAATACACCGGCCCTGTGTGGAGGACCCAATGAAAGAACGGTAGGCATTCTTTGATTTATATATATATATATTTTTTATTTATTTTTGGGACAGAGAGAGACAGAGCATGAACGGGGGAGGGGCAGAGAGAGAGGGAGACACAGAATCGGAAACAGGCTCCAGGCTCTGAGCCATCAGCCCAGAGCCCGACGCGGGGCTCGAACCCACGGACCGCGAGATCGTGACCTGGCTGAAGTCGGACGCTTAACCGACTGCGCCACCCAGGCGCGCCCCGATTTATATTTTTGATTTATCTCAAATCTATATAGATTCGCCATAAACTATCCTTTAACCAATACCCTAGGCTCGTGCATAATGCTTCACAAAGTATTCCTCAGATAATTTGCACTTATCAAACTTGTAATTATCTCAACAAATACGAAGTTGTCTTTGAATGAGACTATTTCCATAACATACAAAGCTGGATAATTTTAGATTGTTCCCGTGTGTGCGAGTCTCCCGGAACGTCTGTGGGCATCTGGAGGCGAAAAGTGTGTTTATTCTTCAGTGCAAATGATTGTCATTGTCGTGAGAGACACTGGAAGAGACGACACAGGATTGCTCCGACCTTGCAGAGATATCAGGGGAAATGCCTCTTCCAGCTCAGATGTTCCTTGAATGGTCTTTGTCAACGGGAGTTAACAGCAAGGATGACGAAGAAACGCTGCGGTCACGATGGAGGACTGCTTGGTTCACCTGTTATATTTGGGCCTATTCGCTTTTCAGCGAACTGAGTCACCCTGAGGTGCAATGCATTTTCCCAGAGATAGAAAGGGAGAGAGTGAAACAAGGCCAGACAGGAACTATTTTCGGGCTTGGGGGCCGGACAGCCTCTGTCGGAATTCCTAAACGTTGCCTTTGTAGTGTGAAAGCAGCCATAAACAATAGATAAATGAGTGAACGTGGCTGTTTTCCAATAAAGCTTTATTTACAAAGGCGGGCAGCGGGCCTCGCTGATCAAACCCTGGAGTAAAGCATAAATAGATAAAGATACAGATGTGAATAGGTATAAGTAGATACTTGGGCTGTGGCAGAGAATGTTAATTGCCTCTTTACCACCCATTTCTCCTTCTTCTTTAAGAACAGAACCTTCATGCTGTAGAGGCCAACTGTAGCCTCAACTCTTGCCAATAAAGGTGATTCTTGAAATGAAAGCAGAAAACCTAGACGAGATGTCTGGGAATGCTCTGTAAAGAGGCCTCATCCAGCTGGCGGGTGATATTTTGCCTTCCACTTTTCTTTTTTCTTGCTTGGAACATGGGAACGATTGCTGGCACTCCAGTGGCTATTTTGTGACTAAGAGGGCAAGTCCAAGAACACGTCAGAAACCTCATCCTTCTTCTTCTTCTTTTTTTTTTAAAGTGTTTTGGGGTGCCTGGGTGTCTCAGTTTGGTTAAGCAACTGACTTCAGCTCAGGTGATAATCTTGTGGTTCGTGAGTTCATGTCCGCTCAGAGCCTGCTTTGGATCCTCTGTCCCCCTGTCTCTCTACCCCTACCCCACTCTCTCTCAGAAATAAATAAACTTTGTTTCCTGCGAAGTTTATTCATTTAAGTAATCTCTACACCCAACATGGGGCTCAAATTCATGCCCCCAAGATTAAGACCAACATGCTGTACCTACTGAGCCAGCCAGTTGCCCAGAAACCTCATCCCCTTATGTCGCTGAGCCAGTGAACCAAAGCCAACAGCAGCTGACCTCCAGACTTCTTAAAGGAGAAACAACCCTTATAAGCTTAAGCCACTGGTTAAGTCAGGTCTCTAGTTGCTGTATAACCAAACTTCTGATACATGTTGATAAGGATCACGGATGTAATCGTTCAACGTACAAATATTAGAAGCAACGGTTAGTTAAGGCTATGTTAACTATGCAGAGCCAGGATTTACAACTGAAGATTCTGAATCCATCGGATCTGGTGGCCAATCCTGACTCCAGACCTTGGATAATTACTTTCTCTATGGCTCAGTTTCTTCTTCCGCAAAATAGGAATAATGTTACGTGACTTACGATGTTATTGAAAGCCTTAGATATAAATGCGTGCGTGTATCAAGTGACTGGCACTTTATATTTGGGAGTAAGTGCTCCCAAAATATTAACCTAATCTGATTGTCACTGTTACCATTAATTTGTTGAATTACCATTGCCATCTGGTGAGTGACCATTCGCCTCTTTGAAAGAAGGCTATCGCTGGGGACGATTAGTGACGGCATTTCTTCGCCACCACTCACTTTGTGGGCCTCCCCTCCATTATTAGAACAATCCATAGAAATCCACCCACGGTCTCCGGGTTTTTCGTAGTTATTATACGTCTGGCAGAGCGCAAGGTTCTGGGAGTTCCGAGATGAGGAAGACGGTTCCTGTCTTCAGTAAGCAACAGCCACCTGCAAAACAATTAAACATTTGAAAAACAGTATTGAGTGGACGCTAGGAAGATGAAATGGGCATGGTGGGGAGAAACAGGGCTTTGGTTCTGCATCGTTGTGTGGAAAGGCTCTAGAAATATAGGGGAACTGGAATCTAAATGTAAGTAATGAAGAGAGTGGTTTCTAATATTATCTGTTATGAATAGCCAAAGATAATAAGAGGGGGAATTTTAAATGTTTATTTATTTGGGGGAGAGCGCCAGCGGGGGAGGGGCAAAGGGCAGGGGACAGAGGATCTGAAGCTGGCTCTGTACTGGCAGGCTGACATCAGCGAGCCCGATGTGGGGCTGGAACTCACAAACTGCAAGATCGTGACCTGAGCTGAACGGAGCCACCCAAGCGCCCCCTAAGAGGAATACTGTTGAGATCGCTGACATGTTATATATTGCTCTTTTTCTCCTCTTGATCCGCTCTTCAGCCTGCCTCCCTTTCTGGCCTGTATGGACAGACTCTTCCGCTCTGGTTTCCACTTGGGTCTGGCCAGCGCGAGGCACCTGCGGGAGACCGGCAGAAGGGCAGTGAGGTCGGGGTATTTCTTTGCCCAGCTCCCCGCCTGCCCCCGGCTGGCTGCTTCCTCTACTGAAGGTCGCCCGCTCTTATCAGGTGGCTTTCTCCCACAGCTACTTTCTTCGGGTCCTGGCCACCACACCCTACCCTTGTGTCTTCTGGCCTGGGGGCAGGTCAGGGTCCCTGACGAAATTGCTAGCAAGGGCAAGATCTGAGTGAAGTGGCCCGAGGCCAGGGCGACAGGGAAGGGCGGTGACTGCGGCGTCCTGGGCAGCGCTGGACCGACAGCTGTTCCTCAGCTCTGGCAGCTTGTGCCGTTTGGAGAGCTGACCCTCGGGGCTGCCAGACCTTCTAAGTTGTGGGTGGAAACTAAAAATACGCATTAAAAAATTTTTTTTTGATGTTTATTTATTTATTAAAATTGTTTCAAGTTTATTTAGTTATTTTGAGAGAGACGGAGACAGCGCGAGTGGGGGAGGGGCAGAGAGAGAGAGGGAGAGAGAGGATCCGAAGCGGGTTCTGCGCCGAGAGTGGAGAGCCTGACGAGGGGCTCAAACTCACGAACCGTGAGATCATGACCTGAGCCAAAGTCCGACGCTTAACCGACTAAGCCACCCAGGTGACCCGAGAATTGCTCTAAGGCTGCACCCGGGTAAGAACCCACAGTATGATTGTGGAGCCTGAATGCCTCATCTGGGGCTCTCACCTCCTTCCTTCCTTCCTTCCTTCCTTCCTTCCTTCCTTCCTTCCTCCTTCCTATTTGTTTATTTATTTATTTACTTATTTATTTATTGAAAGTAACCTTTATGCCAAATGTGGGGCTCAAACTCACGACCGTGAGATCAAGCCAGGCGCCCCCTCCCATCTTCTTCATTAACTGGGTCGCCTTGAGTGGGGCACTGGGCTTCAGCGTTTCTTCGCTGTCTATATCTGTGTCTGAATCAACTTTTTTTTTAAACTCGGATTTTATGATGTTAATCTGGGGTCCATGGGTCCCCCAGATAATATATAGGTGGTTTCTAGAGAAGTCTTTATTTTTTCATGTTTATTATTTATTTATTAAAGTTTTACATGCTTATTTATTTATTTATAATAACGTCATTTAACTTTATTTTTTCCAGCTTTTTAAAATGTAATCTATTGTCAAGTTGGCTAACATACAGCGTATACAGTGTCCTCTTGGTTTTGGGGGTAGATTCCCATGATTCATCGCTTACGTACAACACCCAGTGCTCATCCCAACAAGTGCCCTCCCCAATGCCCGTCACCCCTTTTCCCCTCTCCCCTGCTCCCCCATCAACCCTTAGTTTGTTCTCTGTATTTAAAAGTTTTGAGAGAGAGAGAAAGAGAGAGAGAGAGCGTGCATGAGTGGGGGAGAAGCATAGAGAAAGAGAGACAGAAGATCCAAAGTGGGCTTTGCACTGACAGCAGGGAGCCGGACGCGGGGCTCAAACTCACAAACCGTGAGGTCATGACCTGAGCTGAAATCGGAGGCTTAACCCACTGAGCCACCCAGGCGCCCCGAAAAGTCTTAAAAATCATAGGCCAATTGTTTAGGTGCTTATGTATATTTTGGGGGGTGGGGAGCTGTGCTACAACTTTCCGCAAAAAATTAAGAGCATCTGTGATGGTGGTGGAAGACAAATTAAAGAATAACTCAGACCTGTTAGGTGGCTATCATAAAAAAACAAAGGTGAATAACAAGGGGTGGTGAGGAGGTGGAGAAATTGGAGCCCTTGTACATTGCTGGCGGGAATGCAAAATGGTGCAAGTATTTTGGGAAACGGCTTGCAAACTCCCATCCCCCCGAGCACCAGCGCTGAGTTGAACACCCGTGAGGCTATGTACTGTGCTAAGAGACGAGACTAAAAAGGTGAGCAAGCACAGCTCTGCTTCTGCCCTCTGAGAACCCATGGTATTATGGCAGAGAAGGCCTCGATCAAACAAACAGATAAACACAAAAACTCCAATCTTGACAAGTGTGACCAACACGAAGTGGATGGTGTTACAAAATTATGTGAGGATCAGAGGAACCTAGCTTGGTCCCGGGGGGAGAGCATCAGAGACAGGCGTCCCCAAGGGACAAGGGAGGGGGGATCTGGGGGGGACATAGGAGTGGAGTTTGGAGAGGGGAAAGCAAACCACTTGAGCAAAGGCCCTGTGGTAGGAAGCAACCTGGACCATTTAAAAAGTCCTGTGTGGGTGGAGCTAAAATATACGACAGGAGGGTGGGGGAGAAGCCTAGAAAGGAAGGCAGAGGCCTGGCCAGGCGGGGGCTCAAAGGCTATTCTGGCTGAATTGTGTCCCCACCTAAAAGATGTAGTGAGATCCTAGCCCCCAAGGAACTCACAAGGTGATCTTATTTGGAAGCAGGTGGGCTTCAGGTCCAGTAAGACTGGCGTCCTTCTAAGACACAGACACGGACACACAGGGAAAGGCCCTGTGACAACAGAGGCAGAGATTGGAGTGGTGTGGCTGCCGTCCAAGGAAGCCAAGGGCTGAAGGCCAGCTGGGAAGAGGAAGGATTCCCCCTACAGCTTCCGGAGGGCACACGGCCCTGCCACCACCTTGCTTTCCAGTCTTCAGAACCATTCGGTGATACATTTCTGTACTTTTACGACACTCAGTGTGTGTGTGTGTGTGTGTGTGTGTGTGTGCGCGCGTGTGCGCGCGCGCTTTGCTATGCCATCTGTAGGAAACTAATGGAAAGTTATTGCAGAATTTTGGTCTTTGTCCAAAGACGATGGGAGGAAAGGGGGTAACAGCACGTTCAGGGAGACTAGTTAGGTGACAGCAGGCAACCAGTTAAGAAGCAGCAGGGAGACTGGTTAGGTACCTGAGGGGGATAGGAAGCTACAGGGAGACGAGGTAGGAGTTTGGTGTGGTTTCCCCGCGGGAGAGATGCCGGCAGCTTGGAATAGGGGTTGAGGATTAAAGAGGAAGCCGCATGAACGGATTTGGGATCCCTAAAGGTGAGTGAGAGACGGAGGCACGTCAACAGTGGCTTCCAGGCTTCTGGCTTGCCCCCCTGGCCGGATGGTAGCGCCGATCACCGAGCAGGTGAACCCGAGGGAGACCAGACTCCGCTCCGCACAGGGTCTGCACAGTCGGCAGAGGAGGTTCAATGCAGTAAAACAAACGCACACACGACAAGGCCCTTTTTATTCGTATAAACAGGATTGAAATACGCACAGGTCTGTAATGTTTTGTTTTGTTTTTTTACTTTTTACAAAATAAGATATCTGAGTGGCTAGTACAAATCGGCATGTGGGAATTGATCTTTTTCTCACGAACAACTGCTTGATAATTCATGGGGTGGATGTTGCTTAACTTATTAAACCAATCTCCTATTGATGCATTTAGGTTGTTCTAGGTTTTAAATATTCGACGGCGGGTTTTCCCATTTTTAACTTGACCCACTAAAAGAATCATGTACATTTTTACATTGGGACCCACTACACACACACACACACACACACACACACACAGACATTTATTTACATAGCAAAAGTTTTACAGAACAGATCTTATCCTTCCTATGTATTCTACATCCTATCCTATCCTATCCAAAAAATGATAGTTGGGATCCACTAAACTACTCTCAGCACCTACCAATAGGTCACAGCCTGCAGTTTGAAAAACATTTCAGGGCATGCTTATTAAGTAAAAAGACACAAGCGCTTACTTATACTCTGTATCATTCTGAACATTTTGTGAATAACAACTTATTTCATCCTTGCGAAGTCCCAGTGGGATAGGAACATGTATTATTCCCATTTTCCAGAGACGAAAACTGAGGCACAGAGAGGTTAGACAAGTGCCCACGGTCACAAGCTCCTATGGTGGGGAGCTGTAACTTCAGACCTGGACAATCTGACTGCTGTTTACACTCTTAGCCATCAGCCCACATAGTCTTAGGAATTGATGTGACACCAGCCAACTGTTTAAGAATGTACGGTTCTAAGTAGCCTCATTCAGTATTTCATAGTCTTCATTCAGGGTCTATTCCTTTACAAGACGTTTAAACAGGACATGACAAATGTATGTTGCTATTCAATACCTTGATGACTGTCGAAGGTAAACAAAGAATCCCCACATTTACCAGTCTTCTCCAGAAACTCCGCATCAGCAACACACACACACACACACACACACACACACACATCCCAAATCCTCAAACCCCAGATGTAATAATATTAGAGAGGCACTTCTTATTCAGAGGCAGTAGGGAGCTTCCCCATTATTTATTGATTTCCCCCCAAAGTTATCAAGTTCTAAAGCCTAATTATTGGTGTAATAGTTAGCCACGATGTTTGGAGAATTGTAAGCCCCTTTAGCTAATGCATGGCATATGTCAGAGGGATTCAGCTAATTCACATATCTGTCTGCACTATTAATAGAGAAGGTTACATGCCAATTATCCAGGCTTCAATCAGCCTGTTTGGATACAATAGACTCAGTGTTCACACACTCGATGTGCCACATTCCTTCTAGACATCAGAAGCAGCTGGTCCAGATAAAGACCACTGGGGTTTTGATATTTAGGGATCACATCCACCGAGGAGCTGGAATTGAGACTTGATTGCTACATCTTGACTGCAGGTATCTTTAACCTGGATTCTTTTGAAAACTGCCTAGTGGGTTTGCAGTTCACTGGTCTTTAAACGTTTCCTGCTCAGACTTGTTGGGTGGGTGGGTGGGTGGAGGTGCTAAGAAGAGGAGAGAGACAAAGGCACGAATAGCTGAACCGACAAAGGACAGAATAATAGGAACGGGTGAATGGATTCCAGGGAAATAAGGGACCCGCACATATTCTTGTGCCCAGTTTTAGGATCAAAGAGGCTAAGATATTTTGCTCCCAAGATTTCGACCTTGCTTGTTGAAAAAACATATATAGGTGTTTGTATGCGTGTGTATGTGTATTTCACCTCCCCCCCCCCCCACCCCTTTCATTTATTTTTTTCCCTCTGCTTCAGCAACTGGTCTGGAAGTGCCACGATCTCATCAGAAAATGCCGCTTCCGGTGGTATTTTTAACCAGGAACAGAAGCAGAAGTGTCTGGAATCACCCGAGAAAGCCCCAGTTCTCCGGAGAGCTGTTCTCAAATTTTGCTGGCACAGAGCACTGGATCAGTGATCAGGGAGTTAAAATGGCAGATGTTGGGGGCTTTGCGGGGGGAGGGGAGGCAGATACCTGAGACTCTCCAGCCGGTTTTCCTATCCTTCCCCTTCCCTCAGTGTCTCCTATCACGGCACTAAATCAGAGCCGCTGCCCACTTGCCTAAGGTCACACAGCCTGACTCTGGCACAAACGTAAACAGTCCGAAACAGCCAGTTGCGGGGCTGCTGTCTCATTACCCTCCCCGACACTATCTAGATACCGCCGTAGACCATCATACCTTCCAAAAAACACTACCAACAGCGAATAGACAACAGGCAGATACAACACGCCAGCCGTTGTTTTGTGTGCTATTCAGCTCAGTGTGTATTTTTTCCCACCCTCCCAGATGAAAATACAGTAATTAACTCCATGCAGGAAGGGGGAGGGGGGGAAGAAACTCTTTTTTTTTTTTTCTTTCCCTAGACTTGAAAAGAAATTCTGGCAGATAATTTGGCTGAACATGAAAAGAGAGAGGCTGCTTACAGCCGCCCAAATAAAGTGCTAGGTTGGTGAGGCTCTGCGGGCTGAGTTGAGTATTTCACGGCATGAAAAGCAGACATTTATCTGTTCCCATGGAGATGCGTTTTCTACTAGTCAATCAGACACTGAGGAGGTCAGACAATAGCCCGTGGATCCTTTTTGAATCTTGAGAGACAGTCAAGTCTTCCTTCATTTTAACATTCCACCGAAATTTAAAGGGGTCTAAACGATGTCTCAGATACACCTACAAACGCTGCCATTGTAATTTCAAGGGATGCAAAATAAGTAGAAACTCCATCTGTCAGTGAGGAAGACGGGCGCCACGGACCTCCCCCCCCCCCCTTCCAGGTTCAAATCAGAGACCGTTCTGTCCCAGTCCTCATTTGCAAAAATTTGGCTTCCAAACGGAACCCCTCCCTCCTGAATAAAATAATTCATAAGGTCATAAATTAAAGGCTGATAATTTCCAAATGACTGTTGGAGGCAGAGCAGGGGCACTTCAAACAGAAAACTTCCTGGAAGCAAGAAAAAGCTGCCCCAGAGAGACCGCCCCCCCTCCCCCAACTGCTGGAAGATAGATGCGTTGTAAACTTCATGCCTGGTATTTCCTTGCCTGAAAATGCATGCAAGGCTTGCAGGAGTGATTAGGGCTGCTATTTGACCTTATGTGTTTGTTATCAATCCCAGAGAACAGATGATGCTGGCTTGCAAAATATGTTTATTTCAGCAGGTAAATTACAATGTAAATGCCTGGAAACCGGGACTCGCAAAAGACTTTCGAAACAATCTTCTTTCAAGTGTGTCTCTTCCTACATCATTCTTGCGCATGCCTAAGGCAGAAGAAAATGTAACAGAGGTCTTTCTAGAGCTAATTGAGAAGGGAGAGGGTATTTCCATGGGATCACGTTGGAGGCAGGCTATCAAATGGGTCTTAAACAGAAGCCTGTTCACAGAATGGCAGCTTCACAGAAAACAGCAGACGGCGAAAGTCAGGATTTGGTCATAGAGGAACCTCATTCTTGTTAATGGAGTCATTCAAGTGCGGCTCAACCGCGCAAGGCAGGAAAGCAAATACGAGTATGAGCCCTGCTTGTAACAAGACGGGCCTTTTCCTTGACTTGGCATTTCCATGGCCCTGAAGGCAGAGATTCCTTCTCTGCCCGCTTCTCCAGGCGGGCTGTCTGGAACAAAGACACCAACCGGGACACTTGGGACACCTCGGAAAGCAATTTGGAGCAGTCCTAGCAAATAGCATTTGGGGGAAGGAGAAAAGCTCCCGTGTATCTAATAGTGTATAATATCCCATCGTTAAGGAGGCAAAAAGCAGAAATTTAACATTCTTGGGAGTTCCATTTCTGTGGAAAGACATGGCCCACATTTCTCATGCATTATGGGTCAGTATTTGACCATTTCCTCCTCTTATTTTCTTTCTCTCTTTTTAAAGTAAGCTCTACGCCCAACCCGGGGCTTAAACTCACCACCCCGAGATCAAGAGTCACATGCTCTACCGACTATGACAGCCAGGCACCGCTCATTTTAGTTTTTAAAATTTAAAATAGGAGCAGTACATAATCTCATTATGTACTAAAAGACTCAAACAGTATAAAGTTCCGGTAAAAGAATCAAAAATTCCTCTTTCCCTTTATTTAACTAGTTTAGGAGCTTACTAGAGAGAGCTAATAACTACTTTTAATACTATGACACATATCTGTCCGGACATGTTCCATAAATATGCAAGTGTGTGTGTGTGTGTGTGTGTGTACATAAACTCTTTGTTTTAAATATATCACCAAAATCATATTTATAGACACCAGGACAACTTTTTGTTTAATCAAAGTATCTATCATGGGCAATTTTCTTTTTTTTTTTATCATGGGCAATTTTCTATAATAACATGGAGTTTTTAAAAAAAAATTACCTATACATTTTGGGAAAAAGGTAATACAGGCTTCCGATTGGGGGGAATTCAAATCAAAGGGTTTGTGGGCAAGAGAAAGTCCTCCTCCTCCCCCACAGAAAATCACTAACAGTTTTCAGTGTATCATTCCAGAAATAGTCTACACACAGATCAGCATATATATATATATATATATATCTCAAACACACCTTTCTTTGTCTTTACCTTGCATTTTTCACTTAGATCTTTTGCAGAGCATTTCATGTTAGAAAAAATGCGCTCTTTAAATGGTGGCATAGTATTTCTCTGAGTGGTGTTCGTTAATGTATTTCACTTGTCCCTCTTGATGGACTTTGGGTGAATTTCAGTCTCTACTTCTGGAAACAGGGCTGTAATAAATACTCTAGTGCACACCCTGTGATTCTTTGCTTAAACACGCCCACTGCTTTCTGAAAGCAGCAGCTTTACTCCACACCTATCCTTAATTTTTAAAAAATGTTTATTTTTGAGCGAGAGAAACACAGCGCAAGCAGGGGAGGGGCAGAGAGAGAGAGAGGGAGAGAGAGAATCCCAAGCAGGCTCTGTGCCCATAACAAGACACAGGGCTCAAACCCATGAACTATGTATGAGACCGTGACCTGAGCCGAAATCAAGAGTCGGATGCTTCACCAGCTGAGCCACCCAGGCGCCCCCAACACCTGTCCTTAACTTGCCTTAACCCGAAGGAGAACTGATTGAATTAAGTTCTTTTTTTTTAAGTGAGGGTTAAAAACAGAATGAATAAGCCATTAAAAATCTATTATGAACACGTGCCCTTTCATGTAGTTTTTAGTCTTTCCTCCAGCTTGAGAGAGGCTCGTGAGGAAGAAAAAAAAAAAGTCATGTTCCCTTTCACCACCCCCCCCCCCCCCAACCCCACCCAGAGGTCAGCCTTGCCAGATTCATTGTGTTCGCATCCCATGCCTGCTAGTTACAAATGCCGGCTACAGATTGTGTAATTCTGTCCCATCTACTGCTTTCATCGGGGGCTCAGAGCAGGATCACGGCTCACTCTTACAATTTAGGTAAAGCTTCCTGTTCTTTTTTGTGCGCAGGAGTGAAGCCTTGGGGATTTAGAACAAAGTGTGTCCTTGGAAAGAAGTGGGTGGGATTTTGTGTGCGCCGTAGGTTGGGGAGGGACCTCCCCCTCCCGGGGGAGGAGTCTGATTTCATTATACAGTTGGAAACCTGGTGAAATCATGTATACAACTGAATCTTTTTGCTCAGCTAGTGAGGTCTTTTTGTTCTTTGTCTTGCAATGTGTACAGCAAATTTGTGTTACGCCTGGGAAGAAGGAAATTTGAGTTAAAGAGGAGGGCAGCTCCCTACGCCTTGTAACAAGCAAGCTAATTGAAAGAGGAACTGGGCTTGCCAATGTTCAGAGCAGGAAAACCGAAGAAGTTACCATCCCCAAGTTAAAAATTACGTGGGGCTGGAGAATATAGCGCCTGCTGTATTTGTCATTGAAATTCACGATCTTGTTTGCTGTTTATCTTGAGGCGGGAGTGTGGGGGGGAGTGGGGGGGTTGCGGGGGTGGGGTGGGGTGGGGGGAGCTTTCCTGCTGGTTAGAAAAAAGGAGGCTAGGTCCAGGAAGAAATGCTAGTAATAAGAAAGGGAGGGATTAGAAGCCCCAGAGAGAAAGGGAGGTGTAAATAATACGTGGGGATTTGACAATCAGCACAAAGAAATGGGAGACAAAGCCAAGTGCCTGATGCCCGAAAATCCTAAAAACTTAAGTGGGTAACCCAGATGCCGGAAAAATGTCCCAAAGAAAAAAAAAGGAAAGCAAAATCCCAGAAGATCTTTTTCCTCGGTGATGATGTTGTCCAATGGAGTCAATAAACATTGGTTTTGCCATGGTGCTCATGTGAGCAACGCTGGGTGCACAGGAACCAGCTGCCCCCATGGGTCTTCAAAAACGTTCTCCAGGACAGCTCGAGCCTTCTGATAAGATGGGGTAAACCGGGGGAATAGAGTCCTTCCACCAAAAAGGAGATTGGGGCAGAGGGAGCACACAGTAGGGGCAGAATGATCTTTCTCCCCCAAGAGCCCAATCTATTTAGATCCTACATCCCTCGGCTCCTCTGTTTTCCTCCCAGAACTACCTTGAATGGAATTGCTTAGGAAAGAGGGAAAAGGCATTTTTAGTCAAAAGCGAAGGAGGACAAAGTTAAACTCCACCAACAATGGAAACTTCTTCCGGATTCTTCCGGAGGCTGCCTGGTGCACTGGAGTGTGATGCTTCCAGACTGCAGGATTGCCCTCTTTACTGTCAGATGAGAATAATAATAAGGTAACGTTTACAGAATACTTACATGGAATAATTTATACGCTGATCCATTTTATCCTCAGAACCAGATGGGGTCGTTATAGGTGTGTCCATTTTGCAGGTGAATGAGGGGTTGGCCAAATTATCGAGTAACTAGAAAATGGTACAGGCAGAATGTAATTCGAGATCAAGGTTGACAGTTACCGAATTGTCAGCCAATGGCCGACTCTGATTCAATGCCTGTTTTTATAAATAAAGTTTTATTGGAACACAGCCATGCTCATTCGGGGGTACATCACCTGTGACTGGTCATGAGCAACAGTGACAGAAACGCTGTGCCCCGCAAAGCTTAACACTTTGTCCGTTCCTTTACAGAAAAAATTTGCAGATCCTTGCTCTGGTTACTGGAGCCCGGGCGCTTAAGCCTGTATGTTTCCTTCTGCTCAAAATGCCTCTTTTTTTTTTTTTTTTTTTTTTTAATGTGATGCTGAACAGGAAAAAGAAGCAGTAATAGTTATTGGAAAACTGAAATCTGTTAGGGGCCCCAGAATATTAAAAACAAACAGACAAACAGTTCTTCCTTTATCCCTTTTTCATCTCAAACTTTTGTTGTTGTTGTTTTATTATTTTTTTTTAATGTTTATTTATTTTTGAGAGGGGGAAGGGGAGAGAGAGAGGGAGACACAACATGGAAAGCAGGCTTCGGGCTCTGAGCCATCAGTCCAGAGCCTGATGCAGGGCTCAAACCCACCAACCATGAGATCATGCCCTGAGCGGAAGTCGAAGTCGGGTGCTTAACGTACTGAGCCACCCAGGCCCCGCCCCCCCAGGCCCCGCCCCCCCGCCTTTTTTCATCTCAAACTTTGAAAAGCCCTTATATTCTAAATTTAAAACAGACCGAAAAAACCTTCATTGCCTTATCAGTTTAACGAAACTGCTTGTCTAAAGACCTAAATTTCTCGGGTAATTTCCAAAATAATGAAGAAATGGAATACAGTGTTTCAGGAGACATACATACATTTTTTCCCCCCGGTGTATGTTATTTTCAAAACTACAAGTAGAGTAAGTTGTTAAAGTAAGAGGCTACCAGATTTGATAGTAAGATACAGACTCTCGGCTTGTGAAGCTTTGGTTATAAATGTAAAACTTCTGTAACCAAAGGAGAATTGAACCCTAAGGGTATTTGGGGTTATTTTCTCTTCTTTCCTACTAAGACAAGTTGGAGATCTTGGAAATTGATCTGTATTGCCAGGTAGGCTACGATTTTGGTGTTGTCACAGTGGCTTAGTTTTTTCAAGGTCTCTAGGATTGATCAGTGTAGTGACATATCCAGGTTACAAAAAAAAAAAGTTAGCAAACAAAATTCATGATAGTGTCTTCTGTGTCTCCCACATGCCAGGCACGGGACTAAAGTCCTGACTACGTGTTACCAAGTCCTCCTGATAACTCTACAAGGAAGGCATTTTTATTTTATTTTTTCGATGAGAACAATGAGGTCCTGGGGCATACCGTGTCCCAGCGAATGCATGGTGGGATGACCTCAAAGTCTTGACCCCAAATTCCATTCTCTTTCCCCTCTGAGAGGAGGTCTGTCATTGATTGTTCAACTAATCCTTTTGTTCAACTAATTCTTACCTACTTTGGGATCTACCGCGTGTCACGCCCTGTGCTCCATTCTGAGGATTCGGCAGTGAACAAATCAGACACCTAAGTCCAACCCAGGATATTTTCGGACCATGAGGGATGTTAGCAAGGGAAGGAAACAGGACAGATAGGATGGAGAGTGTCCGAGTTGGGTGTAGCAATGCGGGAGGGAGGGAGGTCAAGGAAGAGGCTTGGGTGATGGGTGGAGGCCACAAGGTAAAGACCTAGACCCGGGAAGAAAGTTCCAGGCAGAGAAGCAGCAGAGGCATGTTCCTTGAGATGGGAAGAAATGTAGCATGTTGGGAAGTTAAGTTGATTCTTTCCGGCTCTCGCCAATTCAACAATCATTACCAGCTGTCCAAGCTGGAAGGTCATAGGTGCTTTCAAGGAACAGGTTAGCGGAGAGTTTATCCTCAGTTCTAACAACTGTTATCTCCTTCCCCTCATCAGACAGGGAAGTAAGGTGCTCCTCCTTTATTTATGACTGCAGGTAATAATAATAGTTACCAGTTACCGAGGACTGACTGCTTACCTGTGTCAATCTCACTTAATCTGCAAAACAACCAATGGAATATTTTAACGTTTTTTTTTTTTTTTTTTTTTTGGGACAGAGAGAGACAGAGCATGAACGGGGGAGGGGCAGAGAGAGAGGGAGACACAGAATCGGAAACAGGCTCCAGGCTCTGAGCCATCAGCCCAGAGCCCGACGCGGGGCTCGAACTCACGGACCGCGAGATCGTGACCTGGTTGAAGTCGAATGCTTAACCGACTGCGCCACCCAGGCGCCCCCCAATGGAATATTTTAGAATGGTCTTAAGAATAGGACGACGCTGCCCTGACAGGCTTAAGGGAATTGATTTCTAGAATTTACGTGTTTATATCACATTTACATACGCCTGAAACTGCCTGGGGATGCTGCTGTGTGCTTAAGTTCACATTCACCCTCTTCCTACCTTACAGAGAGGTCTGCGCTCAGCATTGAGCTGGTAGATGGTGTAACGGTTTTCAAAGTAACAGGTTAAAGAAACCCTCCCCCCCCTTTTTTTTTTAAGATTTATTTATTTTTGAGAAAGAGAGAGAGAGAGGCAAGCAGGGGAGGGGCAGAGAGAGAGATACCACATCCAAGGCAGGCTCCAGGCTCTGAGCTGCCAGCACAGAGCCCGATGCAGGGCTCAAACTCACAAACCACGAGACAATGACCTGAGCTGATGTCGGACGCTTAACCAACTGAGCCACCCAGGCGCCCCAAAGAAACCTTCCTTTAATGATTAATCAAGGTGCCTAAATGTGGACATCCTATATCACTTTATCTTACATACATTTCTTTCTAAGGTGCATTCAGAACAATCACAGAAGGGTAACAATGTTGTTGGTTCTTAGAAATACAACTGGAATGTTTTCTAGAACCATCAAATATTTCAGCATACACTGGGGATAAAAAACACCTGAATACCTCAGGATAAAAATGTGATACGGTTTTCTTTCATATTTAGTGAGTGCTATTCAATGGATTAGTTAAGGGTTATTTTATCAAATCATAGAATAAATTATGGATTCTAAGCACATACACTGACCACAGGTTTTTCTTTTCTTTTCTTTTCTTTTCTTTTCTTTTCTTTTCTTTTCTTTTTTTCTTTTCTTTTTCCTAATTTTATTTTTTATTTTTAAAAATTTACATCCAAATTAGTTAGCATGTAGTGCAACAATGATTTCAGGAATTAACAAAACAAATGATTTCAGGAGTAGATTCCTTAGTGCCCCTTACCCATTTAGCCCATCTTCCCTCCCACAACCCCTCCCGTAACCTCAGTTTGTTCTCCATACTTATGAGTCTCTTCTGTTTCATCTCCCTCCCTGTTTTTATATTATTTTTGTCTCCCTTCCCTTCTGTTCATCTGTTTTGTCTCTCAGAGTCCTCATATGAGTGAAGTCCTATGATTTCTCTGACTGACTAATTTCACTTAGTATAATACCCTCCAGTTCCATCGACGTAGTTGCAAATGGCAAGATTTCGTTCTATTTGATTGCCGAGTAGTACTCCATTGTATATATAGACCACATCTTCTTTATCCATTCATCTGTCGATGGACATTTGGGCTCTTTCCATACTTTGGCCATTGTTGATTGTGCTGCTATAAACATGGGGGTGCATGTGTCCCTTCAAAACAGCACCCCTGTATCCCTTGGATACATGCCTAGTAGTGCAATTGCTGGGTCGTAGGGTAGTTCTATTTTTAGTTTTTTGAGGAACCTCCATACTGTTTTCCAGAGTGGCTGCACCAGCTTGCATTGCCACCAACAATACAAAAGAGATCCTCTTTCCCCGCATCCTCGCCAACATCTGTTGTTGCCTGCGTTGTTCATGTTGGCCATTCTGACAGATGTGAGGTGGTATCTCATTGTGGTTTTGATCTGTATTTCCCTGATGATGAGTGATGTGGAGCATTTTTTCATGTGCCAGTTGGCCATCTGGATGTCTTCTTTGGAGAAGTGTCTATTCATGTCTTTTGCCCATTTCTTCACTGGATTATTTGTGTTTTGGGTATTGAGTTTGATAGGTTCCTTATAGATTTTGGATACTCACCCTTTATCTGATATGTCATTTGCAAATATCTTCCCCCATTCTGTCGGTTGCCTTTTAGTTTTGCTAATTGTTTCCTTCGCTGTGCAGAAGCTTTTTATTTTGATGAGGTCCCGTAGTTCATTTTTGCTTTTGTTTCCCAGGTTTTTCTTTTCTTTTCTTCTCTTTTCTTTCTTTTTTTTTAACAAAATATTTACTATTTTCCTACTAAAAATACGAACTCGCTTGAATTGTAATAAAATTTAAGATGTCCACTTAAAAACATGTAAGAGGGGCACTTGGGTGGCTCAGTTTGTAAAGCATGCAACTTTATCTAGATCTTGGAGCCTGAGCTGAGTTTGAACCCCACATTTTTTTATATACAAAAAATATATGCAAGAGGGACTCAGTCAATTAAGCACCTGACTTCGGTTCAGGTCATGATCTCACAGTTTGTGAGTTCAAGCTCCGTGTCGGGCTCTGTACTGACAGCTCAGAGCCTGGAGCCTCCTTCGGGTTCTGTGTCTCCCTCTCTCTCTGCCCCTCGCCTGCTCATGCTCTGTCTGTGTCTCTCTCAAAAAATAAATAAACATTAAAAAAAATTGAAAAAATATGCAAGACACTAGGTATTTTGTCCTCAAAATCATGTAAGAGAAAAAAAAAAGATCATTAGTTTAGCATACCCTGGTTGTTGTCTACCTAATCGTAATTGCTAATTATTTTCTTTGCAGATAAAACGCAAATTTACATGCACACACATGCATATATATTTAGTTTGATTTTTTTCAACTGCTGTGTACTTCAGGAAAAGTTGAAACCTCAACAGTTCCAAGGGATGGAGTTTTGACTGGTCATTATGAGTGGTTCTCAATTCTGGGCATAAGGTCAGCTTTTCTTCAGAGCTTTTAAAAATTGTCAATGCCTGGATCTCACCCCCAGCTGTTGTGATTAAAGTAGTCTAATCAGTTAAGAGAATTTTCTTTTTTTTTTCTTTTCTTTTAATGTTTATTTATTTTTGAGAGAGAGAGAGAGAGAGACAGAGTGGGAGTGGGGGAGAGGCAGAGAGAGAGAGAGGGAGAGAGAGGGAGAGAGAGAGACAGAATCTGGAGCAGGATCCAGGCTCTGAGCTGCCAGCACAGAGCCCAACATGGCCCTCGAACCCATGAACCTCGAGACCATGACCTGAGCTGAAGTCAGACAGTTAACCAACTGAGCCACCCAGGCCCCCTCAAGATAACTTTATTTCTGTTGGTAATAACAGGTTCAAGAATTAGGTAATGTAATGATCACCAATGAGCAGGATAAAGTAAACAGGGTGGGGGTATATCTCTGGGAAAGTTATCCCTGCTCTTGAAAAGGTAAACAAGGGAAGGAATGTTCAATTTTCAGATTTTCTTTAGATGAACAGATGCCAGCTGCACTGTGGCCGCCTTTTTGTGGCTATGAGGGGCAAATCTGAAGTTCAAAGCCAATACACTGAGGTGGGCAGAACGAGAAGATGCAAAGAACTTGGGACTACAGCCATTGAATCAACCTACCCTGAAGGTGCCCTATCTATCAAGGAGGACATTTATCGTATCTTTAGGTGGATTCTCTGTTTCCTGAAGGTCTACCCATTTTCAATTTTACAAAATCAGGAAACTGGAACACAGGTTAAGCTATTTGTTTACAGTTCCATGCCGGAAATTGGCAAAGCCAGGGCTTGAATTTGCCCGACTCTATCTCCTGTGCTTTTGATGAGTAGAGTATAAATAGGGATTAGCAAATTATGGCTTGTGGGCCAAATCCCATCCATGGCCTGTTTTTCTAAAAAAATAAGTTGTACTGGAACAGTCAGACCCAGTTAGTTCACGCATTATCTATGGCTGCTTCTCTCCTATTCCAGCAGAGTTGAGTAGTAGTGAGAGATGTAATATGGCCTGTAAAGCCTAAAATATTTATTTTCCAGCTCTTTTCAAAAACGTTTGCCGACCCCTGCTGGTCTAAGCCAATCACGGTAATCGTATCTTTATCTGTGATTGTGTAGGGATGACTGTATGATCCAGTTTGGGCCAATGAGATTTAAGCAGAATTCGGCTGGGGGCGGGTGGTACCTTGGAGAAAGATGTTCCCCATCCCACCCTCCCATCGAAAGAAGTGTGCAGGAAGGCGGTCACCTCCCTGGCTGCTGCCCTGCCTCTCTGAGTCAGAATAAGATGATTGGAGCTGAGGCGGCCATCTTGAAACCACAAAGGGAGTATAAAATACATGGGAGATGGTGGAGAAGAAACCAAGAGGCTAAGTATTTGATGACACTGCTAGTCCTATGCAATGCTGCACAATGCGCGAACTCCTTACCTCCAGATTTCGTATTTGTGAGGCCAGAATTTGTCTCTATGTGCAGGCTGTCCCGTTACTTGTGACTGCATCGGTCCCCCCTGATGCAAACTTTATGTCTGAAATCACCGCCCTTACGTGACACTTATGAAACCCAAAGCTCGGGGAGGGAAAAGGACTCGCCTACGGTGTGTGCATCAAATGAAGTTTGTCTTCCTCCGATGACTCTCCCTGTTCCAGCGCCCTTCACAGTAACACACAAACTCTCGGCACCTGGGGCTTGGTTTGCCTATGTGAAAATTCTGTAACCAGAGGGGAATGAACACTACAGCAAATGGAGTCCCCTACCCTACAGTGATTTCTTCTCCTTCTTCTCTGCTAACAGAAACTGAGTTTGCTTTGGGCACCAATGTACCCAGCTCCAAGGGTTGAAGGATATTCGGTCTAAGCCAGTCATGGCTTTCCTCCTTTGCGGGAAGTTTTACCCTCTAGATGACCTGATTCCAGGCTGGGTCCGGGTGATGCATGAGAGTCCGCCTTTCTCATGAGTTCTCAGGTGATGCCAATGCTTCTGTTCCGTAGAACACGTGTTGACTGACACTCTTCTGTCCTAGAGGTGACAAACTTTTTCTGTAGAGGGCCAGATCGCAAATATTTTAGGCTTCGTGGGCCATGCAGTTTCTGTGGCAACTAGTCAATTCTGCTATTGCAGCAGCTTGAAAGAAGCCACAGGAAACACATAAATAAGTGGCTGGGGCTGTGTTCCAATAAAACTTTATTTATGAAACCAGGTGATGGGCCGGATTTAACTTGTGGGCCATAGTTTGCTGGCCCCTGGCTTAGATGAGTCATCTCCTGGTGCCCGTGTTTGCTCTCTGAACTGCTCAGCTGACTGATAGCTGAACCAATAGGGATTCTCTTAGGAAGGAAGACACGGGTGATGGCTATTGGGTACCAGGGAAACGGTTGCGATCTAACCGAATTTGACATGGAACGATTCCTAGGTTATTTCTGGCAGGGGCGAGCATTTCCACACGACCTGGCTACAAGTTACCATAAAATCCGGTCTGTCCACGTTTTGCTACCCTTATAACCAAACACTGATCAGCGAAGCGCGCACAAAACAGTTTATACGACGTGTCGCGGAAGCGCCATAAAGTCTCAGCACTCCATTCCTTCAGGGGCCCTGGTCGTACCTTAAATGAAAGGTTCACGCAAGGCAGGCATAACAGTACATCAAAAGCAGGATTCTGTGCTGTCTGCTTGGCATGATGCGGTCAGAAATCCTCCTGTCCAGTGGCTGGACACAGTCTCAATCGGGGAAGGAGAGGGGAAGGGTATTGGTGGGTAAAAGGTGGATTGTTGTAGCCTATGAAGCATGTTGGTCGGCTCACATGTCTTGAATACCTTGAATTTCACCAATGCAAATAAATACACGTCTTTCTTCCCCCCTCTTGCAAATCTATTTCTTTTTAAATTTTTTTTTTCAACTTTTTTTTAATTTTATTTTTGGGACAGAGAGAGACAGAGCATGAACGGGGGAGGGGCAGAGAGAGAGGGAGACACAGAATCAGAAACAGGCTCCAGGCTCTGAGCTGTCAGCACAGAGCCTGACGCAGGGCTCGAACTCATGGACCGCGAGATCATGATCTGAGCCGAAGTCGGCTGCTTAACCGACTGCGCCACCCAGGCGCCCCACAAATCTATTTCTAATGTCAGTGTGCTCATGCTAGTTGTCATCAATCCCTAGTTTCATCAACAAAAACCCTATTTCTGGGGCGCCTGGGTGGCTCAGTCGGTTGAGCGTCAGACTTCAGCTCAGGTCATGATCTTGAGGTTCCTGAGTTCGAGCCCCGTATGGGGTTTTGTGCTGACAGCGCAGAGCCTGGAGCCTGCTTCGGATTCTGTGTCTCCCTCTCTCTCTGCCCCTCCCCCACTCATGCTCTGTCTCCCTCTCTCTCTCTCTCTCTCTCAAGTAAAATAAACATTAAAAAAATTAAAACAAAAACCCCCAAATACCCCATTTCTGAATTTTGCAAAAAGCACCTGTCATAGCTGCTGCTGGAGCGTGGTCCTTTCTGCCTTGGTGTTTGCCAGCTATCCCCAAACGATGCATTCTTGCTCGCCAGTTAGCTAACCACACTCCCGCTGAGTTTCAACTAACTGGACTTTGTGGACAGTTTATTGCACTGATCATACTGAAGTATTTCTCAAGTACAGACTGTGTAATGAAAGGTAACCACCTGTGTCTGCTACAGGACTCACTGCGGGAAGAGAGAGGATAGATTTAAAGTCATTTCGTTTTGTGAACCTTCAGCCCCGTGGCCTCCCGCGCTTATGTAAGTTTCTGACTTTCCGAGGTGCAGGTACAGATAAGGAAAATGCAGCCCAGACGGAATAAAAAAACTTATCCCAGCCTCTGCCGTCAGTGAACCCGGGTTCAAACCTAGTCTGTCGCTTACTAGCTGTGTGCACCTAGGTAAAGTTGCACATGCGCTCAAGGGGTGCCCTCGGGTAGAATATAGTGCTCTACGTTTTGCTCTCTGGAGGCCAAAGCGATGGCCTCATCCATAAAATGGGTGTAACGGTGATCGTGGCAATTAAGGAAGCCGGGCATGGGAACCAGCCCAGCACCCACGCATAGCGAGCTCTCTCCATAACTTGTCTGCTGGTACCTAATTCTTCACTGGTTTTCAGATAAGATCCAGAGCTGAAGGCATCTTCCTGAAGACAGAGGCAGAGCCAGTGAAAATAATAGCCACATGGTAGTTCCGCCCACACAAAAGTCATATTCCAGGGGTTTGGGTGAGTCTTTTAGCTTAGGTTTTTCTAGAAAGTGAAGACCATCTATCAGAGGTTCACGTTTTGCATTTGGAGGAGAAAGCTGGAACAATATCTAACGTGGCGTTTGGCCAGTATAGACGGAGTCAGGTCGAAAAGCCAGTCATCAGAGTTCTTGGTCTTCTGTGTCCAGCAGAGAAAGTTCCGAGATTATGTGTCTGCGTCAGGTAGGGTGTGTTTATCGTTTTTGTCTCTCCTCCACCATCTGAACCTGTTTCCTAAACCTGGGGAGTTGTTCCCCTTTGATTTTTGGAAAGCAGAACCCACCTCTCACGGCAGGAGGGAAAAATGTAGATCGATTCCCAGTGCTCCTTGCAGCCAGGGTGTGGACACATGGCCTGGGGCTTGCCAATCAGAGGCAGCTGCCCCAGACTTTGGTTTGGAACCCAGCGATGCCAAGCAGGACGGGCTGGGTGGAGCCCGCGTTAGTGACTTGTGACGCTAACATTCCTTCATCCCTGGTGGCCTTGACTGTGGTTCTCATAGCAGAACCCGACATCCACAACCGGTGTGGGTGGTGGGTCTGGTGCAGACAGCAGGGTTTAGGCCGGGGGCTGGCAAACTTTTCTGGGAAAGGGCCAGATAGATATTTGAGGCTTTGCTAGGCAAGACGCAATATCAGGCTGATGATGCAGATACTTACACAACCATTTACAAATGTAAAACCATTCATAGCTCATGGGCCCTTAGACAATATGGCAGCCCGATTCGGTCCATGGCTATACTCGGCTGGCCCCTGATCTGGAGCCCTGAGAGGACATCAGTGCTGTTTTCACAAGATCATGTCAGTGTGGCTCCAGACGTAATTCCCAGCTGCCCCAGGAAAAGGACCTTTGCAGATGTAATCCACTTAAGATGAGGTGATACCGGACTGGGGGAGGGGGTTCTAATTCAGTGACTGGTATCCTTATAAGAAGAAGGAAATTCAGGGCCGCCGGGTGGCTCAGTCGGTTAACTGTCTGACTTCGGCTCGGGTCAGGATCTCGCGGTTCGTGGGTTCGAGCCCCGCGTCAGGCTCTGTGCTGACAGCTCGGAGCCTGGAGCCTGCTTCGGGTTCTCTGGATTCTGTGTCTCCCTCTCTCTCTCTCTCTGCCCCTCCCCAGCTAAGAAACAAGGGGGAAATGCTATGGAAGATGGAGACAGAGATTAAAGTGATGTAGCCACAAGCCAAGGAAGCCAAGGTCTCTCTCTCAGAACCTATAGAAAGAAACAACCCACAGCAGCAGTGGGCTGGGGCCCAAAGGCAAAATGCTCTTTGCTGTTTCCACACTCATTGTTCCACAAGCTGAAGTGGGTTTCCAGGGACGTTATGATGTGTGAAATTCAACTACCTGAAAGAAAAGCTGCCTTGGGAAGCTGAATGCTAAAGGCATTTGTAAAAATGTAAAAACAAAGCCACTCTACTTGCTAAATTTGGGGGCAGGGGTGGAAATAGTTAATTTTCACGAAAATACATTATTGATGTTAATATGTAACATGTTATTTATTTATTTATTTATAATGAACACTTATTCATTTTTGAGAGTGAGAGAGACAAGAGTGTGAGCGGGGGAGGGGCAGAGAGAGAGGGAGACACAAAATCGGAAGCAGACTCCAGGCTCCGAGCTGTCAGCACAGAGCCTGGCACAGGGTTTGAACTCACGGGTGGTGAGATCATGACCTGAGCCAAAGTCGGATGCTCAACCAACTGAGCCACCCGGGGGCTCCTGTTATTGTTATTTTAAAATGATTTAAAAAAAGTAACATTTCAAAAATGTCTCAGATTTGGTTTTGAGCAGGTAAACATAAATAGGTCTGACTTGCGTAGATAAAAGCTCCTTGGGGTTATCCGTGATTCTGAAGGAGGTTCAGGGGTCCTGAGACCAAAACATTTGAGAACTGTTGGCTTAGGGCAATGTCTTGCCTCCTTTCTTGGACATTTTACTGAAGGGAGACGATTTCCTGTCATTTCCCACAAAGCAAGAAAAAAAAAATTGTTAAGAGTGCAGGCTGGGGATTCTGAAGGCTTGAGTCTAAAATTTTCTTCCAGAGCACGCAAAGCTGGTGATATGAAATCAGTGGCTTAAACCCTCGGAGCCTCGGTTTTCTCGTCTGTGAAGTGGGTATCATAAGACCCACCTTTTAGGGGAGTTCTAAAGATTAAAAGTCCTCCCTGACTGTGAGCTCAGTAGAAAGCCCTGTTCTGTGGAAGAGGGGGGTGGCCCAGACCAGCACTTTTGAGACTTTAAAGTGCACACAGATCACCTGCAGATCTTGTTAAATGCACATTCTATTTCCTTTCAATATCCATCATGATCAGACTGGCCATTTCCTTTTATTATTTGATTCGTTGACTGTCTTCTGCATTCAAATGCCAGTACCCATGCAGAGCTCGAGTCATGTCCGTCTTGGTCAGGGGCTCATAAACTACAGCTTGTGGTCCAGATTTGGCCTCTTGTCTCCTTTTTTGTAAATGAAGTTTTATCACAACACAGACCTGTTCAGTTCTTTCCTGCTTTTGCTCTCTAACAGCGAAGAAGTGTGATAGCGACTGTATTGTTCACAGAGTGAAGATATTTACCCTTTCCGGGGCGCCTGGGCGGCTCAGTCGGTTAAGCGTCCGACTTGGGCTCAGCTCATGATCTCACTGCTCGTGAGTTCGAGCCCTGCTTCCAGCTCTGTGCTGACAGCTTAGAGCCTGGAGCCTGGAGCCTGCTTCCGATTCTGTGTCTCTCTCCCTGTTCCTCCCCTGTTCGTGCTTCTCCCCCATCTCTAATATAAAGTAAAATAAAATAAAAAATTTAAAACAAGAGGTATCTACCCTTTTCAGAAAACCTGTGCTGACCTTGGCTGTCGTCAGCTGCTCTAGTACAGTCTGGCCATAGTGGACACTCAGCAAATACTTACTGAGCATGTATTAAGTACGCTTTACAGGTATCGTCCCATTTAATCCTCCGTGAGGCAGATGCCAGTAAGGGTCCACAAACCTGAAATTCCAAAAGCTGTATATACTTTTAAAAAACAACTTTGGCAGCAAAGTGAGCTGACCTCCCTCATCTGGCTACAGAACACGACTTGAATGAAGGTGAGGCTGTTGACCGTGGGCATCCATTCTCCCTAATTCAGTCTTTGCAGGTTTCTCTGCAGACTTGTGGATGAGGCAGATTCCCGGGCCCCGGCCGGTGATCCTGTGTAACAGGGCCGAAGCCCCACCTTACCTTTTAAAATCTGAAAATTCTGAATTCCAAATCCTATTCGGCGCCGAGGATTTGGATGAGAGATTTGGACGTGTACTTTCCCTTATTTTAAGGCTGAGGAACTCAGAGGCTGAATAACAGTGCTCGCGGGTGGCAGAGCCCCGCTTTGAATCCCGGAATCCGATCCCTAGGATGCATCCTAACCGGGAGGCTATCTTAAAAGAGGCGGGTGCTGGTGCTCGTCGACTGGTTGAATTAACCAGTAAATGCAGCTGACTGGGCCTTGTTCCAAACCCTGGGCTGTTTACCTGCTGCTGGAGAGACTCCTGCTTTTTCCGGGAAAGAACATCTTTCCAGGCCAAGCGCTGCCGCTGTAAATGTGCATGCGAAACACGCACGCATGCACGCTTGCGCGCACACACGCGCACGCACGCTCATGCACGCGTGCAACACATTCACGCACACCCCCGCATGCATGTGTGCACACACATGCACGCGTGCACACACCCACACATGCATGCGCATGTGTACACACATGCGTGCACACATACGCACACACGCACGCACACACTCATGCACGCGTGCACACACACTCATGCACGCGTGCAACACATTCATGCACGCCCCTACACGCATGTGTGCACACACATTCACACGTGCACACATTTTCATGCACACACCCACACATGCACGCGCATGCGCACACACATGCTTGCACACACGCACACATGCACGCACACACACATGCACACACAGACACACCAAGACTCAGAAAGGAGCTCTATGCTACTCTATTTCCTAGAGCCTTGTGGCCGCCTGTTGTTTCCAGCAATCTCATCTTTATGAATCAGGTGACAAAACCCACTAGTTGCCAGGCGGGGGAAAGAAAACAGATGCTTTTCCAGCCAGGCAGCGTTGAGCTGAGCAGTTTGTCATTGTGGTTAAACCTCTTCTGCCTCCATCAGGGCACGGCACCTTGTAAAAAAAACAAAAACTATTACTGATTTCTCTCTCTGGGTTCGGGGGCTGCTCTGGTCCTGAAAACTCAAAGCCACGGCCAACAGGAAGAGTGTAATTTGTCTGTTGGGTACTCAGCCTGGAATAGGGCAATGGGGTATATAGTAATGCTGTTTCCAAAGTGTGAAAGCATTATTTCCTCTAGTCGAGAGAGGAAGTGAGCCCTCCCCTTGCGCGCTTGAAAGCTTCCTTGAGAAGATGTGAAGTTGCCTCTAGAAGGCAGTGGAAAATTAATGTGGTTCTAAGTGAGCCAGAGTGCCTTCAAAAAAGGCTTGGAGGCGTGAGATGGGCTATATAGCTTCACAGAGGCTGATGTTGATTAAAACATGGTTATAGACAGGTGACTACTGTAGGATTTCCTTAAAAAGGCATGTATCTGCGTGTGTGTGTGTGTGTGTGCGTGTGTGTGTGTTTCTGTAAAAACATAGAAAAAAGAATAGGAAAAATACACTCCCCGTTAACACAGGAAGTAGATGAGAAGCAGGCGGGGGCGGAGGAAGGTGTGTGTGTCAGAGAGAGAGGAGGCAACTTTCGATTTTCACTCGTATATATTGCAATATTCTTCCTTTGGTTGTGGACTCTAAAAAAAAAAACAGATAAAATAACTTGCAACAACAAACAAATAAAAAGCCCTCAAGGAATCAGCTTTATAATAATCAGAAAGCCCTATAGCTTCTAAGAATTAGAAAGCCCCAGGCACAATGACTTCCTGGTTTGGGCATTCCTAGTTACATCATGTTTGGAAACTTGACAGAATTCTACCTTGTCCCTAGACGGTAGATTACTTAAAACGGTTATTGGCACTTCCTTGTTGAACAAAAGGGACACATTCGGTTCCCTCGCTCTCTGTCCTCTCTCCCTCTCTCGTACTCGGCTTAAAGTTATTAACCTTCTTTTTTTGAGAAATAAGAAGCATCTAAAATGATGGATGGTTTTTATAATGTATCTTTCAGAATACACATCCTACTCGCTTAAGGCCTCCAATTATATCTTTGCGGATATAATTCCGCAAATAATATAAATCCGATATAAAATCGGATCTCTTTCAAAGACCAAGACAGGGAGGCAGTAGATCCTGGAGGGGCCTTTAGATTAGGCACAAAAATATTTGGCCTTTGGTTAACCTGGTGTAAAGCAACCTGTTTGCCTTGTCACTTTCAGATGGTCATTTCGTAGAAGTTTCGCTAGATTGTTTGTGGCTTTTTTTTTTTTTTGGATTGTCTGTTACTTTTGTCTGATTTATTCCTCATAAATCTGTTAAATAGAAAATAGGAGGTGGGTGAGGAGCCTGGGGAGGGTGGGATGGTGAAAGGGAGGAGCACACCCACCGCTATTTGCAAGATACCAGGAACTCAACACAAGGTGGCTGGTGACAAGCCCCGGGTTGAGAAGCGTTTCCAGCTTGCGGGTGTGAAACTGGCGTCTCGCGGGAGAACAGCATGCTTCATTACTGGAGCTTTAATCGTTGGCGCTGGAAGAATAAATGACCAGCATGGGTGGATCTTGATTAGGATTTGTGGAGCGGACACATTATTCTCTCAAGGCTGGGATTTCTAACTCTATAGGATGCACCACTGGTTGGAAAAAGTTTGTCTGTGTCCCTCGGGTTTCCAGGCTTACAGAATAGTACCAGAAAAGCTTATTTGCACCCACCTTTTGGCATATGCTTCTATCAAATGAGAATCTTGCAAGAAACTTTGCTTGTATTCATCAAATGAGATGAAGATGTCCTTTGAAATTATCTTAGTATTAGATTTGGTTGCTTCTTCCAAGCATTATTCTCCTATTATTTCTTTAAAAAAAATTTTTTTAACGTTTATTTATTATTGAGAGACAGAGAGATACAGAGTGTGAGCAGGAGAGGGGTAGAGAGAGGGAGACACAGAATCGGAAGCAGGCTCCAGGCTCCGAGCTGTCAGCACAGAGCCCGACGCGGGGCTCGAACTCACAAACTGTGAGATCATGACCTGAGCCGAAGTCGGTCACCCAACCCACTGAGCCACCCAGGCGCCCCTCTTTTTTTTTTTAATTTTTAAAAGTTTATTTATTTTTGAGAGAGAGAGAGAGACAGAGTGTGAGCGGGGGAGGGGCAGAGAGAGGAAGACACAGAATCGGAAGCAGGCTCCAGGCTCCGAGCTGTCAGCACAGAGCCAGATGTGAGGCTCGACCTCACGGACCACGAGACCGTGACCTGAGCCGAAGTCGGAAGCTTAACCGACTCAGCCACCCAGACACCCCTCCTATTATTTCTTATTGGATCATCATAGCAACCCGGAGGTGGTCAGAGTTAGCAACCTACACGCCATAGAAACTAAACTCATGCATGTAAACCATTGGCCAGAGAGCAGTTAGAATTCCCAATCTCTTTTGCTCAACACTTTCAGTAAAGACAGGCATACATTTTTTTTTTTTTTTAATCGGATGTTATGCAGGTGGAGTTAGGCACCTCCAGGGTTCCTCTCATGCTAAAGGTTCTGGAAAAGTCCCAAGAGCACACTAAAATCCAAAGAAGAGGTTTACCGAAGCATGAGTCACCCTAAAACACCTACTTCGGACTTTGAGGAAGGGACTAATTTTCCCTCTGTCGTCAGGTACACAGCGGCAGCGTTTGCAAAGCCCCGCCAGCAGCTTGTCTATTTATACTTTGTTTATTACCCTAGGTGGCTGTACAGCTGTGGATTTTTGAGGACCGCACGAGGCTGCTGTGAGTTAATAATCCCAGAGAATCGCAGGCTCTCTTTTCCTCCAGGGGTGTGGCCCTTCGTTTACAGAAAGGAAGGCTGAATCACAGAACGGAAAACGGTGACACACAGCCCATCTCCAGCAGAGCGGGAAAACAAAAGTATGGCCGTTCCCTGCTTCACCTTGAGTCGGCATTGTCTTAAAGGTAGACTTTGATCCCAAACTTGAGTCCTTTTCCATTGCGATGACGCTAACTCGAAGGACAGGATCTCCAGGTCTCTGTGGATGATCTCCCTGTCTCTGCTTGAGAGAAAACAGGTAACAGCGATCTGGTTGAGATAGCCAAAGTTCAGAGAGGCTAAGAAACTTGTCCAAGGCTGGTAATGTCCTCATCTTTGCCCTGGAGATGATTAGGAACATAAGTTTTGGCATCTACGATCGCCGTTTTAGTTGGCCGGGCCCCTACTGGTCCATTTGGTGGCTTTGTGCTGATGAGCACAAATGATGTGCTGATGAGAAAAAGTGGCTCCCTCAGGGCAGGTGGGCTGATGGCTCCCACTGGGCAAGCGGAGGAAGGACGAAGTTTGGGCAGAAACTCACTTCTCTGCCCTGGGTGTCCTTGCATAGGGCCACCCTGTATGCCTGCGGGGGTGCGTGGCTCCCACACATGCTAGCTCTGCGGCCACGAGCGGCGCCCCCCGTGTCTTTGAGTCTCTGTTTCTTCGTTTAAAAATCAGGATGATGTTGGGGCGCCTGGGTGGCGCAGTCGGTTGAGCGACTGACTTTAGCCAGGCCACGATCTCCCGGTCTGTGAGTTCGAGCCCCGCGTCGGGCTCTGGGCTGATGGCTCGGAGCCTGGAGCCTGCTTCCGATTCTGTGTCTCCCTCTCTCTCTGCCCCTCCCCCGTTCATGCTCTGTCTCTCTCTGTCCCAAAAATAAAATAAAAAAAATAAATAAAAATCAGGATGATGCTACGTCACCTCAGACAGAGGCCGGTGGTGAGGGTCCGCGCTGAGTCTACCTGGCCTGTGGGAAGAACTAAGGAGGCAAAATCAAACGTGAGATGGTTACATTGCACCTTCTGTGGGATCATAAACTCCTTGGCAACAGGAAGGAGTCATTTAGAGACTCGTTTTGAAATGCCATGGACTGTATATCACAGGAAAGGCTGTGGTGCTTCCTAAGAAGCAGATCATGTCTTCCATTCTTTTTTTATTTTATTTTATTTTATTTTTTATTTTTTAAAATTGACATCCAAATTAGCATCGAGTGCAACAATGATTTCAGGAGTAGATTCCTTAGTGCCCCTGATCCATTGAGCCCATCCCCCCTCCCACGACCCCTCCAGTAACCCTCAGTCTGTTTTCCGCATTTAAGAGTCTCTTCTCTTTTGTCCCCCGCCCTGTTTTTATATTATTTTTGCTTCCCTTCCCTTATGTTCCTCCGTTTTGGCTCTTAAAGTCGTCATATGAGTGAAGTCATATGATTTTTGTCTTTCTCGGACTTTCACTTAGCATAATACCCTCCAGGTTCATCCACGTGGTTGCAAATGGCAAGATTTCCTTCTTTTTGATGGCCGAGTAATACTCCATTGTATATATAGACCACATGTTCTTTACGCATTCATCCATTGATGGACACTTGGGCTCTTTCCATACTTTGGCTACTGTTGATCGTGCTGCTATAAACATGGGGGTGTGTGTGTCCCTTGGAAACGGCACCCCTGTATCCCTTGGATAAATGCCTAGTAGTGCCATTGCTGGGTCGTAGGGCAGTTCTATTTTTAGTTTTTTGAGGAACCTCCATCCTGTTTTCCAGAGGGGCTGCACCAGTTTGCATTCCCACATGTCTTCCACTCTTACCATTGAAAGATGTCGGTGCTTGAATCACTTGTACAATGAAGCTACGTTCCCAGGAAACTGCTTTCCATGGATTGCTGCCTTGAATGCACTATATTGAAGTAACAGGGTCAATAACACTAAATTTAGGAATTGTCTTCAGAACGCCTTTCAGTGAGTCTGAATTCTTACAGATATTATGTGGGGTGCTACACGCGAGAGTGTGGGAGTACCAGACGGCCCCCTGTGCGTTGCAGAGCCGCCCCTTAATAGCTGTGGGATTTTGAACACATTTCTTTTTTTTTTTAATTTTTTTTAATGTGTATTTATTTTTGAGAGAGAGAGAGAGACAGACAGACAGACAGAGCACGAGCAGGGGAGGGGCAGAGAGAGGGGGAGACACAGAATCCGAAGCAGGCTCCAGGCTCTGAGCTGTCAGCGCAGAGCCCGACTCGGGGCTCAAACTCACGAACCGCGAGATCATAAGCCGAAGTCGGACGCTCAACCAGCTGAGCCACCCAGGCACCCCTGGACACATTTCTTAGCCATGCTCTGTGTTAGTTTCCTCTTCTGTGAAATGGGGATAATAGCCTCTCTCATAGACCTATGAGGGGTAAATGAGAAAAATGCATCTAAGATGTGTCACATCATCCGTGGCAAATAGTAAGTGCTCAAAAAATGTTAGCTGGAAAGGGCACCTGGCTGGCTCAGCCCGTGGAACATGTGACTCTTTTTAATTTTATCTGAAGTTCATTTATTTATTTTGGGAGAGAGAGAGAGAGCACGAGAAGGGCAGAGAGAGAGGGGGAGAGAGAGAGAATCCCAAGCACTGTGACAATGCAGAACCCGATATGGGACTCAAACCCACAAACCGTGAGATCGTGGCCTGAGTCAGAATCACGAGTTGGTTGCTTAACCTACTGAGCCACCCTGCACCCTTGCTTTATAGAATATTTGTACCGGCTCCCGAAGGTGGGTTCTAATTAGCTTAAACTATTTAGAGTGGTCCATTTCTTCTTATCAGTGATTAATTTATGTGATATATGACATCATTGATATATGACATCATTGATATAGGACATCATTTTGGGCAATGAGATTTGAGGGAAGTGTGAAAAGGGTCTCAGGGAAAAAGTACTTTCTTCCTAAAGAGAGGCTCAAGAAACTGAAGAAAAAAAGAGTAATTTCTTTGCCTCTGGATGCGGTTGTCTGAAGACGTGATGGCTGGAGCCATGCAACAGTGTTGCGAACATGAGGGGGGCTGCCTTGGTAAGACCAGGCCCATCTGCTGGGGTTTGTAGAACAGAAAGATGGTAGGGGCGCCTGGGTAGCTCAGTCGGTTGAGTGTCTGACTGTGGCTCAGGTCATGATCTCCTGGTTCCTGAGTTCGAGCCCCGCATCGGGCTCTGGGCTGACAGCTCGGAGCCTGGAGCCTGCTTCGGATTCTGTGTCTCCCTCTCTCTCTGCCCCTCCCATGCTCACACTCTGTCTCTCTCTCTTTCTCTCAAAAATAAATAAACATTAAAAAAATTTTTTTAATAAAAAAAAAAGAACAGAAAGCTGGTAAAAACCCATGTTATTCAAGAGGCCACTGAGCTGCTGAATTAGCTGAAGCTTCTTCCAGTTCTTCCAGATTTTTTTTTTGTCAGCGGACAGAGTCCATACTGCTTCTCTATTTCTTTATTTTTAATTAAAAAAAATTTTTTTAAGTTTATTTATTTTGAACGCAGCACAAGTGGGGGAGGGGCAGAGAGAGAGGGAGAGAGAGAATCTCAAGCAGGCTCCCAGCAGCCAGCACAGAGCCTGATGCTGGGCTTGAACTCCTGAAACCATGAGATCGTGACCTGAGCTGAAACCAAGAGTCGGTCGCTGAACCCACGGAGCCACCCAAGCGCCTCTATTTTTAAATTTTTACTAAGTTTATTTTTATTTATTTTGAGAGAGGGAGTGTGTGTGCTCATGTGCATGAGGGAGGGGCAGAGAGAGAAGGAGAGAGAGAATCCCAAGCAGGCTCCACACTGTCAGCACAGAGCCCGTCTCGGGGCTCAAACCCACGAACCGTGAGATCATGACCTGAACTGAAATCAACAGTCAGACGCTTAGCCTACTGAGCTATCCAAGTGCCCCTCTTTTTAAATTTTTATGAATTTTTTATATTATTTATTTATTTATTTATTTATTTATTTTTCTTCTCCTTCTTCTTTTTCTTTTCTTAAATGCCTATTTTTGAGAGAGACAGAGAGACAAAGTGCGAGCCTGGGAGGGGCAGAGAGGAAGACGCAGAATCCGAAGCGGGCTCCAGGCTCCGAGCTGTCGGCACAGAGCCCGACGCGGGGTTCGAACTCACGAAGCGTGAGATCGTGACCTGAGCTGAAGTCGGACGCTCAACCGACTGAGCCACCCAGGCGCCCCTTGAAATTTTTATCTTTAAAGTAGTCTCTGTGCCCAGTGTGGGGGCTCCAACCCACAACCCCGAGATCACGAGTTGCACGCCCCGCTGGCTGAGCCAGCCAGGCGCCCCTCTTTACTTCTCGACTGCCTCATTCTGTAGCGTGTAAGGTTCATCGGAGCAAGAACTTTTTGGTTCTTGTTGATAGATAGGTCTAGCTCCCCATATAGTGCCTGGTACACAGTGGTTGTTTTCTCTCTCTCTCTCTCTCTCTCTCTTTCTCTGCATATAATGAATGTATATACTCTGGTGATTGAGTGCAGAATTAATTTGGTTCAAACACACCTGACTTTGAACTCTGACCCTGCCACTTGCTAGCAATGTGGGCCTGGTCGAGGGTGCTGCTGGGCCTCAACTTCTTCATCAGGAAAATGTTTTCCCAAAACCTGTCTTGGGGTGCCTGGCTGCCTCCGTTGGTCGAACGCGCGACTCTTGATCTCACGGTTGTGGGTTCAAGCCCCACGTTGGGTGTAGTGGTTGCTTTAAAAAGGATCTCTGAGGGCGCCTGGGTGGCGCAGTCGGTTAAGCGTCCGACTTCAGCCAGGTCATGATCTCGCGGTCTGTGAGTTCGAGCCCCGCGTCGGGCTCTGGGCTGATGGCTCGGAGCCTGGAGCCTGTTTCCGATTCTGTGTCTCCCTCTCTCTCTGCCCCTCCCCCGTTCATGCTCTGTCTCTCTCTGTCCCCCCAAAAAAAAAAAAAAAAAAAAAATTTAAAAAGAATCTCTGGGGTGCCTGGCTGGCTCAGTCGGTTAAGCAGCTGACTCTCGATTTCCAAGTGGGTCACGATCCCACGGTTTGTGAGTTGGAGCCCTGCATCGGGCTCTGTGCCGACAGATAGCACGGAGCCTGCTTGGGATTCTCTCTCTCCCTCTCTCTCTCTGCCCCGCCCCTGCTCACGCTTTCTCTTTCAAAATAAATACATAAAATAATAAATACAACAATAAATTTAAAAAAGGGATAAAATAAATAAATAAAAATAAAAGAAGTAAAAAAATTGGGACGCCCGGGCGGCTCAGTCGGTTAAGTGTCCAACTTCGGCTCAGGTTCCTGAGTTCAAACCCTGCATCAGGCTCTGGGCTGATGTTCAGAGCCTGGAGCCTGCTTGGGGTTCTGCGTCCCCCTCTCTGTCTGCTCCTCCCCTGCTTGTGCTCTGTCTGTCTCTCTCTCTTTCTCTCTCTCTCAAAAGATAAATAAACAATAAAAAAAATTAAAATAAGGAAATGAAACTTAAAAAAGTATTAAAACAAATCTTCACAACAGCCTGCCGCATCCCCGAGTCGTTCGAGGTGTTCGAGACCAGGGCTGAGGAGTGTCAAGTTCTGAGGTGTCCTGGGGCCCCGCACCTGCTCGGCAGGAGCATGACTGCTCAACACGCAATAGTTAAAGGCACTTGCCCTGGACCCAGGAGCCGCCCTCTTTGCTTTTCCCAAAGTGAGTGTTTTGAAATATTTCATCGGGCAAAATGTGGGAGAATTGAGAAAAAGATGTAAACCTAAACAAATATCTCAAAACTGCCGTCCGCCCAGGCCAGCGGCAAGAAGCTGTGTGCATTCCGCACAAACAGATGTTAGTACAGGGGGTGTTGCCGCAGCGTGGGGCCACCGGCCGTCTGCACCGCAAATCTTGGAATTCGTCTCAAGAAAGGCATTGCTGTCTCTGCCCCCCCAAACCCCCCACCACCTCCCCAGGTTGACCAGCAGACACACTGCTGACAGCGATGAGGGGAAAGGTTTATCCCACTTGGCTATTTTTAGCTCCCCCTTGATGTCTTACATTTCACATTTTGAGCTTGTTTGCAAAGTTCCCTTCCAACCCAAATAAACCAGGTTCAGTAATGAAAGGACGCAGGTTACTGCTTTCTGATTCTCCAGGGAGCAGGCAAGGAAACCAGGTTCCCCGTGGAATGTTCTGGGAGGGTGTCGGCCTCCGAGAGGATCCTGTAAGAGGCCAAGCTTCCTTCAGCACCCAGCTTTCTCTGGCCCCCCCAAGATAATCCTCTGGACCATAATCTTTCAGGACTTTCTATTCAGATTTCATAAAATCTTTCTTTGGATTTTCCTGTCCCCTGCTGGGAGTATCACTGCCATACCTGGTGAAAGAAAATACACCATTTTTATTCATTCATTCATTCATTCTGCAAGTCAGCAAATAATTATCAGGTGCCTACTGCACGCCTGATACTGTGTTCAAGAGTCCCTGTTCTTGGGGCGCCTGGGGGGCTCAGCCGGTTGAGTGTCCGACTTCGGTTCGGGTCATGATCCCATGGTTCGTGAGTTCGAGCCCTGCATCAGGCTCTGTGCTGACAGCTCAGAGCCTGGAGCCCGCTTTGTATTCTGCGTATCACTCTCTCTCTGCCCCTCCCCCGTTCAGACTCTTTCTCTCTCTCTCTCAAAAATAAATAAACATAAAAAAATTTTTTTTAAAAAGTCCCTGTTCTCATGACACCTCTTTCTTTTTTTTAAATTTTTAAATTTTTTAAATTTTTAAAAAATTTTTATTAATTTTTTATTTAACTATTTAACTTGTTTTATTTTTTATATTTTTTAATTTACATCCAAATTAGCATCATGACACCTCTTTCTAATAGGAGAGCTAATCAAGCACTAATAAGTAAAAAAAAAAAAAATTTTTTTTTTTTTTTTTAAATTTTTTTTCAACGTTTATTTATTTTGGGGACAGAGAGAGACAGAGCATGAACGGGGGAGGGGCAGAGAGAGAGGGAGACACAGAATCGGAAACAGGCTCCAGGCTCCGAGCCATCAGCCCAGAGCCCGACGCGGGGCTCGAACTCACAGACCGCGAGATCGTGACCTGGCTGAAGTCGGACGCTTAACCGACTGCGCCACCCAGGCGCCCCCAAAAAATTTTTTTAATCAATCCCAAATTGAACAGAATACCGTTATAGTTATTCTAATTACAATGCATAAAATAACTATTATTAATACACGACAACCTCAATATAGGACTTATTACCTGCTGGGTCGTATCCGAAACTCTCCATATTCCAACTCATGTCATGCCATTTATAAAATAGGGGAAATTAAGAAACCAAAACGTAAGTATCTTTAAAAAAAAGTTTTTAATCTTTATTTATTTTGGAAAGAGAGAGAGAGAGAGAGAGTGAGTGGGGGAGGAACAGAGAGAGAGGGAGACACAGAATCCAAAGCAAGTATCTTAACGTATCTTTTAAACGTCCTACGGCCGGTTTACTAACCAGTGGGATTTGAAGGTCAGCCGCGTGGATTTTAGAGTGCATCTCGAACCCCTACCACGCGCTCCCTATGATCTTGAAGACAGCACGTTGAACAAGTGACAAGGTGGAGTCAGGACCTGCCGCGTCCCGTGAAGACGTCAGCGGGGTGATGACGGGGACTTGGCTTATGGATGGGGAGGGGGCCAGGCACAGACCGCAAAGATAAGGGGTCAGAGGAGAGCCCTGCAGGTGCAGAGAGAGAACAGCAGATGCGAACACCAGAGGCAGGCAGGTAGGAGCCAAGCAATTTCAGGCACGGCGGCAGGCTCACGTGACCGGTGGGTGTGATGGGGACAAGCCGTATTGTGGGGACCCGAGGGTGCACAGGTAGGCAAGCGGATCTAATTCAAATACCACTCCTGGAAGAAAGCTGCTCGATGAATCGTTTTGCTCAGGCTTTGTGTCGGCTCGTGGGGGCTGGCCTTTGGGGCACCGCTCCAGGAGATGCAGAAAACCTGTTTCACATCATCTCTTGCGGTTGAAAACCTTTTCGAATCTTTCCTTTCCGAGCATCTGAGCATAATCGAGTCTCTCTGGAGTGATTGGTGGTCTGCCCTGGGCGACAGCTCCGGACCCGGTGACCTAAGATTAGCTCTAAAGAACTTGTAATGGTTTGCGCCACACTTAAACGCTAACCTCAGGACTTCCCCGAAGCGATGTTTTCTTGGTTGTGGTTTAAAGACAAATTCTGAACCCCAGGTTATTTTCCTAGTATTTCTCTCCGTCTCTCTCTCTCTCTTTTTGAAGTAGGCTTCACACTTAGCGCAGAGCCCCACGGGAGGCTCGAACTCACGACGCTGACCTCGAGACCTGGGCTGAGATCAGGAGTTGGAGGCTGAACCGACTGAGCCACCCAGGTGCCCCTAATTTACATGATTTCTAAAAATGGGGCCCAGGGGCCAAAAATAGGAAGAAAGGAAGGTGAACTTCATACAGTTGGTTTCCAGTGAATCACGATTTTACTGTCAGCTGTGTATGCTTCCGGAGCGGGGACTCCTTGTGGACCTCTGGCTGTCACAGGTAGGTAACAGGTGTGAATGCAGGAAAAATAAATAGCCCGGCCGATGATCAAATATTTTGCAATGAAGAAATTATGCACTGGCCCTGCTTGGAATTGATGTAATTGGTTAATAGTCTGAGGAGAACAGCTGGAAAACATTGGCGGTCCTGACAGCCCATTTTGGTTGCTCTTCAGAGGGTAATATCTGGGGATTTTCACAGCACATTTGTTAAGAGGAAATGAAGAGTCCGGGCAGCCTGAGTGAGAATCCCCAGATTCCTGATTCTCAGCTATGTGACCTTGGGAAGTTACTTAACATCTCTGTGCTTCCATTTCCTCATTTGCAAGATGGGCATGAAAACAGCAGCTACTTTTTGCAGGGTTGTCCTGGGGATAATTGATACATCAATTCATAACTGATTAAACTGATCTAAAGAAGGGGGGGGGTGCCTGGCTGGCTCAGTCAGTGGAGAATGTGACCCTTAGTCCCGGGGTGATGGGTTCAAGCCCCACGCTGGGCATAGAGCTTACTTAAAAACAACAACAACAAACAACAACATACTGATGTAAAGAAGTTAGCTCAGAGCCTGGTATAAGACCTCAATAAACATTTCTATGTGTTTTTTTTTAATTTTTTTAATGTTTATTTATTTTTGAGAAAGAGAGAGACAGTCAGACCGAACATGAGAGAGGGAGGAGCAGAGAGAGAAGGAGACACAGAATCCGAAGCAGGCTCCAAGCTCCGAGCTGTCAGCGCAGAGACCCACGCGGGGTTCGAACTCACGAAGGGTGAGATCATGACCTGAGCCGAAGTCAGACGTTCAACCGACTGAGCCACCCAGGCGCCCCTGTATGTTTCTTTTTCCATCTCACCCCTTTCGGCCCTCCGTCTGTGGCTGTAGCACTGCTGTCCCATGGCACGTCTCTGGATGACCTCGGGAGGGGGTGGAGTGGTGATCTCAAGGTCCACAGAGCAGCAACCAGGGAGGCCCTTGCAGAGAATTGCCCCCTTACAAAAGGGGCTTTGCCCAATGGCAGGGTTTCTATCGACATTCTGGGACAGACGATCCTTCGTTGTGGGGTGTCTTGTGACCTGTAGGGTGTTTAGCAGCATTCCTCGTCCCTACCTGCCAGATGCCAGTGGTACCCCTGTCCCCACAATTATGACAGCCAGTTGTCAAGTGTCCCTTGGGGGACAAACTACGTGATACGCTTTAGCTTTATTGTTAGAAACAATATTGAATTATATACCCTTCTCGCAGGGCAAAAAGAGAAAGAGAGCAGGAGAGTGAAGGATGAAAAGGGGAAGAGGAGGGAGGGAGGAAGGAAGGAAGGAAGGAATTGTACACAAATGGGCAGAGTAAAACCAAAACAAATTAGAACAAAGCACTCCTATCTATCACTACAAAAGTTTTATGAAATACCCTTGAAAACTAGTTTTCTTACGTCTGAATTTATAGATCGAAATATCCGTGGACCCAACCATAGCACGGATACTAAGAGCAAAACCTCCTAGATCAGCAATGATGGGGGGCGCCTGGGTGGCTCAGTCGGTCAGGTGTCCAACTTCAGCTCAGGCCATGATCTCACAGTTCATGAGTTCGAGCCCTGCACCGGGTTGTCTGCTGTCAGTGCGGAGCCCGCTGTGGATCCTCTGTCCCTCTCTCTCTCTCCGCTCCTCCCTCGCTGGTTCTCTCCCTCTCAAAAATAAATAAATAAAAACAAATTAAAAAAAAAAATGATAGACTTGAATCTGAGCTATGTGACGGTGGCCAAGATACTTCACACCCCCAAACCTCAGTTTCCTCATCTGTAAATGGGAGTTACTATCGTACCTAACTCAGCACAGTGCCTGCAACAGTCACTTATTGTGGGCTCTTCATATTTGCAAAAAATATTGCCAAGCACAGTGCTTTCCACAAATTAACTCAAGTACTGATCAAATGACCCTACGAATAACTATTGTTTTGTTCCCAGTCTGTGGGTAATGAACCTGAAGCTTAGAGAGTAATGTTGGGGGTAGAGGGTTGGTGGGGGGGGGGGGGCGGCCACACAAATAGGAGACACGAAAGCAGGCGAAGAGCATGACAGTTAGCCCTCTCAACCGTTCTGCTATCCTGCCATCTTGTTTGCTTTATATTATTCAGAATTCTTTTTTTTTAATTTTTTTTATATTTATTTATTTTTGAGAGACAGAGTGAGAGTGGGGGAAGGGCAGAGAGAGAGGGAGACACAGGATCGGAAGCAGGCTCCAGGCTCTGAGCTGTCAGCACAGAGCCCGACGCGGGGCTCGAACCCATAGACCGTGAGATCATGACCTGAGCCAAAGTCAGATGCTCAACCGACTGAGCCACCCAGGCGCCCCAGAATTCTTTTTTTTATCTAAACATTTTTTTTAATGTTTATTTATTTTTGAGAGAGAGACAGAGCACGAGCAGGGGAGGGGCAGAGAGAGAGAGGGAAACACAGAATCCGAAGCAGGCTCCAGGCTCTGAGCTGTCAGCACAGAGACCGACCCAAGGCTCGAACTCAGGAACCTCAAGATCATGACCTGAGCTGAAGTCCGATGCTCAACTGACTAAGGTACCCAGGCACCCCTGTAGAAAGCTTTTTAAAAGTTTTTATATCAGGGGCACCTGTGTGGCTCAGTTGGTTAACCATCTGACTTCAGCTCAGGTCATGATCTCGTGGTTTGTGAGTTCCTGCCCTGCGTCAGGCTCTGTACTGATGGCTCGGAGCCCGGAGCCTGCTTTGGATTCTGTGTCTCTCCCCCTGCCCCTCCCCCACTCATGTTCTGTCTGTCTGTCTCTCTCTCAAAAACAAATAAACATTAAAACAAAAAGTTTTTATTTCAATTCCAGTTAGTTAACATACAGTGTTGGAGAAAACTTTTTTTAAATTTTATTTATTTTATTTTATTTTATTTTATTTTATTTTATTTGGAGAATAATTGACACACAATACAATATTAGTTTCAGGTGTATAATGTAGTGAGTTAATATTCACATACATCATGGAATGATTACCCCAGTAAGTCCAGTTATGATCTGTCACCATACAACTCGTTACAATATTATTGACTATATTCCTTACGCTGTACATTACATCCCCATGTCTTATTTATTTTTGTACCTGGCAGATTATAGTCTTCCTCCCTTCATTTGCTTTATCCATCTCCCCACCCCCTCCCCTTTGCACGTTGTCACAGATGGCAAGATCTCATTCTTTTTTTTTTTTTTTAATTTTTCAACGTTTATTTATTATTGAGAGACAGAGAAAGACAGAGCACGAGCAGGGGAGGGGCAGAGAGAGAGAGGGAGACACAGAAGCCAAAGCAGACGCCGGGCTCCGAGCTGTCAGCACAGAGCCGGATGCGGGGCTCGAACTCACAAACGGCGAGATCATGACCTGAGTCGAAGTCGGAGGCTTAACCGACGGAGCCACCCAGGCGCCCCGATCTCATTCTTTTTGATGGCTGTCTACTATTCCGTCGAATATATCCACCACATCTTCTTTGTCCGTTTGTCTGCCGATGGACACTTGGGTTGCTTCCTGCCATGCCTTGGCTATTGTAAATAAAGCTGCGATGTAGGCGGGCTTTCAGTGTTTTCGTCGTAGAAAACTTTTATTTTTTGTATTTTAAAATTCTTTACGTGTTGATTTATTTTTAAGAGAAGGAGAGAGAGAGGGTACAAGTGGGGGAGGAGCAGAGATAGAGGGAGACAGAGGATCCGAAGCGGGCTCTGTGCTGACAGCAGTGAGCCCGACATGGGGCTCGAACCCATGAACCACGAGATCACGACCTGAGCCGAAGTAGGACACTTAACTGACTGAGCCACCCAGGCGCCCTTTGTTGTAGGAAACTTTTAACGGAGTACAGACATCGACTACAAAGTCCATTTTCATGACAGATTTAACCTCACATCGCAGATGATTAGCTCACTGGGAGAGGCGCTCTCGGGAAATATTATAAACTCCTTTCATGTAAAAGATAAGAAGCACAGCCTATTAGGTCAGCCTCTACTTGAATTTAGATCTTAAAAAGCACATTAGCTAGAAGCCTCGACTCTGGTGAACAGAGATCAGACATGTGGTTCTAGAATTTACCGTATGTAATGTAAGAATATGGTAAATTAGTAAACATTAGTATATCTGAATCCTTTAAAAGTACATGTTTGCTTACCCTTTGAGAGTCTTCCCTCTGCTGATAGGAAGACATGAATTTTTGATGATGACATTTACTTTTTTAGAAAGTTGTACTAGCTACAAGGCCTTGCATAATCTCGCTCCTACGCGGTGTTGTCACATAATCTCATGTACCACCGTCTAGCTGCCACAGGAGACTTTCTGACGCTCACATACAAGCCCTTTCCTACCTCAGGACCCTTGCACGTACCGTCCCTCTGCTTGGAATGCTAGTCCTGCAGACCACGTATCAGTGGCCGGGGCCTCCTTGAATTTCTGTACGCTCATAATTTCTCCAGATGCCTTCTCCCAGCCCCTTCTTTTTCATTATCTGCTTTCGCTTTTCATAGCATCGCCACAACCTGATCTGTCTTTACCTTTTAAATTGTTTATTGCCCATTTGCCCTAAAAACATAAGCTCCTTGTCAAACATGTTTGTGTATCCCCAGGATCCCGGCACAATGTCTTGCGTACAGCAGGTGCTAAATAAATAATCTCTGACTTTGTTTTTGACCCTGTGAGTTTACGCATAGGTGACCCACTTTGGGTTGCGATCACCTTTGATTTATAGGCAACTGAATCGTGCTTATTTCCGGTTGCCAAGGGTTGCCTTCCTTGGCGTGACAGCACCAAAGCATTTGTCGTCTTGTGCAGCATGAGTGGGAAGCTGAAATGTCAGGTGACACCAGAGAAAGGATGGGTCCTGGCAGCTCCTTGGACATAGACACATACCAAACATTCAGGGCGTCAGTAGAGGGCTGGCTCGGAGAGAATTCCATCCCTAACACATGACAAGTTGGGGTTTACAGTCAAAGTCCACTTAGCAAATGTTTATTCTACCACGGACTTTTCTTTTGTTTCCTGTAAGTATAGCTTCCCCCCCTTCCAGGATTTGAGGTCAGAGAAACACGAGGAGGCTATTAACATATCAATGGAGGGATCGCTTCGGAATCTAGAATTGGGAATAATATTTGCATCTCGAGCTCAGAAGCCGCCCAGGCAAGCCCGCTCATTGATGGCCTTTAATTTCCCCTTAAAACAGTGCCTGTTTCCGAATAAAAGATTAATACAGGAGGAGAGCTCCGTTTGTCGCGTGATTTATACTCAAATGCTGCCTCCTTTCCTTTCAGGAGCACGATGCATACGCGACCCCACCCCTGAGCCGCTTGCATTCAGTTCCTCCAGAAAGATAGCTGCCGGTCACCAAAGCCTGCCGCTTAATTGAATTTGTCTTTGTCCCCTTGATCTTCACGCTGACAAAAATGTGGGGTGGGTGGGATGTATCCAGAAAAACCAGACCTGAAAAACACAGCCGATCGCTAGGAGACGGAGCTGAGGAAAGAGATACAAAGTGCACTTTACAAAATGAAACTCACGGATGCCATTTGGAAGGTGGGTCTGTGCTGTACTTCTCTTTGCGTTAGGCATTACCAGCTTCCCCAGTATGGCCCCAGTATGGCCCCAGTAGAAACAGGGCGACCTAAGAAGTAAACTACTACTCTAGCTTGGAGCCCTTCTACCATTTTTTGTCTTGGCTGGAATTTCCATGTCGTTTTGGGGAAGAAAAACCCATGAGAGGAGAGGGAAGATTTCTGTTTTGTGGGAAGTTTGGAAACCTCTTTCTAGAAATGAATGGATGTGAGTAATACCAACCATCACTACTGGCGATGGGTTATCAAACGACTAATTTTTTTTTTTTTTTTTTTTGAGACAGAGACAGAGCATGAACGGGGGAGGGGCAGAGAGAGAGGGAGACACAGAATCGGAAACAGGCTCCAGGCTCCGAGCCATCAGCCCAGAGCCCGACGCGGGGCTCGAACTCACGGACCGCGAGATGGTGACCTGGCTGAAGTCGGACGCTTAACCGACTGCGCCACCCAGGCGCCCCCAAACGACTATTTTTTTTTAACCATCGCACTAACCGCCTTCTAGTCTTTATCTCGTTGGATATGGGCCCCGACACCGTGAGGAGGTCCTATTGATATTCCCATGCAGACAAGGTTTGGAGAAGTGCTGTCCAAGCCTGTAAAGAGGCAGAGCCAGATTTTGAAGCTGGGTGCATTTGATTCGAAAAATCTAAGGAGAAGTGGATGCAGGCAGGTGTGCCTCCAGGGATGTTTATTTCTTTAACGTGGCAGACGGAGGAAGTGTTAGCTTTTCAGGCAGGCAGCCAGTTGGGACTAAAGGTCTTGAGCTTTGAATCCTAGGTGTGGATCCCGTTAACCTTGGCTTACCGACTAGGCACCACCATGTCCCATGGCCAGGTAGGATTCCTAAAGGCAGGTTTCTCGTAACGTGTTGACTTTGGTCATCCTACGTGGTCACGTGGTGACTGACGACACAGCAGAGATGCCCTGAGCAGAGAGGGAAGCTAGGTCGGTAAGAATCGGAATATGACAGTGACCCAGAGCAGAACTCCCTCTGACCCCGGCCGACAAGGACTACATCCCAGGGGCTGATCAAAGGAATGGCACTCCCAAGATGTCACTCACTGAGAAGTTCACAATTTTGCTCTGATCTTGGATAAACCCCACGATGCCCAAGGTTGGAGCTGCGTGTGTGAGAGGCAGCCACAGTTTCCTGTTTCCCTCCTTGGTGGGGGACACATAGAGGAGTTTGCCATCTAGGGATCACAGTCGAGCTAGAATCAAGGCTCTGGTAGAAAGAGTGAGATCAGATTTGGGAAGCTTAAAAGGGAACGTGACTGCTTTTCTAGTTTGGGATAATGATTCCTAACTCCCTAAGTTTGTGACTCTCTGTACTTGCCATTCGCCTTTCCATTGATTGCTTCATGGACTCAAACCGGAAAAAAAAAAAACAAAAAAAAACAACCCCAAAGCAAAACGAGATATTGGTGGAGCTTTGATATGTGTACCCTCTGTTACAGATACTGGGCCTAAGACAGGAGGAGAGACCAAGCTGTAAACAGATAACACAGAACAAATAATTCCACAAATAAGAACTTAACGGCCATTTTGATGCATGCTTTGAAAAGAAATGAATTCAGGATGCGGACTCTACTTGAGCTGCATCTAAACCTCTGTTTATCCGTCCTGTCTGCCTGGGGTCCCTTTTCTGTTTCCCTCCCTGAAGCATGTTGCCTAAACTCGTAGACTTACTGTTCAACCGCAGGGTTTTGAATCCTGTATTCTCACTCCGTGGCTGCGTGACCTTGGAAAAGTTACTGAACCTATCTGAGCCTTAGGTCCCTTAGGTGTAGAGTGAAAACAATAGAAATACTTCCAGAGTTATCCTTAACACCAGATGAGATGACTTAAGTAAAGCACTTAGCCTCCGAAACAGGCACAAAGAAGGTGTTCATTAAGTCTAATCGTTGTCCCCGGTCTCTGAATGTGATAACCATGTTGTTTTCCCTCCCCCGGGCTGAAAGGCACCAGACTGCTTGCTCAAGATGTGACGAGGAGGGGGATTTAGACAAGAGGGTCCAGAGGCCTGGACCCTGCCCAACAGCTGTGTGTCCTTGGACAAGTCAGATGGCCTCTCTGGGCCCCCGTTTCCTTCATCCATAAAGGGAAACTCATAAATCTACTGGAGAATTGGAGTTAATTTAGCTCAGTAAGCGGCAGCTGCTATTATCATGACTTCTTATTACTGTTTGACTCCGTGCAAAACATAATAATGCCCGCGACTCTGCCTTTTAATCCCACAGTTTGGGTGGTGTTTATGCATCAGTCCACAAAATGAGATTCTGAAAATCCTTCCCCATAAAGTGAATTGTCTTTACCCCTGACGCTTCTCCTGAGACCTCTTATTCGGTGAGTGAATTGACAAGAGGGGTGTTAGATAAGGGATTTCGTCCTTCAAACACTTCCTTAATCTCCACGGTTGCCATGGAATTTGTGTCGTTTTTGCTTGGGCGATCAGATTACGTTTCATAAACAATATCTCCTATGTTTAAAAATCTTTAAACGGCCACTTGTAAGCGGCTTGACGTGGACTACAGTTAATGCCTTGTTTGACTTGGCTCTTCCTTTGTCCATGGGGCTGACGGTCCACTGGTTATGCCAGCGCCGGACTCCTAAGCAGAGACCCACGTTTTCCAGAAGCTTCTTGCTTGAAATAGTTCCTTTGTTTTCAGCACATCAGCTATCCCTTGTAACTTTCCAGAGATGGGCATTTTTGGTGCTTTCGTAGATTTCTTGTTTTCCCCGGTATTCACCCTCAGTGTCCTTCTCCCGCCACTTTCCAAGTCGAAATTGTCAGCTCACCTGACCCGTCAGCACCCCGGGGCCACTGGGCAGAAGTGGGTATCTGAAGGTGCGTTTGTCACTGCAATTTTCACTAAGTTTTAATTTTCAAACTGAGGGATTAACCCCCCTTTTGTTTGGGGCGCCTGGGTGGTGGCTCAGTCGGGTAAGCGTCCGACTCTTGATTTCGGCTCAGGTCACCATCTCACGGTTCGTGGGTTCGAGCCCCGTGTTGGGCTCTGCGCGGACGGTGTGGAGCCTGCTTGGGATTCTCTCTCTCTCCCCCTCTCCCTCTGCCTCCTCCTGTTCTTTCTCTCTCTTTCAATAAGTAAACATTTAAAAAAAAAAGTCTCCTTTTGTTCATTGGAGCTCGTGTTTGTGGGCTTCTCCCGTATGTGACTCGCTGGATCTGAGCTATCCACTTAATTCTCCAGTTCTCGACAGCATCTAGCGGGTTCTACCTGCAAAAATGTGTCCCCCCCCCCCACTCCGCTCCCACTACCGCAATCCGCTCTCAGCCTACCTGCTTCGTGCTGACTCTCTTCCATCCATCGCTCACAGAGCAGCCCTAACGGCTCTGAAAAACACCCAGCAGATCATGCCAGCTCAGTGTTGAAAACCTTTCCATGGGTCCCCATTGTACTTCAGGCAAAAATGAAAATTTCTCTCCAGGAGGTCTGGCCCTTGTTCCCTCAACACATGGATTCCAGCCACCCCTGTTCCTGCTTGGAGCCACACTCCCCTCCTCTCTCCTGGACAAGTCAGACTTGTCTTGGCCTCAGGGCCTTTGCCCTTGCTTTTCTTTGAGCCTCAAGAGCCCTTGTCCCAGACACTAGCTTGCCGGGCTCCCTAGTACCTGTTAGCCGTCAGCAACACTGGCCTGTCCTCCGAGAGAGAGCCTTCTCTGGCACGGCCTGTCCCTGCCCCAGCTCAAACAGCTGCCCTGGTCATTCTGTCCCAGAGCACCGAACAACACGTGGCATTGCCGTTTATTTGTTTATTCTGGCTTCGTTTTCTCTCGGAGCGAGCTCCGAGCCTCAGCCCTACTGGCATGGGGCGCGGGCTAACTTTTCGTTGGAGGGACTGTCCTGTGTATCGTGGGGTGTTTAGCTGCTTGCGTGGCCCGCTAGGTCCTCCCACTGGATCCCAGTGGCACTTCTCCTGTGCCCCCCACTCAACCCCCCCCCCCGACTTGTGACAACTAAAAATGTCCCCAGACATTGCCAAATGTCCTCTGGGGGGCAAAACTGGTCTCGGTGGAGACACGCTGGTCTAGAATCTGAAGTCTTACCTTGGCCTAAAACGACGCCCGGCACAGGAATGAGTAGGTAGGAGTTTACTTGTCGGAGCGAAAGAGCGTTCCTACCCGGTACGGTAGGTGATCCCGTCTCCACCACACAGAGCTGCGGAGGCCCCGGAACCCGCGTGACCTGCCTGGGGACACAGCCGACAGGTGTTGGAGCTGGAGGCCACCCAAGGCGGTCAGACGTCTAAGTTCAATCTCTTTGCTTCAGGCCACGTGAACACGCAGCCAATACGATGATAATGCTTTCTAGGCCTCTCCTTATCAAGCACCACGGAGTGCCACCATCAATGGCCTCAATTTACCCTACATTCTGTGCAGGAGAGACCATTCTCAGCACCTTATTCAGCGGATTTCATCTACTTTGTACCTAGTGCCGAGAAATAAAAATAGTGTTTTGACATCTGGTAGCAACACCCTCTTACAGAGAGAATTATTGTGGTTGTAAACACGTTGCTAGCTCTTTAAAACAATTCAAGCTTTGGAATAGTTGTCACATCCACATGGTTTGAAAAGAAAACAGTATAAAGAGGAATATAGTGAGAAGCCCCATTCCTGTTTCCATCGGACCCATCCTCTGATTCCTTTTGATGAGTTTGCTGGGTGTCCTTCAGAGCTGTGTCTTCGTTTTTGTTTTTTTCAGATTAAAAAAAAAAATTTTTTTTTAACATTTATTTATTTTTGAGAGACAGAGAAAGGCAGAGTATGAGCAGGGGAGGGCCCGAGAGAGAGGGAGACAGAGAATCCGAAGCCGACTTCATCCAGGCTCCGAGCCACCAGCACAGAGCCCGACGCGGGGCTCGAACTCACCGACCGTGAGATCGTGACCTGAGCCGAAGTCGGATGCCCAACCGACTGAGCCACCCAGGCGCCCCTGTTTTTTTAAGATTTTATTATTTAAAATTGTTTTTCATTTAAAAAAATTTTTTTAAAGTTCATTTATTTATTTTGAGAGAGAGCGAGCGTGGGGAAGGGCAGACAGGGAGGGAGAGAGAGAATCTGCACGGTCAGCACACACCTGACGTGGGGCTCGAACTCACAAACCGTGAGATTGTGACCTGAGCTGAAACTAAGAGTTGGACGCTTCACCGAATGAGCCGCCCAGGGGATCCTTCCTTCTTTTTTAGAGCTGCAGAATATTCCACTTAGGATCACAGTCAAATGTATTCAACCAGTTTTCTGTTGCGGGGTATTTGGGTTGTTTCTTTCTTGTCTGTGATGAACAGTGCTGACACGAAGAACCTCGGTGTCCATTATTTTCCCGAACCTATCGGAGAGACACGTGTGCGCGTGAGCCGGGAGGGGCAGAGAGAGAGGGAAAGAGAATCCCAAGCAGGCTCTGCGCTGGGGTTCAGTCTCATGAACCGTGAGACCGTGACCTGGGCTGAAACCAAGAGTTGGACGCTTAACTGAAGGCGCCACCCGGGGGCCCCACCCCCTGTTTTTTTTAAGCGCTCTGCCATGGTACGTCTGTTAAAGGCTGTTGGGCAACAAGTAAACACATCTTACGTTAGCATTCAAAAAAAATACGAGTAAACCTGCCGCAAGATGTCTAGGCTTCTGTTATTGTCGCACGTGTCTTTCTATGTCATTAGAACCAGCTCATTTTTACTGTTTGTATTTTCTCTTTTTCTAAAGGTTAAAGCAACCCACCGGTTTGCCTGAAAGCTGTTGACACCGGGAAATGTTAAGGGTAAGCCGGCCACACGCTTGCATGATAGCCCTTCCTGCCAAGTGCCCAGCCCATGTTGGGAGGGCTTGCATTGCCTGTTAGCAAGAGGACCTGTCTCTGGAAATGGTAGCTTTCTCTCGATCGGCATGAAAGGCCTGCTTGGCTCTTTTCAAGTTGCTCAAATTCCTAGTAGGGCTCTGGTCCTGATTTCTTCCACCTGCTTTTCAAAATTGCAGGTGACTTCTCTCCCGGGTGCCTTGGTTGGTTACGTCTGCCGTAGGACGTCCATCGTGCCTGAATCAAGCTTCTTCACTCTGCTTCCCGGGCCATTTCCTTGCAACTTGCTTGCATGCTAATTTCCAGTGGAACACTTTTTTTTTTTTAATGCGTGTGACTCAGGACTCAGGCTCAGTGCAGCACTTAGGTGTGCGTGAGGGAATGCTAAAATGTTCTGGCCAGAGGAGAACAGCATGGCCATGAAGAAGCTGAGATCATATGCTGGGCTCAGATCATGGTGTGTGTGTGTGTGTGTGTGTGTGTGTGTGTGTGTTGGATGGCTACAAATTTATTTGGGGACTTGTGGAAAAAGGTATTAAAACAAATAGGCTCACAAGGAATTACTGCTGTGCAGGGCAGTGTTACATAGATTGGTGAATCTTTATGCATTTTGACATGTGTCAGTCTTGCTGGCTTTGGCTATGACCTACATTAGGCACTGACTCAAGGTTCTTCAGTGAGATGCATTAACCTACCAAGTCAGAAGGCATGATGGCTGAGATGGGCCAGCAAGCTATGACCCACGGGCCGAATCCCATTTACGTCCAGTTTAGTAACTTAATGGTCATGTGGGGGCTGAATATTTGAGCAGGATTTTGCCAGGCAGGTTGGGGAGGAAGAACACCCTCGCATGGGTTGGCAGACTACAGTCTGAGGGCCAAATGAGGCATACCGCCTGTGTTTTGTAAATAAAGTTTTATGTGAACACAGTCAGACCCCTTTGTTAAAGTATTGCCTACAACTGCTTTCGCTCTGCAAAGGCAGAGACCGTGTGGTCCCCCAAGCCTAAAATATTTGCTGTCTGGCCCTTTACAGGAAAAACTGACCCTGCCCACCGCTAGGGTTGGGATTAAGCACTGAAGCTATGAATCAACAGCTTGCCTTGCAATCTCAAGGTTACTTGTTTCTGTGTAACCTTGGTTACATACCTATAAAATGGAAATATGAATATTCCTGGGTTGCTGTGAGAAGTAAATTCAATAATTATCATGATTCATTTTAATGAAAGACTTCCAGAGTTTTTCCCATATCCTTGATGCCCTGGATTATAATCATGCTGGATCTTTTCTGTCGTTATAAAATTTAAACGTCAAAAATATTTGAGGAATTTGGGCTGCCACCCTTCTCGTTCCAGGAATAAAAGCTCCCGAAATGCTTGCAGCGTATTTTCGGGGGTATTTGATGTTGATTAGCGGAGCCCGTGGCAGCTTCGGAAGTGTCCATTGGTATGTCTTTGGTCTAGTTGGGATCTCGTTTCGAGACTAAACCATTAAGGTACACAGGTGAAATTTCTAGGACACAGACAAACTGGTATGAGGGAATCAAGGTTCACAGTGGTCTCCGTAGAGTCAAATAAAGGATTTGGAGGAAACAAGAGAATATTTACCAGGGATTGATGTGGATTCTGGCATCAATTATTTAAGTCTGGGAATTGGGAGACTTGGCCAGACAGCAGTTCCTGGGAAGTAGATCTGGGGCTTCTAGCTGGCCACAAACTCAATTTGAGCCAGATGTATACAGCTGACAAGGAAACAGTCTTAGCCTGCATTAACGGAGTCGGCATACGCCTCGTGGGTTCAAGGAAGGTAAAGCAAGAAAACAACTGAAATGAGCTAGACAGCCCGTATTTGAAGAAGCAACGTTAGTTATGGAGACAGAGCACACGTTTGAGTGGAGATGTTGCCGAAGTTGTGTAGGCCGAGGGGGAGCTGGGGGCATAGTCAGGTTGTTGAGTAATCTGGGAACCGTCATACTGAGGAAATGCCTGAAGGTTCTACGGACGGTTCCCAGGAAAGGAGATGACCACAAGGGAAGAAAGGGCTTTTCAAAAGCTCTGAAGCTGCTTTGCTATCTTTATTGGGTTTTTTGGGGGCGGGTGTGTGGGGGGGGGGAACCTTAGGGAGATAAATGGGAGGTACTCCATTTTGAGGGCATCAGCTCAGCTCCCGCTTTCCCCACCCCTCCCCCTCGCACCCAAGCCCACAGTTGCAAGTGGGAAGTCCCTGGCAGCCATGTTTGGTCATCACAATCCTGCCTTCCTGCTGACAGCTGATCGGACAAGGGAGGGAGGCCTGCTGGAAGCCAGAGGTATCGGATTCTGTCTCGGGGGAATTTGAGATTTACCTTGAGGTACTGCCAGGCAGTCTGTCCATAGAATTGGACCTGTAGTGTGTCAGTCTGGGGCACCTGAGCGGCCATGTGCCAACACGACAACGGAGTGGCCGAGAAAATCGATCTACGGAGAGAAAAGAATGAGGCAGCCATGCCGAGAAGCAGAGGTGGAAGACAGCGGGTCTTGCCTGGCCGGATTCTTTCCAGCTTCCCATTTCTTGGTTTCAGTTCTCCCTAAAGCCTAACTGCCTTCCTGGACATGGGCTTCACGCGATATCCTATGTCCTTGTTATAAATGTCCCCTTCTTACTTACGCTAGGTCCCCTGGGTTTCTGCGTTTGTAACTGAAAGCGCCTTAACTCCTTCCGAGTGCCGTAGAAAGTAGCTCAGTGGGCAGAAGACATCATGGTAAATCCTGTCCAGCCGTTGAAAGAGTAGCCTCGGGAAGGAAGGATATTTCTGTTTCTGGGATCATTCAAATAGAAGCTGAATGACCAGAGAACTGGGAGTCACTTGGGTTGGGCCGGGCTTGGGTTTCAGGAGGACCTGGAATTGATTCTGGGCTCTGCCACGTTCTACTCGGGGCAATGTTCTTAACCTTTACCGACCCCACTTCTTCTGTAGGATGCGGACAATAGACCGTACGGAATTGCAGTGAGGACGAGACGGCCTCGTGTAGAGTTTCCTCTTGCTGCTGTAAGAAACGGCCACGAAATTAGTGACTTAAGACAGAAAAAATGTATTCTTTTATGATTCCGGAAGTCGGAGACCCCCAAGGGGCCTTACTGGGCTAAGGCCAAGGGGTTGGCAGAGCTGTGTCCCTCTGGAGGCTCTAGAGGAGAACCCACTTCCTTGGCTTTTCCTGCTTCTAGAGACCAAGTGCATTCCTTGACTGGCGGCCCCTTCCTCTGTCTGCCTGCCCCCGCCCCCCGCTGCAACCCCTCTTGTCTCACACTCCTCTGCCACTGACCTCCGGCCTCCCTCTTTCACTCGCAAGGACCCTGTGGTTACAGCGGACCCATCGGGATCATCAAAGATAATCTCTCCATTTAAAAATCCTCAACCTGGGGCGCCTGGGTGGCTCAGTCGGTTAGGCGTTTGACTCTTGATTTCGGCTCAGGTCACCATCTCACAGTTCGTGAGTTCAAGCCCCACGCGGGGCTCTGCCCTGATGGCACGGAACCTGCTTGGGATTCTGTCTCCCTCCTTCTCTGTCCCTGCCCTGCTTGCCGTGTGAAAGAAATAAGAATAAATAGATTTAATAATCAATCAATCAGTAAAAACAAGCATTCAGAAAGAAAGCTTTCTTGAAGCAAAATGAATGAATGAATGAATAAAAACCCTTCCCTTAATCACATCTGCAGCATTTCTTCTGCCATACAAGGTACCCTAGGCACGGGTTCCAGGATTAGGTTGGGGACACCTTCAGGAGGCCACTCTTCTGCTTCCCACGCCTAGTGATGCAAAGAGCTAACCTTCATTGAAAGCCGTCCACGCCTTGGGCCCTGAGCTCCATGCTTTTAGGCAGATGGTTTTATTTTGTCACCGCAGCTCCGGGAGATGGACCTAGGAAGGTAGAATTATTTGCTCTAGGTCACCCAGCTGGGCAGCAGCACTGCAAAGAACTGAGACTCCTCATTTCATTCCGGAGCCCTCCTTCGTAACCACCAGTGACAAATGGCAAACCCACAGGCCTCACTTCAGGCGGGTGGAGAGTCTGCGGTAAACGGGGAGGCCTCGCGCTGTCTGACGGGGGCAGTGGTTCCATAACCCCAGCCCAGAGGCGCCAGTTTTCCAACAGACGCCGTACGTTGGGTGATTCGTGTGAAACGTCCCCAGTTGGAAATGCCAGAAACCAACCCAAATATTAAAAAAGAAAAAAGAAAAAAACGTGGTGCAGCCACGTAATACGGGCAGATGGGTTCATCTTGCTGTACACGACCAATGGAAGCTATCTTCAATACTATACTATTTTTAAAAAAATATTTGAAGCTATGTGACTCATCATAATGGTTAACAGTTATGTGGCATTTATTGTATGTCTGGCATGCTGTCACAGGCTCTGCTGTCTTATCTTATTCACTAGGACGTTCTTTTTTTTTTTTTTTAAATAATTTATTTTTTAATTGACATCCAAGTTAGTTAGCCTTGAGTGTAACAATGATTTCAGGAGTAGATTCCTTAGTGCCCCTTACCCATTGAGCCCATCCCCCCTCCCACAACCCCTCCAGCAACCCTCTGTTTGCTCTCCATATTTAAGAGTCTCTTCTGTTTTGTCTCCCGCCCTGTTTTTATATTCTTTTTGCTTCCCTTCCCTTGTGTTCATCTGTTTTGTCTATTAAAGTCCCCGTATGAATGAAGGCATGTGATATTTGTCTTTCTCCGACTGACTAATTTCACTTAGCAGAATACCCTTCAGTTCCATCCACATAGTTGCAAATGGCAAGATTTCATTCTTTTTGATGGCCGAGTAATACTCCATTGGATATATATACCACATGTTCTTTACCCATTCATCCGTCGATGGACATTTGGGCTCTTTCCATACTTTGGCTACTGTCGATTGTGCTGCTATAAACACTGGGGTGCATGTGTCCCTTCGAAACAGCACACTGGTATCCCTTGGATAAACACTTTCCACTAGTATGTTCTCAATTAAGAATTTAACTCCTTGACTGGGGAATTACTTTTGGTTTTTATAGGATTTCTATTGGCAAGTTGAAGACTTCTGTGAAGGGTCTGAAAGAGTAAAGGCTCAGTTGATCTTGGTTTTTGAACCTGGCTCCAGCATGTGTGATGGTGGGCAAGTAAGTGAATGCATCTCCCCGGAGTTACTTCTTCATCTGCAAAATTTGTTCCTAGTTCTCTCGCAGGGTTTCTGTGACGACACGATTGTAGGTAGAAGCACTTGCAAATACTGCTTGCGATTCATAGATAATTCACCCCAAGAACATAATCAGCAGGTAAACAGAGACTGTGGCCCCCTTGTAAATAAAAATTGGCGATTCAAAAACACAACGCAACACAAACACAACACAAAAACCCTTGAGATGAGAGGCAAAGTTTTCAGCTAGGACTAGGCGCGCGTCAGGGCTCAGGGCGGCACGGGAGCCTCCACGGCACAACTTCAACGGCCCTGAAGCAAAGATGAACACGTGTTGAGTGGAGGTTGCTGTAGTTTTACTTAAGGGCCCCGGGCGGTGCCTTTTGAGCTTCTACTCCCTTGGAACGATCCGCTTTCAACAGCGGACACACATCTGAAATGGCAGCGAAGGCCGGGTCTCAGGGCCTCTGGGCGCTAGCTGCAGAGCGGTCGCTCATTGGACGGGCGTAGGACTTCTTCCTTTTTGAGGTTCCATTTCCCACCCGGCAAAATGGGGCAAATCGGAGGAGCTCACGTAATCCGTGATCGATTCTGTTATTTTTAAAAAGGGGCTAAAGGGGCGCCTGGGTGGCTCAGTCGGTTAAGCCTCCAACTCCCGATTCTGGCTCAGGTCTTGATCTCCCGGTCCATGAGATCGAGCCCCGTGTGGGGCTCTGTGCTGACGGCTCGGAGCCTGTTTGGGATTCTCTCTCTCTCTGCCCCTCCCCGCTTTGTTCTCTCCATCTCAAAATAAAGAAATAAACCTTAAAAACAATTATTTTTTTTTAAAAAAGACAAACTAAAAAGACACAAGGAAGTTCCTTGCCCGTGTATCTTAGAAGTTTTTATATTTTCTTAAGTGGTTTCTGTTTTGGAGAGTGGCATGGTGGTGACCGGGGGCTGGGGGTATGGTGAAACAGGAGACGTTCTTTACCATTACAAACTTACAACTGCTAGAGAAATAAATCCTGGAGGTCTAATGCACAGGGAGGTGATTATAGAAAACAACACTGTTAGAAACATCAAGCTTCCTTAGAGACTGGGTCTTAATTATTCCCACCACAAAAAAAGAAGCCTCAATCACGGGTCGTGATACAGGTGTTAGCTAAGGCCACCATGGCAGTCACACACGCCGTATGCTCATTTATCACGTCGAAATGTTGCGCGCCTTAAACTTACACAAGGTGGTATATTTCAGTGTTTAAAAAGTGGCTTCCGTTTTGAAGGTATCTGGACACCGGGAAAAAAAACGTAAGCCGAACTTTGATAATATTTGTGTTTTAAGAGTCAAAAGTTGGAACAGGTGAAAATGAAGTTTCCCTTCCTCTCTTGGTCACACCACAGTTACACGTTTCTAGTATGTTCTTCCAGAGATGTTCTAGGCCAGCGGTTCTCAGCTGGGGAGGAGTTGAACTCTCAGGGACGTTTGGCAATATCTGGAGACAGTTTTGGTGGTCACAGCTGAGGGAGGGGGGCCACTGGCATGTGGAGGGGGGAGGCCAGAGATCTCACGAGGCACAGGACAGCCCCCCATAGCAAAGAACTGCCTGGCCCCAGATGCCCCTAGGGCTGAGATTTAGAAATCCTGCTGCAGGCATAGATGAGCAAATACAAGTGTTAAATCATTATATTGTACACCTTCTGTCTTTTAGGTGACCTAGCTTCAAGAAATTACACGCTGTAAACCAATTCTAATTGCCAGCCATTCATTTTTTCTTTTTTCCTTTCTTTTTTTCAATGTTTATTTATTTTTGAGAGAGACAGAGGGAGAGCATGAGCAGGGGAGGGGCAGAGAGAGAGGGAGACACAGACTCGGACGCAGGCTCCAGGCTCCGAGCTGTCGGCACAGAGCCCGATGTGGGGCTCGAACCCACGAACCGCAAAATCACGACCCGGGCTGAAGTCGGATGCTCAACCGACTGAGCCACCCAGGGGCCCCAGCCATTCATTTTTCGGCAAATATCTGTTCTTCGTGCCGGGCACTAGGGCGGGGTCAGGGGGAGAAGAACAAATCCTAGTGTCTACCTTCAAAGGGTACTCTCAACGCACAAGAGACAAGCCAAGGCACAGTTTGCACGACAGTGCGATAAATTCTGCGGATTCGGCTGGCGCAGAAAGTCACTTCACCCAGCTTTTTGTTTTCGTGTGGGCCCTGGGTGCGTCCGATCTTCTACTTTGTCAAAAAGTCCCCGGAAAATAGATTTTTCTGTGACAGCTCCTCATTTTGAAACGCCGGCAAGAAATTCCACAAACTTAAAACCGTTTGAGGGTCGAAGAACTCAGATCTGAAGGTCCAGCCTGTGGACTGCCAGCTCTCAGCTCTCTCGTTCGGTAGTCTTGTTGCTTCTCGAGGAAACTAATGGATGCAGAACCTCCTGCCGCCGACAGCAGGGCTCCGGTGTGTGTTTGCAAGGGGTTTCACGTCTTCAGGATACATCTTCAGAAGGGGAATTGTTCAATAAAATAAAACGAGAGGTTTCAAGACACACACTGTGAGTCCAGACACAACGCGCACCCTGGCTCCCAGAAAATGATGCTAATTTTCATTTCCACCCTCAGTAACAAGAGTACTGGGGTGCCCGGGGGGCTCAGTCCGTTAAGCGTCTGGCCCTTGGTTTCCGCTCAGGTCATGATCTCACGGTTCGTGAGTCCGAGCCTCACATCGGGCTCTGTGCCGACAGCCAGGATCCTGCTTGGGATTCTCTCCCAATCTCTCTCTCTGCCCCTCCCCTGATTGCTCTCTTGTCTCTCTCTTTTAAAATAAATAAATGAATTTAAAAAACCGAACAAAAACCAAGAGTACTTTCCTCTGTACCCTTGCCAACGCTGGGTGTTAACAATGATGATTTTCTTCTATCAGCTCTACAGTTAAAAATATTCTCACTGTTATATTACTTTATTAGTTACGACCTTCTCTGCTAAAATTAAAATACTGACCTTACCAAGGGTTGGCAAAAATGTAGAGCCGAAACCCTCCTTCACCACCGGTAGGAACGCAAAAGAGTACAACCACTTCGGAAAATAGTTTGCCAGTTTCTTACAATGCTAAACATACACCTAATCTAAGATCCAGCCCGTTTACCCTTAGGCGTTTACCCTAGAGAAGACGAAATATACGTCTATAACTAGGCGAGCATAAATGTTTATAGTGGCTTTAATTGCAATAGCCCCGAACTGAAAATAACTCACATGCCCGTCAACTGATGAATGTGATAAGATTGGATGAATCTCAAAATCATTATGCTGAAAGGCGCTAGACAGAAAAGAGCATATATTATTTGATTCCACTTGTATAAAACTCTAGAAAGTACACACGAATCTGTAGCAACAGAAAACAGATTTGATTGCCTATACTGGAGGGGTAGGAGGGAAGGGAAGGATTACAAGGAAACTTTTGGGAATGAAGGATATACTCACTAAATTGATTGAGGGTGATGGTTCCCTATATGTCCAGATACGTACGACAGAATATAGCAAGTTTTATCTTTTAAATATGCACAGTTTACCGTACGTTATGTACATACCAATAAAATCATTTTTAAAAATTCCGCCAAGTATTGGGGCGCCTGGGTGGCTCGGTCGGTGAAGCGTCCGACTTCGGCTCAGGTCATGATCTCATGGTTTGTGAGGTCGAGCCCTGCATCGGGCTCTGTGCTGATGGCTCAGAGCGTGGAGCCTGCTTCTGCTTCTGTGTCTCCCTCTCTTTCTACTCCTCCCCTGCTCATGCTCTGTCTTTCTGTCTCTCTCTCTCAAAAACAAATTAATGTTAAAATCCCACCAAATAGGGGCACCTGGGTGGCTTAGTTGGTTGAGTGTCTGACTTCAGCTCAGGTCATGATTTCACAGTTTGTGAGTTCGAGTCCTGCTTCGGGCTCAGTGCTGTCAGTGCAGAGCCTGCTTCAGGTCCTCTGTCCTCCTCTCTCTCTGCTCCTCCCCCACTCACCTTTTCTCTGAAAAATGAATAAACATTAAAAAAAAATCCCACCAAATATTACAATAGGGGTGCCTGGCTGGCTTAGTCAGGAAAGCATGTAAGCTTTTTTTTTGTTTATTTGTTTTGAGAGAGAGAGAGAGGATCCCCAGCAGCATTGCACTGTCAGTGCAGAGCCTGACTCGGGACTCGATCTCATGAACGATGAGATCATGGCCTGAGCCGAGATCAAGAGTCGGACGCTTAACCGGCTGAGCCATCCCGGCACCCCAAAATATCCTTTTTAAGTGAGCCCAGTGTGGGGTTTGAGCTCATGAGCCTGAGATCAAGAGTTGCATGCTCTCCCGGGGCGCCTGGGTGGCTCAGTCCGTTAAGCATCTGACTCTTGATCTCGGCTCAGGTCCTGACCTCACGGTTGGCGAGTTCGAGCCCCGAGTTGGGTTCCGCACTGGCAGTACAGAGCCTGCTTGGGATTCTCTCTCTCCCTCTCTCTCTGCCCTTCCCCTGTGCGTGCGCGCTCTCTGTCTCTCTTTCTCACACGCAATACATAGACTTTAACAAAAAGATTTCAACGTTCTCGTTCTCACTTTCATTACTCTTATTGCTGTTGCTGTTTTCTAGGCAGGAATACCGAGTTCGGTCACGCTGGCTGTGAACAACACGATTCTAAGAGTGCAGCCCCAATAGACTGGGGTGCGAGCACCCCCTCCCCCCCACCCCCCGGAGGTGCGCAGTGGGTATAATTGCCTTACTAACGAGCTGAGCATTACAGTGCGTTCATTTATTAGCCTCCCCGGTTTCTTTTTATGGGCGTTGCCTTTAAAAAAACTCATCTATGAGCTCTCTTTACATATGAAGGCTGGGAGAGTGTCTGTCAGACCAGTTACAGAGAAAACACTCTCCAGCTTTGTGGTTTGGAGCTGAGTTTTGATGCCGGGGAACCAGTGACATCGACTTCTGATCTGGTAAATGATTTCTTGGCAAACGCTGCCCCGTGAATTCCTTTCTTGGCACCGAGGAGCACTTGTAATTTGGAAACGGGTTTGTTCAGCAACTTGGCTTTGCGATCTTTGTGCTGCGGGCTTCCGGGCCGAAGGCATTAGGCTCCAATGGACATTATGAGGGACTTACCAAAAAAAAAAAACACACAAAAAAACCCCAAACCAACTCAATAAAATAACTGCCAAGAGTGTTTCCTCTTTTCTCTTCTTCTTCTCTTCCTTTCATTTCACTTACAGTGATTGCCATCATTTCTTGAGGGCTCACCCCCCGCCCATGCGCCTGTGCCTGGCCCTGGGTTCTGGGCTTTGTATGTCATTTACATCTAATTCTTGGAACCCTTCAGTCTTGGTACCGTGGACTCCATTTTTTCAGGTAAGGAAACTAAGTTTTTGAAGAAGTAAACGAAAAAAAAAAATCTTATTCAGGATCACAGAGGGAGGAGGTGAGGGAAACTGAGTTTTGACTCACATTGGCCAGACTCCAAGATTCAGACTGCCTCCCACTTAGCCACCCCGGGTTTCCGCGAGCTGCTTATGAGCTCGTCTTTCTTTGTCTCAAAAGACCAAAGACAGAAACGGGCTTCATCTTTTTACCCCCGATAACGAACCTGAGATTTTTGTGCAGAGTAGGCTTGAGATCTAACCAGGCTGAACAGGGAAAATCGCGGTCGGTGGGGGCTGGCGGGGGCGGGAGGGGGTGGGGCTGGGCAGGTGCTTCTGAAAGGTTTTCACTCCAGCTCTACCCACAAATATACATGGTGGATCAAAAAGTGATAAGGAAGTAGGCTCAGTTGGCCACACACCCCTTCAATCATCAGATGGTGCGCCGTTAACGCCATGAGCAGAGCCTCTCAACTGGGGCGCTCTTGACCTCTGGGGCCGATCGTTCTGTGCGGTGGGGGCCGTCCTGTGGGTTACAGGCCGTTCAGCAGCATCCGTGGTCTCTACCCGCTAGACACCTTGTTGTGAAAGCCCAACACGTCTGCAGACGTTGACGGAGGTCCCCTGGGAGGAAGAATTGCCCCTGGTGAAGAACCGCTAGTCCATGATTAATAAAGGCTTCGGGTGACTTTCAGAGCTCCAAAGAAACATCTTTCGATTACAAGGCCAGTGGAAAACATGCTGGGACGTTTATTCCTCCCTCTCCCCTCCCTTTAGCAGAACTTCCTAGTGGAAGCTAAATGTTTGGTGAGCACACTTAGAAGACTGAGAAATGTTTACTTAAACATGCGCTTGATTAAAAGAAAACATTTTTATCAGCCTTCGCTCATTGCAGATGCTACTTACCGAGCTCAGGATATTTGCCAATCTCAGTGCTAAGTCCCTGGATGCATGTTATCTCATTTAATACAGCTTTTTAAAGTAGACATAAATTTCACCCCATTTTATCGATGAGGACACAGAGATTCGGGAAGATTAAATAACTGCTCCGAGGACACGCAGAGAAGCGGGCACAGGGGAGAACTTCACCCCAATTTGTTTTACGCCCGGGTTCATTCACCATGCTGATCTCCGAGGTCAGTATTCATTCACAGTAGCGCATTAAAAACATCTGAAAACAAAAAGAGGAAAATAAAGTCGTGGCTAATGTTGCCATTTAGCAGTTACCAGTGTCGACATTGTGTTGTGAATCATCCAGTCTTTTTTTTCTGAGCATTTAAAAACATATATACTCTGCGGGCGCCTGGGTGGCTCAGTCGTTTAAGCGTCTGACTTGGGCTCAGGTCATGATCTCACAGTTCATGGGTTCGAGCCCCGCGTCCGGCTCTGTGCTGACAGCTTTGAGCCTGAGCCTGTTTCGGATTCTGTGTCTCCCTCTCTCTCTGCTCCTCCCCCACTCCTGCTCTGTCTCTCTCTCTCTCAAAATTAAATAAACATTAAAAAAAATTTAAAAACATATGCACTCTAGAAAAGATGGGGGATGCTTTTCTTTTGACACTTGGGGCTACTTTTCCATTACGATGTTCAATATTCTTCACTAGCATCATTTAAAAGGACTATATCATATTGTAGGGGGGAACATTTAAACAATCTCCCGTTGTCAGAATTTCTGGTTGTATTTTTTCTCTGTCTCCCTCTCTCTCACCCTCCCTTCCTTCCCTCCCTTCCTTCTTTCCTTTTCCGTGTCATTTACCCAGGATGGAATGCTGGAGTCATAGTTGTCATATATATATATTTTTAATGTTTATTTTTATTTTTGAGAGAGACAGAGACAGAATGTGAGTGGGTTCGGGGCAGAGAGAGAGGGAGACACAGAATCCAAAGCAGGCTCCAGGATCTGAGCTGTCAGCACAGAGCCGGACGCGGGGCTCGAACTCACGAGCTGTGAGATCATGACCTGAGCCGAAGTCGGACACTCAACCGACTGAGCCACCCAGGCGCCCCAGAGTTGTCATATTTTTAAGGCTCATGATACATGCTGTCAAATTGCATTCCCATCAAAGGTTGTGTTAATGTATATTTTACCTGCGTTGTATAGAGGGTTATATTTGTTTCTTCCAAGAAACACAGGGCTTTTAACTTAAAACACATCTAACTTGCAGATATAACAGAGGAAATCATATTTGGTTTTTCTTACATTTCTTTGACTACTAGGGATTTTGAAATTTCTGTAGGAAACATACGAGACATTTACGCACTTAAAAGAAAGCAGTGGGGCCCCCGTACTGGTGAGAGACAGACTTCTGTAATATGGGGAATATTCAAACCCATTTCAAAGAAAAAAAAATCTCGTAGCCTCAGAATGTTACTATATGTATTTCATTATACAACGTAAACGCACAGCAACATGAGACTGCTCCTTATATTTGTAGTTCTTCAAGAACCACAAAAGCAAAGCAAGTTTACCAATTAATACAAACAAAACTAGGAAAACTGTCATACCCAAATTGGCAGCAATGATTGAACACGTTGGCTGGAAAACTGCAAGGAAGTGAACTCTTGCAATTTCTGCAGGCAGGACCGAGGCCACGGAGTCACCGTGCTTTCTGTTGTCGTGTGTGGTGACTCAGCCCGCCCAGCACGTTTCTCCTTCGGAACCAGAGAGAAACAAAGCCTTCCTGGGACACGCATGCATCTTGTTCGCGTTCGGCCTGCCTCCCCTTTCTTCCCATTCGACCCACAAATAAAGCTCAAATAGTACTCGGGGCCAGTAATTGTAAACCCAAGTTCAGGAGGAAGCGGGACGCGCGGTTAGAGTCTGGAAAGATTATTTTTAGATTATTTGCAAAAGGGAACGGGACACGCGCCCTGTTTTCTCACAGGCACCTCAAAAACCGTACTCGGTTCAACTCTGAAAGCCTGTAGAGGGAGGAGCGGCCACGCCGTGAGCAAGTGGGAGCCGCAATCCTCTTGTCTGTAAAATGGAGCAAACAGTATCTGTGTCATGGGATTGGAGCACATTGAGCAAGAATTAAAGCGCACAGGCCGCTGAAAACATGCAAACTATTATTAAAACGTGTTCTCAGGGCCTCAGTCGGTTTCGGAGGAATTTTAAAATAACTTAGACTCTGTTGTCTTTACGGAAAAGAACGTTGCATTCTAAAACAGGAGGATGAGTTATAGGGGGGAGGGGGGAAGCTCCCAAGACAAAGATCCAATGTTCCATGATCCCCACTTTGCCCCTAGCCTAGGGCTAGCAGGACGGTTCTCCGCCCGGATTTCTTTTATTGTCACTGGTACACTCAATCTGAGCCAAGAGAAGTCTTCTCGGTCTCCCCGATCAAAGAGTCAGATGCCTTGTGAGCAATTCTCCAACCAAAGGAATTATTGGCTTTTATGCAGCATAAACACCAGGAACCTGATTCACAACTTTCTGTGTGAGGTCTGACTCCTACAGAAGGCTCCCCGTGGATCTTTCCTCTTTTTCCTGCCATCTGACTCCAGTATGGCATCCAAGCCTCCTCCTACCAGCAAACGTAAATCCCCACGACCCCAGCTAGCTGCAGGGAATTTACCTGCACATTTTGTTGCTGTTTCCTGTGTGTCTCTTGGAAACGTAAACGAATGATCCTTCTTTCTATCGTAGTCGGATCAGGTAAGGACACATTGAGGCTTACGCGTTCCCCCAGGGGCCCCCATCAGACCGCTTCTCTAATGCTGTGACTCACGGAGCTTCACAACGAAACCCTGGCCAGTTCTTCCAGACCTCTCTTTGAAAGCCTTGGGGAGCCTGTCTTTGTTATTATTATTATTATTGTTATTATTATTATCATTAATCGGGGTCCAATTTGCATACAATAAATCATAAGGATTCCAAGCATGCTTTTATGAGTTTCAACAAATGTAACCACCTTGTAACCACCTTGTAACCGCCGTCCTAATTGGTAGAGAACCTTCCACGGTGTTTGTACGATCCCTCATCCCTCTTTCCAGCAATAACCCGCCCGCCTCTGTGGTTTTGATTTCTAGCCCCATCGCTCAGACGTGCCAGCGTCAGAGCCTCGTGAAAATGGAACCAGTCGAGATGTATACTCTTTGTGTCTGGCTTCTTTCAGTATTATAATGTTTTTGAGATTCATACATTCTATTTGTGCACCCTTAGTTCATTCTGAAATGATTCCCCGGGCCATTGTGTGGATGTACAGCGCTTGTGTATCTATTTGTTGCTGAAGGATATTTATCATTTCTTTTCCAATTTTTGGCTACTGTGAATAAGGCTCCGGTGGACGTATCTGTGTAACTCTTTTTGGAGGGCATGCATGTTTATTTTCCTTGGGGAAATACCTAGAAGTTGAATTCCTGGGTCATAGAGTAGGTATGTGTTTAATGTATGTATAAGGAACTGCCAGGGTGCCTGCACGGCTCAGTCGGTTAAACCTCTGGCTCTTGATTTCGGTTCTCACAGTTTGTGGGTTTGAGCCCCGTGTCAGGCTCTGTGCTGACAACACGGAGCCTGCTTGGAATTCTCTCTCCCTCTGTCTCTGCCCCTCTCCTGCTCACTCTTTCTCTCTCAGAATAAATAAATAAACTTAAAACAAATACTTAAAAAAAAAAGAAAAGAAAATGCCAACTCTTCTCCAAAGTGGGGGGCTTACTTGGTTTTGAGGTTCCCGATCAAACTGTGTCTTCATTACTTGCTCTCTAATAGCACATAATTTATTTTGTTTTGTTTTTATTTGGGCAGATGGGTTGTCCAAAGACGCTGTATCTCTTTACCCCTCCCGACAGCCATACCCTTTGCGATATCATTCTGGTGAGGCTGTCCATCACGGGGTAAAGTCTGCCCGCCACTCCTGGAATATCAGTTGGATTCATGTCTTGCTGGTTTTTTTTTAAGTTTATTTATTTATTTTGAGAGAGAAAGAGAGGGAGCACAAGGGGGGAGGGGCAGAGAGACAGACAGAGAGAGAGAATCCCACTTGTGCAGAGACCCATGCGGGGCTCAATCTCATGAGCTGCGAGATGGTGAACGCTCGGCAGACGCTCAACCGACTGGGGCCACCCGGGCGCCCCCTCGTGTCTTGCTTTGACCAACAAAATGCAGTGGCAGTGAGCAGTTGAGGCCTCCGGAGGCCTCATCCATCCTATGCATATTTTGGAAGCCTGCTGCCGCCATATGCACAAGGTTGGCACAGCCGTGCTGGAGACTTCCATCCCAGTGGAAGCCATCACGGGCTGCCTACTCAACAGCCGGCAGATATCCTACCAGGTGAGAGAGCATCGTCTCCACTGGTAGAGCTACCTACTCAACCCGCAGCTGACGACAGACGCATGGGTGAGCTCAGCTGTGAAGGGGACCCCTTGGTGAAGCCCACCGATCCATAAACAGTAAGAAATATTTATTATTTTAAGCCATTGAGTTTCAGGGTGATACACATCACACAGCCATACCTAACTGACACATTTCCATGAGGACAGATCTCTACCTCTTCTCTCCCCTTCACTTGTGTGAACATGGTCAATTTAGCGAACATTTCTGAACCCAAAGATACCTTGAATTGTAATGCTTATTCTACACCACTGTTTTGGAGATTAGACGCGTAACTGAAGGGAAAAACACAACAGTGCCTCGCTGATAGTAGGTACTCACTCAATTCTTGCTATAGTAATAATAATGTTATTTATTTATTATTTAAAAAAATTTTTTTTTTTTAATGTTTATTTACCTTTGAGAGAGTGAGAGAGTGAGCACAAGCAGGGGACGGGGAGAGAGAGAGGGAGACACAGAATCTGTAGCAGGCTCCAGGCTCTGAGCTGTCAGCGCAGAGCCCGACGCGGGGCTCGGACCCACAAACCGCGAGATCATGACCTGAGCCGAAGTCGGACGCCCAACCGACTGAGCCACCCAGGTGCCCCCCCACCCCGCCTGCTTTTAAAAAATCACTGTGTGCTCTTTTTGCCTTAACACATTTTCTTGTAGCAGAATCTTCTATGATTTTAGCAATAGAAGGGTCTGGACAGCCTCAAAACGTGTCCTTCCAGGCAGGAAGATGAGGGGGTGTGTTTTTTTCCCACCAGACAGTTCGTAGTCACATGATAGAGTTGAGCTCTTCATTTTCATTGATTGAGAAAAAACATAATGGCAAATGCATAATTATAAATTCCCAAGTGCTTTTGCAGCGGGCTTGTATGTCTGGAAATGACGATAGCATTGCCAATACCTTTCAAAGCTGGTGGGATCCAAAATATGAGCTGCATTTATTTACTTGACAGACATTACCTTGAGTGGATACCAAATCAGGGGATCTTTAGAGTAATTTCCTACCTTTGCAAATTCATCAACTTCCACTGCCACTGGGACTGTGGCCCAAAGTTGGAAAGCACTGGCCAAAGTCAACAGTGGCCTGTTCTACAGGGCCCTGGATGGACCAGGCTTTCCTCGGGCTTGCTTAATTCTGGCTCTTATCCTTCTAAATGCATCTATTACCACCCTCTCACTCACCCATTTTGCTCCATCCATGCTAGCTAGGCTTCTGGCTGTTTCTTCGCCGTGCAAAATTAGTTCTTTGCCCTTCTTTGCCTCTGCCTGTAAAGCTCATCTCTAAGGTCTTATATTCAGATTGATGCTCAAATGTCGCCTCCTTAAAGAGGCCTCCTCGGTTCTCCTTCTGCTCCACTGCTGTCTTATTTCCTCTGGTTGTGTTTTCTTCGTGCACTTTTCCAGTGTTATTTCAATGGTCTTTTCTCTTCTTCTTTTTTTAAGCTGTACACCCAATGCAGGGCTTGAACTCATGACGCCAAGATCAAGAGTCACATGCTCCACTGACTGAGCCAGCCAGGTGGCCCTCAGTGGCTTAGTTCTTGGTCTTTGTCTTGACTGTTTGACCCCGCTACACTGCAAGCCTCATCAGAAAAGGTAAACTCTGAGCGATGCCCCACGCGACGGCATTTAGTAAATTTTACTTAAAATTTTCTTCAACGTTTATTTATTATTGAGAGACAGAGAGAGACAGAGCACGAGCAGGGGAGGGGTGGAGAGAGGGGGAGACACAGAATCCGCAGCAGGCTCCAGGCTGCGAGCCATCAGCAGAGAGCCCGACGCGGGGCTCGAACTCACGAACTTCGAGATGGTGACCCGAGCTGAAGTCGGACGCTCAATCGACTGAGCCACCCAGGCGCCCCAGGAAATTTTAATGAATGAATCTTATTTTACAGACGAGGACCCTGATGTCCAGAGAGAAAGAGGACAGCCGACGTCACATAGCCCGTTAGGGGGTTAACATCTAGGTTTCTAAATCACTTGGTAATGCTTGTCCAACCTGAATTGGTGAGGTTTCAGGTTGGATGCAAGACAAACAGCAATTTTAATGGTGTAAATGCGGTAGAAAATGATTTTTCTTTCAGATCGAAGCTTAAAGGTAAGCAGTTGTTCTGGGTATCGCTGAGTAAAAACGACATCGAATTTAGCGGCTTCCATGAATAACTTATCAGGGCACCTGGGGGGCTCAGTCGGTTGGGCATCCGACGTTATGCACTGATAGTTCAGAGCCTGGAGCCTGCTTTGGATTCTGTCTCTCTCTCTCTCTCTCTCTCTCTCTCTCAAAAATAAAAGAAAGATTGAGCTCTTGCAAAGAGCTGAGAAGCGGGCCATTTATTTAATAAATGGTTCACCCTTTGGGCACAGAATTTTACATAATTTCTGCACAGTATCAACCAAACTTGGACGCGTAAAAGATAGAGAAAGCCTTAATGGAAACATTTTATCCGTTCATTCATTTATTCACACATCATTCATTCATTCATTCCTTCATTCCTTAAACAATATTATTTGGGCACCTACCATGTGCCAGGCCCTCTGGGTGGCATGGGAGCCAGGGGAGACCAGAAGTCTGCTTCCACGGAGCTGACACCGGAAAGGGCCCAGAACGACAGAACAATCATCATGTGTCTAATTAGCTCCCACCAGTGTGATGGGGCCTGCGGCAGAATGCACGGAGAATTTCCTGACCAAGTGCCGCCTGGCTGAGATCCGGGAAGGCTGTGTAGGCGCTAAGTAGGCCAAGAAGAGGGGCGGGGGGGAAACCCCAGACTCAGGCTGTGCTGGGCTGGGGCCGCCCACGCAGCCTCGTGAGGACTGACTGTCAACTTTTCAGGAATTGTGTAAGTCGGTCGTTAAACACAGCCATTAGTAAAAATTAAGTTCTATAAACTTACAATTAAATTATACTAAAAGCAAAGGGAAGAAATACCTCCAGCCCTGCTCTCGAGGTTGTAACAGGTGGGGCCTGCGGGATGCTTAGCCATGCCAGGATAGCGGTACCGGTGCGGTATTTCTAACCGACTGTGTTTCCAGCCTTGACTTGTTTCACCAGGGAAAATCCCTGCCAGTGGCAGTGTCCCTTTCCAGCAAAGCCTCTGGTGTAGAATTCTAGAACAACACCGGAAGTACTGAAGGGCCTACTGCTGGCAGGTGAGCTCCTGATTAGGGTCCTTCAAGTGACAAACTCACCCTGGGCGCAAAGTCAAGGTGACTTACGCTCCTTCGGAGGCCACACTGTTTACGCCCCAGTACTCTTACGCTGAACAACCCCACAGATACGATCCCGGTGTCTGACACGGCTGTTTTGTCCCCTATTTTGTGCAACCTCACGGTTTCTCCCATTTGGCGCTGGATGGAGAAGGCGGGTTGTATTTCGGGGCCGCCTCATTCAAATTTTCCGAACCTTCACCGGCCTCACACTCAGGGAGGCGAGGTGTTCCGGTCCCGAGAGGTAGGAAGGACCCGGGACCCGTCAAGGAAACTCGGGCTCATTCCTGGGCTTACAACGGCTGACAAAATGATTCAGACCCAAGCGGCTCTCCCTCTCTCCTCCTGCTCCACCCGGAGCTCGTGTAATTTAGTTCAAGCCCATTTTCTGATTCTTATGCCCACCATCTTCCTGATCGTGCTTTGACTTGCAAATTGATGGCCGCTGAGCCCAGCGCTCATGGAAGCCACCAGCTTGGGAATCGCGGGCCTGTGGCGTCCTTGTGGGGCGGTGGATGCATCCCCGGCTTTGCACGAATGACTCCCTCTTGTCCAGTGTCTGACGAGTCCTAGCTCCAGCTTACCACCACCGTGAAGCCGGCCAGGGTCATCGTTGCCTCCGGCGTGACACGTCTCCTAGAGGTCAAAATACGTCCGAGATGGGTGGTGGCCACAGAAGGTTAAAAAAAAAAAAAAAATGAACCAAGGGCACTTGGTATGAACAACAGGGAACAGTGGGACCTGAGCCACCTGGGTCCCACGGTGCTGCTCAGGCCGGTTGTTGCTTGCCATGTGGGACCGGGGCCCTGTGTAGCCCAAACTCCTGATCTTTAAAGAGAACTGGGGCGCCTGGCGGTGGGGGCGGGGGGGTGCGCTTAGTCAGTTAAGCGTCTCACTCTCGATTTCAGCTCGTGTCATGATCTCACGGTTTGGTGAGATCGAGTTCCACATCGGGCTCTGCGCTGACAGCACGGAGCCTGCTTGGATTCTCTCTCCCTTTCTCGTTGCCTGTCTTCCGCTCGCATGCTTTCTCTTCCTTTCTCTCTCTCAAAATATATAAACTTTTTTTTTTTTTAAATAAAGAGAACCGGAAATCTGGATTTGGGGGCCAGATTTCTATTCTTCGATGTTGCGACTGTTTCAGATTGTAAAAAGACCCCCGATAGACAGGCTACCAGTCACAGTCCAAGTTCAAGGTGAGACTCTGCTGAGTCTGAAGAGCAGCCTTTTCATCCTCAAGTCCCCAGCGCTCAGCACGGAACCTCGCACAAGGAGGCATCTAGGAAATGTTTGCTGAATGACTCAACGAACAAACGCATCCATCAGGAAATTAAAATTCTGTCCACCCTACATACACCATCTCAATCTATCCGCTTCCCTTGGGTGCGCGAACAAAAGCAGGCACTTGCCAAGGGGCAAAGAAGCTGTGTATTTGCTCACCAGTAAGCCCAGCACCACGGCACAGGCTTTCTCCTCGTACGGGTCACTGTAATGCTTACTTCATAGAACTACTCCAAGAGGTGGGTTTCATTATCAGCTCCATTTTTCAATTTTTAAAAAAATGTTCATTTAGTTATTTATTTTGAGAGAGAGAGAGAACATGAGTGGGGGGAGGGACAGAGAGAGAGAGAGAGAAAGAGAATCCCAAGCAGGCCCACGTGAAGGGCAGAGCCCGACCCGGGGCTCAGTCTCACGAACGTCAAGATCATGACCCGAGCCAAAATCGAGAGTTGGAAACTTAATGGACTGGGCCATGCCAGTGCCCCCCAGCTCCGTTTTTAAAAAGAAGACACATGTGTAAAGCTTAGAGAGATCAAGCCACCTGCCTGAAGCCATATGGTTGGCAAATGTCCTGTCTCCATCAAGGGAGAAGCCAAAGTCTGTTCTGGTCCCACAGGTCACTTTTCCCTCTGCATGGCCTTTCCCACGGCAGCTCCTGTCTCGTATCCTAGAGCTGCTTCACCGGCATCCTCAGATACCACAAATGTCTGCTGACCTCAGGGCCTTTGCATTGGCTCTGCAGGGGATGCTCTCCTCTAAGATCTTCATATGGCTTTACCTTGAGATCTCTTCTGGACGCCCTGCCCATTTAAAATGGCAACTTCCCATCACTTCCCATTTCTCTCTCCTGCTTGCTTTACCTTTCTGCATAGTTTTAATCATCTCCTAAATACTGTATAATTTGATTTTTCATTTTCTGTCTTTATCACTATAAGGTTACTTTCTATGGGGGCAAGGACTTGTTGTTGTTGTTTTTTTTTTTTCCTGTTTCCCTCCCTGCCATGTCTCTAGTTCCAGAACTATGCCTGGTTTAGGGGAGGCCTCAGGAAATATTTGTTGGATGAGTGAACGCTGGGGTTTGAGCACTTGTTAGGTGTTGACCGATGATTTAAAAACTTGTTTCCTTAACCACCAACCCTTGCTGACTCAAGAAGGGGCAGCCTGGTTCATGCCGCGAGTATGTGCTCTGGATTGACCTGCGGGTTCTGGCGCCTTTTGAATCCACCCAGAGGCTGTGGGCGTGCCTCACAGAGTTCATGTTCTAATGACAGAGAAGCTCCTAAACATTGTAACCTCTGAATTGAACTTGGATCCCAACTCTCCACGGCCGAGAAGCTAAAGATACAGAGAAAAAATTGGGGCTCCTGGGTGGCTCAGTCGGTTAAGTGTCCGACTCTCTCTCTCTCCTTTTTTTTAAATTATTTTAGTGTTTATTTATTTTGAGAGAGAGAGACAGAGGATGAGCAGGGGAGGGGCAGAGAGAGAGAGAGAGAGAGGGTGACACGGAACCCGAAGCAGGTTCCAGGCTCTGAGCCATCAGGACAGAGCCTGATGCGGGGCTCGAATTGTGAGATCGTGACCTGAGCCGAAGTCTGACGCTTAACCGGCTGAGCCACCCAGGTGCTGCTTAAGATTTGTTTTAATATTTATTTATTTTGAGAGAGACAGAATGTGAGCGGGAGAGGGGCAGAGAGAGAGGGAGAGAATCCGAAGCAGGCTCCAGGCTCCGAGCTGTCAGCACAGAGCCCGTCGCGGGGCTCGAACTCACAGACTTCGAGATCATGACCTGAGCCGAAGTCGGACGCTGAACTGACTGAGCCACACAGGTGCCCTGAGTGTCTGACTCTTAATTTCGGCTCAGGTCATGATCTCACGGTTCGTGGGTTCAAGCCCTGAGCTGGCATGGAGCCTGCTTGGGATTCTGTCTCTGTCCCTCCCCCACTCGTGTTCTCTCTCTCTCTCTCTCTCTCTCAAAATAAATAAACTGAAAAATAAATAAAGGTACAGGTCAAAAATTGCCCTATGGAATTTTGAGCAAAAAGAAGGATATCAGAAATGTAACACAGCGCTCCTGACCATCCAGTGTTACCTGCTCTTTGACATTAGGCTCCTACTGGCTCCCCGCTTAGAAGCACAGTAGTTACGTGTGGCTCCTAGAACCCGTGTTCAAGTCCCGGCTGCACCGTTGGCTTTGTGGAGGTTGTGCCATTGCAGAAGTGAGTTAACTTCCGCGAGTTTCAATCTGAGCATCTGTCAGCTGGGGATAATGATGTCACATGTCCTCCAATCCGAGAAGCCACTGAAAAGCAACGTTATTGTATGAACCGCAAAGAAAGAAAACAATGTTACTGATTATAAACAGCCCACTGATTCTAAGAGTTATATAGACTTTAGAAGTGTTGTCAGTAGAGTGGCCAGATAAAATATGGGACATCCAATTAAATTTGAGTTTCAGATAAAGAAACGAACAATGTTTTAGGATAAATTAATCCCATTTGGGGCATGCTACTCGGTGCATACCTACACTAAGCAATTTTGCAACTTTTATCTGCATTTCCAATTCAATTGCAGTCCTGCATTTTGTCTGCTAACTCTAGTTACAAAGCCAAAAATATATATCCTAGACTCAGTGAAATAACGTAGTGTGTGTCTCACTGGAAGGTGTGGCTGGGGGTGAATTAATGGAGGAAAAGCCTTAGATCTGGGCCTGGAACAGAGTAGGTGTTCGATACAAAGTAGGGGTTGTTATAAGACAGCTTGTACACTTTTTTGTTTATTTTGAGAGAGAGAGAGAGAGAGAGAGACCATGTGCATGCAAGCAGGGGAGGGGCAGAGAGACAGGGAGAGAGAGAGGGAATCCCAAGAAGGTTCTGCGCTGTCAGCCCAGAGCCCGACGTGGCTGCTCGAACTCACAAGCCCTCGCATGATCTGAGCCACATCAAGAGTTGGGTGCTTAACCCGCTGAGCCACCCAGGTGCCCGTAGCTTGAGCCAGTTTAACAGACCCACTTGTACCAGCCTGGAGCTCCTTGAGGGCTCACCCTTCCACCCCCCCGGGCTTGGGGCGGGCCTTCTCATCCTGAAAGAATCCCGTATTTATTCATCCAATAGAGACCTCCCCTCCTTTTCTGCGCTGACGCGTTCACGGCTGCAGCCCCTGAATGCGCCGGGGCGGTTGGTTGCAATCTTCTCTGAAGCCTGGAAAGAGAATACTTTTAGATAAGTCCCCGCAGCGAGTGCCTCTCCCCAGCGGGAGCCTCCACCCCTCCAGGCTTCTAGCATCTACCTTTGAGAGCTCAGGTGTCCCGATACCCATTACATTTCCATCCTCCTCCTCCTCGTGAAACTATTGCTTAATTAGCCTAATTGCAGGATTGCAGGCTTGGGGCAGCAGGCCCCCTTGGGAAGGGGTATTAACCCCGAGCTCCCCAGGCCCGTCCCAGCCTCCCAGCGTCCCATGGGGCCTGTCTGCCAAGTCGTTCCCTTGGAGTGGCGAAAACACACTCGTCTGTCCTGAGTCTGCCGTTTACAAGACAACAACGACACCAACGATGGAGTAATAATAACAGCAACACGTACTCGGGGCCAAGAAGGTTAAAAAGGACCAAGTGTAACGTGAGACCCAGGGCTTCCCTGAACGCTTGTCACCTGCGTCTCAGCTCTACTCCCTGGAAGGTCCCAGTTGCTCCCAGTTTCTCAAAAACACAGGAATGTTCTACGCACCAACCGTCGATGCAAATATAAAGTCTGTAAGCCTATGTGCATATGCGGGATGTATTTAAATTTTTGATGTACAGCACCAGATTGGGAAATACGGTCTTTGTCCTAGCGATACTTTGTTTTTCTGAATGATAGCACACGACAGAAGTTGAATGCTGACGCGCATTCACTTGAAGCACGTTGCGTGTTCTATGTAGATATGGTCACCCGTAAATGTCTGCACAGTTGACTTTGCATAAAGGGAATTACACAATGTACACCCAGAGGTGACCCGCCTTGGTCGCTGAACATACATCCCGGCCGCCTTTACTCTCTGCACGTTAGAGCCGACGCATTGTTTTTTATAAGGCCGCACGATATTTGATGAGGAGGGACACGTCATAATTTATGTAATGAAGCATTTAGGCCACTTCCAGATTTGTGCCTTGAAGCAAATAACATGCAAAGAGGCAAAGGAGATGTGGGAACGCCCTTGAGTTTGTGGGGACACAGCTTCAAGGTGAGGGCAGGTCAGGGCTCTCGCCAACACCAATCTGAGGGTGGCTGGCAGTCGGTGGGGGTGGGGGCAGGGTCTTGGGGTCCCCCGTGAAGCCCAAGATAACCCTTCAATCCCCAGATGCTGGGAAGCTCCGGATGGTTCCGGGGAGAGGAGAAGGCAGTCTGGGTGGCGGCCCAGGATGGACCGGCTCGGGGAAGCAGCTGTTGGCCAACTGGTGTGGAAACCTTCCTACTTTCCACCACCATGATGGTCCTCCTGCCCATCCTTCTCGAATATGGGCCCTATTTGAGTATATCCACGGGTTTCGGATCCTGGAATTCCTGGGACAAACGGTATGAACTCTTTTCATTTCAATTGGCCTATTAGCAAACTCTTCCTTGGAGTCTTTTTTTTTTTTTTTTGGTGGGGAATAAAAAAACCCATAATGGCATTTACGAGAGCTAAGTCCCAGCTGAGTGCTTCCTGGATCACGCAGCCTGCCATCTTCCCCGAGGTGCTACAGGACAGGAACTTTTTTTTTTTCAACGTTTATTTATTTTGGGGACAGAGAGAGACAGAGCATGAACGGGGGAGGGGCAGAGAGAGAGGGAGACACAGAATCGGAAACAGGCTCCAGGCCCTGAGCCATCAGCCCAGAGCCCGACTCGGGGCTCGAACTCTCGGACCGCGAGATCGTGACCTGGCTGAAGTCGGACGCTCAACCGACTGCGCTACCCAGGCGCCCCCAGGACAGGAACTTTTATCACTCCCATTTTACAGATGGGGAAAGTGAGACTCCAAGGCCACGGTGGGATTCGAGCCCGTTTCCCCAGCGCCCGGCGGCTGCCATTCTATGGACTTTCTAAATCCCGGTGGAACATGACAAGATGAAAGGGAGGCTCGCAGCTTCTGTGAGCAGGTGCGTGTGCACCTGCTCTGAGGTAGATGGAGGCAGGAAGCTGGGGTGAAGCCCGGGATGACAAAATAGGCAAAAGAACGAGACAAATGCCAGTCGCATTCAACGGGAATTTGTGGCCTAATGAAGGGCACGTCCAACACCGGTGACATAGACTTGACCTTCCTGCGCCTCAGGAAATGGGGACGGCAGTCTGATCCAGGAGAGCCACTGACCTGAATTAAGTCAACACATATGAGATGTCTGTGGCCCCACAGGACAACTCACGGTTACTCTTAGGTCTGTGTGCAATCCCAAGGGCCTCCCCTTACACTTCCAAGGACATAATGTCATAAAACCATAACCGAGGAGGAAGCTCGTCCTTGAAGGATCGTCCCATCCAACGATGCCCTCTGCCAGCCGCCAGTCACACTAATACCAGCCCAAACGTTTGCTTCCCCAATTTGATAACGAGTTCTTATTTACTCGGAAAAACATTCAGAAAACATGATGACGTTTTACAAAGGCAAAAGTGAAAGTTGACTGAATGCAGTCTACGGTTAACCTTTGGCACTTACATTTATGTGCTTGAAAATGGCCCCAAATATTCCATCACAACGTACACACCCCTGAAGTGGTACCGCCTCCTGCCTCCACCCCCACCCCCAGTCTCTTCCCCAAACTGCAGACCGAGTGGCCTTCCCGGGACACAACAGGAACCACTTTCGGACTTGGATTAAACCCTCTTGGTGGCCCTCGCCGCCCTCACTATCTACGCTCCTTGCCTGAAAGACAAGTCCGCACGTTCTGCCTGGTCATCTCTCCCCACCTCGGTCTATGAACCACATGAAGGCAGTCAGCCGCGTTTTGTGACCCAAACTATGTCCTTAATATCTAAGGCAGGTCCTCGGCATGGATAGACTCAGGGTGCACTTGGTAACGTCAGGGGCAGACCTGTGTGGCTTTCCCTTAATATGGCACCCAAAGGCAGCACGTGTGTGCCTCCGTGCTCCATGGGAAGTCTGGGAAGGGGCGAGTGAAGGACTGAACTGGGAACGTGTCCCTCCACGGGCATATCTTCGACCACGCACCGTATATCCCGTGACAAGAGTTGTGCAAATGTCCAGCATTATGCGTGTTCACCCCGCACCGAGCACTGGCCCCACCGCTGGAGTTCTTGCCAGAAAAGATCCAGGGAAACGGGAACAACAGTGCTGATTAATACCGCTCAGGGCTTCGCCATATGGTACCCAGATCCTAGAAGTCATTCACCCAGTGGCTGGGACACAGAAACCCAAGTTTCGATCACGTTGTTAGGCACGCAGATTTCTTCCGACGTCCTCATCACCACTGCTTCTCGCAAGGCGTGCAAACAGGCATCTTGCTTTATTTCTCAATTATTTGATGTGCGGTGGCATCCTGAAATTGGTCCCGATGGTCTCATAAGCAGACGACATCCAGGAAGCCTTGGGGAAGCGGAGGAGGGCTCGGTGCTGGATGTGTGAGAGTGCGTGGGCGAGAGTGAACAAAGGCATCTGAGGCTGGTGAGCGGATGTGTGTTCATCCACAAGAGAGGGGACGGAGATCCAAGGACTTTCCTGGCTTGGGAGAATCGTCGGCGTCTTCCGTGGGTGTCAGTGGCGTTTCCATCTTTGTGTGTGTGAATGGGCAAATGCACCGGGGAGTAAAACCTACTCCAGAGGGAAAGAAGCGGGACAAAGAAGCAGCAGATGTCAGAACTCAGCTCTAGAAAACAAAATTCATACTGTGCTCACCGTCCAGAAATAACTGCTGACAACGTGGCTGTGCGTTTTCTTGGGAATTGTTCTCTGCGGGGGCGCCTGGGTGGCTCAGCCGGTTGGGCGACCCGCTCTTGATTTCGGCTCAGGCCATGATCTCACGGCTCTCCAGTCTGAGCCCCTGGTAGGGCTCAGCCCGGAAGGCTCCGAGCCTGCTTGGGATTCTCCCTCTCTCCCTCTCTCTCTGCCCTTCCCCTGCGCATTCTCTCTCACTCTCAAAATAAATAATAAATAAGCTTAAAAAAAACCAGAATAAATTGAAAAAATTCTGTGTGTGTATGTGTGTGTGTGTGTGTGTGTGTGTGGCATCCCTCACGTTCTAGTCAAACACATTAGGGACACCTTTTCTTTTTTTTTATTAAAAAAAAATTTTTTTAACGTTTATTTATTTTTGACACAGAGAGAGACAGAGCATGAATGGGGGAGGATCAGAGAGAGAGGGAGACACAGAATCCGAAACAGGCTCCAGGCTCTGAGCGGTCAGCACAGAGCCTGACGCGGGGCTCCAACTCACGGACCTCGAGATGGTGACCTGAGCCAAAGTCAGACGCTTAGCTGACTGAGCCACCCAGGCGCCCCTAGGAGCACCTTTTCATGCCATGAAATATACTTCAACTCCCCCCGTTCTTACGGCTATCTCGTATTCTGCTTCATGTGGGACTATAAAGTAATATTGCTCCACGGTGAACTATGCAGGTTGTTTTCCGTTTGTCACCATTTATTACGGTCCAGTCCGGCATTTAAAAATAGCTACTTACTGGGGTGCCTGGCTGGCTCAGTCGGTGGAGCCTGGAGCTCTCGATCTCGGGGTTATGAGTTCAAGTCCCATGTTGGGTGTGGAGAGTACTAAAAAAAATAAAAATAAAAATAAAAATACCTACTTACCAAATGAAATAGTGTTTGGGAAAAGCCATGTGGAAATTTAAGGTTTTCATGTTTTTGTTATTTGCATTGTCACCGTTAGCTTACCTGAGTGCGTCGCTCTCTTGGCCCTGACCCCATAGGAAGGACTCTGAGGGCGAAGACAGTTCCTCATTCCTGCCTCGAGGTCTCCCTACCCTGTACCACTCTGAGTACACGTGGACGCTCCCCTGAACACGTGTGGCCGCTCTGCGGAGACATCAGACGGGAAGCGGGGACAGGTCGCCCCTGATTGTTAAAGCCTCTTGGAAACATTGATCACAGCCTGTTGCCTTTTTAATTAAGAACTAGATTGGGGCATCGGGTGGGCTTAGTCGGTAGGGCACACGACTCTTGATCTCCGGGTTGTGAGTGCCAGCCTCCTGTTGGGTATAGGTTATTTAAAACAAATAAATAAGAAAAAAATAAAGTTGTTAAAAAAAAAAAAAAGAAGTGGGGCACCTAGATGGCTCAGTCGGCTGAGCGCCCAGCTTCAACTCAGGTATTCATCTCCTGGTTTGTGAGTTCGAACCCCACATCGGGCTGGCTGCTGTCAGGCCTGCTGTCCTCCCCTCCCCCTGCCCCTCCCTTGCCTGCACTCTCTCTCTCTCTCTCTCTCTCTCAAAAATAATAAATAAAAATTAAAAATAAATAAAAGAAGTAGATTATTAACAGAACGATGTTGACCTTATTTAAAATTTTTATTATTATTTTATTTCCAAACAGACCTGAAACAAGCCTGAGTGACCAGCTACGGGATAGAGACCTAAAATAGTCTAGCTTTCCAGAAACTCGCGTGTACTCCCCTATAGCCCACGCGTACATTTCTGCTTGGTTTCATTCGGTTTTCTTTTGTGGTCATCGTAGGTGCCTTTTCTTTTTCTTCTCCTTTCTTTCTTTTTCAGATTCAGCCTTTGCACATCGAATCTTGCCCACAGCCTTGGGAGAGCAAGCTCTCCTATCGGTCAGTTGCTGGGAAAAGTTGCTCTGGGCAGATAAGGGGGGCTGTTGATGCAAATGGAAGAAGACAAAAATCCAACAAAACTTCAGCCGTTTAGAACAGCTGATGGTATGCAGTTGGAGGCTGAGAACACCTACAAAAATGTCATCCTTCTAACCTCTTGGTATACACCCCCGTGGGAAAATTCATACTCGGCATTATCTTGTTCGGTATTTAGCAATCGATCATACATTCAGTTCATTTTCCTTCTTTCGTTCCATCCAACACACATATAGTTATAAAGCTTATTTATTTGTTTTCGAGAGACGGGAGGGGAAGAGCGAGAAGGAGAGAGAATCCCAAGCAGGCTCCACGCTGTCAGCACAGGGCCCGAGGTGGGGCTCGATCCCACGAACCTTGAGATCACGACCTGAGCCAAAATCGAGAGTTGGATGCTTAACTGACTTAACCACCCAGGTGCTCCCATCCAACAAATATTTTGATTGACTTCCTGTATCATATAGACAATTTGGGTGCTGGGGAGATAGAGCCGGAATCGAAATCAATAAAGCGCCTGCCCTCAGGCACAGACAAACAAATGAATAAGAAAGACATACTGCCTGCTAGGTGGGCCTAGTGCTACCTAAAATGTTGGGAGTATTTGGAGGGGACAGGAATACCAGGGAGTCCACGTGAAAGGCCCTATTTTCTACAGGCGGTCGGAGAGGGCTCCGTACAAGGAGGTCTTGGGTGGCATGACGAGCAGCCCAAGAAGAGGCGGGCCGTGTCCGAGGAAGGAGAATGGGACCCACATGGTGGGAGCCAGAGGGTCCAGATGAGCTGGAGGAGGAGCCTGAAGATGGGGTTAAATGGGGGGGGGGGGGGGGGGGGGGGGGGGGGGGGGGGGGGGGGCGGGGAGGGGCAGGTGTGTGTGGAGGTGGGTGGTAACCCAGACCGCGGAGGCCCTTCTAGGTTGTCTTGGGATTTTGCATCTACTCTGGGGGAAATGGTGAGCCATGGGAGGCTCCGGAGCACAAGACCTGGTTTAGATCACAAAACCACTTTGACTGCTATTGAGGTATTTGCGGGAGGGAAGAATGGAATCAGGAAAACCAGTCTGGAGGCGAGTATAACCATCCAGGTGAGGGAAGATGCTTTTTTCCCCAGCTATTTGTTGTTTAAGAAAGCATCCCCAAACTTGTGGCTGAAAACATCAATGGTTTGTTCTTTCCCGGGGGCTCTGCGGGCCTCCTGGGCAGTTCTGCTTCGCAAGTGTCGGCTGGGTCGTATTTTCCTCCATTTTTGCATGCCTAGTAATTTTTTTTTTTTTTATTGGTTGCCAGACGTGCGCTTTACTTTGCTGCAGGATGTTTTTGTGTTTCTGTGACTAGTCTCAAGCTTTGTTCTTAATATTCTCAAGCTTTGCTCAGTGGCTGCTGAGGATGAAACCCTTGTCCACAGGCATCCTGCTAAAGTCACATGGCCCCGTGGGGCCGGGAGTTCAGTTACCCAGACACGGTGTGATGCTCTCGGGTCTTGCTTTTAAGATTTTGTTAGATGTGCCCAGAGCTGCACTTAGTGCCTGGGGGCATTACACCCTACCCCCCGCCACCCACCCACCCCGCCACTGAGGCAGGACCCTTCTGAGGTCCCGGCTCGGGGCTCCGTGAGCTGTGAGGTTGTCCAGGCTGGCTGGGGGAGCTCAGGTGCGGTGGGCTGTAATCCACGGCGGACCTTGTGCAACCTCAGAAGTTTCTTCTGGCCTGTGTGCGATGAGTACTCAGCGGAAGACCTCAGGTGGGCCCTTTGCGGATGTCCGGCGTCGTCTCTTGGCATTCTGCTCTCCCAGTCCCTGGTGGCTGAAGGCCAGCGCCTCCAGGCCTCTTAGTTCTGTGTCTTCAACCCAAGAGAGCCTGTCCTCCTCTTGCTGGGTTTCCCCTCCCCGCACACGCTGAGTGTGAGATGCCTCTTCAGCATCCCCTCCCACCTACCACCCCCCCCCCCCCCCCGGAGGTTGCTTGCAATTTGTCTGGAAGAGGGTCCTTGCAACACCCAGATCGCTAACGTTCTGGATGAGTCAAAGACTCCGGTGGGTCTCCTCTGGAATGTAACGCTGCCTACCACGTGATTGCCTTGACATTTGGGAATCTGACATTGGGATTAAGCTGGCATCTGTAACTGCTTATAGTTCAAGAATTGGGTCTTTGATTTGGCCACTGAGCTTTGTCTCTTCTTTGTTCAGCTGAAGGAAAACAGTAGATTGGTGCCTCTGGTAATCCTTTATTTAAAAAAAAAAAAACCATGGAAGGGCGCCTGGGTGGCTCGGTCGGTTAAGCGACGACTTCCGCCCAGGTCATGGTCTCATGGTTCGTGAGTTCGAGTCCTGTGTCGGGCTCTGTGGTGATGGCTCAGAGCCTGGAGCTTGCTTCGGATTCTGTGTCTCCCTGTCTCTCTGTCCCTCCCCTGCTCTGTCTCTGTCTCTCTCAAAAAGAAATCAACATGAAAGAAAATAATAATAAACATGGAAGAGGGGCGCCTGGGTGGCTCAGTCGGTTAAGCACCTGACTCTTGATTTCTGCTCAGGTCATAATCTCCTGGCTTGTGAGATCGAACCCTACATCAGGCTCTTACAGAGCCTGCTTGGGATTCTCTCTCTCCCTCTGTCTCTGCCCCTCCCCTGTTCATGTTCTCTCCTCTCTCTCAAAGTAAATAAATAAACACGAAAAAATATATAAGAAAAAATACATGAAAGAGATTTTACTTTTGACTGAGGGGCTGCAGGGCTGTTTGTTACTCACGGGAGCTCAAGTAGTGGCATTGGCAGATGATATGCTTCTAGAAGATATTAGAACACATTTAAGGGATTCTTGTAATAATATCACCCTCGCTTGCCAGCTTCCAGATTAGCCAAGACTCTTGCTTGCTAAAAGTGGAAGTCCAATTCAAACTAGCTTAAGCAAAACTCTTTAAACAGACCTCCCCCCCACTACAAAAATGGAATTTATAGGCTTGCTTAGCTCAAAAGCTTTAGCGATAGGGAGGTAGGGCTTAAGTCAAACAAAGTCTTCAGATTCCTGTCTACACCTCCGCTTAGTTCTTAGCTGTCTCTCCCCGTCTTCGTTACCAGCCTGGCAAGACCAAGTTTTTGTTGGCCCTAAGGTTTTGATTTCATAAAGGAAGAGAGAACACTTTTTCTGATATCTCTGGCCAAAGTCCTATGTGGAGGGATACCCCAGCTGGCCAGGCTTGGGTTTCATGCCCACCCTTGGTGTTGGGTCAGGAGGTCAGGCCCACAGGGTCATGGGACTTGAGCAAGGCTCCTGGGGAGAAAGCTTTCTCATTCTTGGCAGCACAGATATCCTGGGTCTTGTAATTCGTTGTTGTGGGGCCGTCCTGTGCGCTGCAGATGTCTAGAAGTTTCCCTGGTGTCTACCCGCCAGACACGGGTACTTCCTACCCCCTTCACCCATTGTGACAACCAAAACTGTCTCCAGATGTTGCCAGATGTCCTCTGGAGGGCAAAATCGGCCCCGTGGAAAACCACTTCTATGGCGGGAGAGGAATTTTCTATAGGAAGGGATGCTGGGTAGACATACAGGCTCCCGCCCAACCCAACGTGTTTGCTGAGAGCAGTAGCAGGTAGGCTGCACCTCGCATCTGGAACCACACCACAGACCATCGTGGAGGTTACCGTTCAGTGCGCTGCTTTTACCTCACAAAGTAATTTTGGGAAGAGGTTCATAAAGGCTGGGGGACCCTTGTGACGCTACATACACGAAGGTCAGAGCAGAAGCGGACGAGGTGAAAACGCCACAGTGTCGTGGTCAGAACTTTAATCCAAGACTGAAACAACAAGGTTTATTTTGGTTCATTCTAGTGCTAGGTGTGGGATCTTCCTTAAATTCCTTAATCTCCTTAATCATCGGCTTCCTTCAATATAAAAGATGATGAATGGTTTCAGACAAACCAATCGATAATGTATGTGAGAGCCTTGGCTAAGCTGTCAATGTCGTGCAAATGGAAGGTTCGAGGAGGAGACCCGTACTCTTCAATTCATTGAAACGGAAGCTACTTGGGTGATTTCTGATTTTTGAGAATAGTCCATCCACATGTTATTTCCGGGTTATTTCTTCTGTAACTGCTCAGCGTCATAGTGTGTTTTTTTTTTTTTTAATTTCCTTCTTTCTTTCTTTTCTTCCTTCTCTCCCTCTCTTTCTCCTCCCCCACCTTCTTTTTGGTTTGTTGGTTAACGTAGAGATGTCGAAGCTATGAGAAAGAGGATAGCTATTTCTTTTTCTAGTATATTCCAAGAGGCAAAAGATTTGCTCACCTGGTTAATGACAATTCTTTCCTGTTCTTCCTGTTAAAAAAAAAAAAAAAAAAGGAAAAAAATTCCAGTTCATTGAGCTAACTGTGGGTAAGAGTCCCAGAAAAGATACTATCCCTATGAAGGCAGACATTATGTCCCAACACTGCATGGTAGGTATGTTCTCTGTTTTCTGGCTCTGTTCCACCTGGGTAATAACCCAACCGGCTAATTCCGTGGGATTTAAGCTGCTGGTCTTTGTCTGAACAAATCAGAAATTGCCAGAAAATGTTTGAACAAATCGTGGAGCCCAGTTATAGTCAAGGGTAGAATATATCCCAGAAACAAACAAATGACCTAATCCCATGTCAGATGCAGGGGCTAAATGATTCATCTCTTAAAAGACACTTAGACTCAATGTTTACTTCCCAAGTGAACGAGAGAAAATTTGCTTCTTGATCTAAACCAGTTGTAGAAAAATTTCAGAGTGTCACCTTTTGGAGCAAACATTGTTTGACTTTTGGATTAGATTCATGATTTATTATGCAAGACCCTCCTTCGAGTTTTCAGTTAAGAATGCTGTGTTTGTTCCTTTTCTGTTGTAGAAACAGGCTTTTCCTGGGTAACATCTCTTGTGATCATTATCGGTGGATCGTTTTTCATATTCTTGTTTCAGATCTAACAATTGCTGAAATGAACACATACATTTCTCAGCCAGTAAAATATCTCCTAAAAGATGCTTTCTTCTCAGCAGGAAGCTTTGGATACTTCCGGAAAAATTCAGCAGTTTTGAAGTAGGAGACCACGCTGATCCTCGTCACGATTTACATGTGAATAGTACAAACTACAGGAAATCAGAGAGAGATTGAGAGAGAGAGAGAGAGAGAGAGAGGAGAGAAGGGGGGGTGCAGGAGAGAGAGGGAGAGAGAAAGAGAGGAAAATTTTATTATGTGCTTGGCGAAGAGTCTCGCAATGTTTATAGTCTGGGAACGGATACAGCAAAAGCCTTTCTGCTGTTGTTAGGGAGGGCCCACATTCCCGTCCCACCCCCCACCCCCATCCACAGCCTCGGAGTCAAAATAACACTCTTCCTACACTTATTAATTTTTTTTTTTTTACCGCCCCCCCCCCCCGGATTATTTCTACAGCTGGAAATTAAGGAAGCAAGGGAACTGATTAATCATTTTCGAGTTAAGCACACTCCTCCTCTCTACCTCTGCCTCCAGTTCTGTTTTGTTTTGTTGTAAGGACCTATTTCCTTTCTAATGAAATTTAGGTAGGACCTTTTTGTTTGATAGTTTGTTTCTGGGTCCTTGGATGGAGTGGGGGGGGGTGGGGAGAGTGGTTTCCTTTACTGGCATTGTCACTTTGACCTGAGAGCTGGTCCTCTGTGGACTTCTGCAGACATTGGGGATACACTGAGGATCAGTGCGTGGAAGGGGGGGGGCGGGGAGGAAGTCACCACTTCTGCTTTTCCAAATAGGTCCTCAAACGCACATAGCCGTCTACACCCGGAGTGGAGTGTAGAACTGGTTATTCCAACTGCTTCTGGGCTTTCTGACATGACAGCCAACAGAAAAAAATAACCCAAATCATTCCTCTTATTCAAGGATATCTGAGAACTTTGGCCACAACCTTATTTTTAAAAGCAGAACGTATTCGTAACTCGAATAAAATTCTTTCCCAGGGCTCCCTGAGATAATGCCTCCCTAAAAAATGTCTCCAATGTATGAGTCAGTCTCAGGAGCTGACCATTAAGCCACTGGCCACACTTGTATTTTTTCAGAATCACTGGGAATAACTGGAAATAATTTCAGAAAATAAAGGAAATACTCTTTGTCCTGTCTTTTTTTCCCCCCCTGTTCTTTTGGGGGATGAGGAGAGACAGAGTCTTTGATTCAAGTACGGCCAAGATCTAGGAATAAGACAAATACAGTAGAATTCTCTCCTAAGTGGTAGACACGGCCCGGCTTCCCACAGCTTCGGGATCTGGTCTACATCAAGGTTTCAGTGTGTTGGCTTTGTGTCAACAACACACTACGATCTGCGGTGTACCTGGGCTTCCCTAAATATGAAAGCAAGAGCGCTGAAATGATTTATTTTATTGGGTTTGAATTCACTAAATACAGCCCTGGAATCATGTACAAAATCGCATTGTTCTGCGATCAGGCCTGTGTCCAGTGTCAAGTTCAATTAAAAGGCGGTGAGCCCGTGGCAACGGTCTGTGATGGAACCCACCACCTAATAACAGCTCTTGGATTGTGCACTCCTGACATTTTAAGGGCTTCCTGATGATCAAAGTTCGGCCATAGTTTATTGTTTCAACAGTTCCACTGCTTCGGTTTTTGTTTACTTTCATTTCCCCTGGGCAGAACTTTCTAATCTGGGCTTAAGTTTTTATCCCATACTTTTGAGAGGTGCTCAAATTACCCCGTTCCAGTAACAGCAGTCCTCTTCCCACGGCAGATTTTGTAAGTGCCTCTGCTCACTTGAAACAGAATTGCCCCTACAGTACATTTATTCCGTAGATCCAGGAAACACAATTATTGTTTGGCATTGAACTAGACCCCGAGGGACACGAAGCTCTGTTCAGTCCCTCTCGCCCGCCAACACCTGCCGGCCGCACCCCCCTTCCCCCCCCCCCCCCCCGCCGCCACCGTAGCATCGGACATGAGTTGTATCAGAATTAAATAAAAATGGATGATGTGGTTGCAAAGAACTCCAGAGAAGAGAAAATCTATCTGCAAGATCTTTATCACTTGTGCCTAAAGAAGATTGTTCTCTGATCATTTGCTGACTGTTTGTAGGAGAAAACCATTATTCTTGGCTCTTAACGTCTAGAAGACGATCACACAAGGAAGTACAACGCACTTCAACCGTTTTTATCCCCACAGGCTCCTTATGAGTTTTCAGGCAATATTTTGGCTGATAATGCAACGAAACGGCAGGCTCTAAGCAGGTTTTCTAGGAATCGAGATTTGTCTACTTCTTAGGATAATCAAATACTACTTCCTCAGAGAGACCTATCATGAACAACCTCCGTGAAATATTGCCAGGACCCCACCTCCCATCTCTCCCCATTTTCTTGACCTGCTTTGTTTTCCTTCAAAGCGTTCGTCACTTCTAGAACACCACCACCCAATAGAGATACAGTGCAAGCCACATACGAAATTCAAAACTTATTAGGGATCCCATCAAAAAGGTAAAAAGAAACCAACGCACTTCATTATAATAGCATGTTTTATTCAACTCCATGTGTCATTATCATTTGAACGTCAAATCGCGATGAAATGACTGTTAATGAGATATTTTGATATTTATTTGTGGGGCCAAGTCTTCAAAATCTGGTGTCTATTTTACACTCCTAGCACACCTCAACCTGACGAGCCACATCTCAAGTGCTCAGCGGCCACGTGTGACTTGTGGCTGCCATATTGGAATGTGTCGCTCTAGGGTATAATGTTAGGCTGATCGGTGACTTTGTTTTATTCGCTAAGCACCCACTAAGTACACAGTGAACAGTCAGTGAAATAGCAAATTATTATTAAAATTATAAGGACCACCACTATTTCCCCGAAGGTCTGTAATATTAGATGTTTCCCAGCATGCCCCAATGCCTTTGGTTTTTCTCTTTTTCTAACCTTTCCCTCTTGCCCTAAGAATATCAAAATGCAAAGAAAGATCACTTTGAACATTTATTCCACTACCTGAACCAGTTTTGCTGGGAAAAGTCAATGCCGTATCCTACGGTGACCGCACACATGCCCTTCAGGATGGACTCTTTAAAGTCCTATGTGTACTTGATGTTGCCCCTCTCGATGCTACGTTCCCTCCTTTTGATCAGTTCTCGAGCTGCCTACTCAGCAATGGTTCGGAACGTGTTAAAAAAGATCACACCACCCTTGAGGTTTTGGCCATGCGGGTCTCCAGCAAGTCCAGGAAGCGAAACACATATCTGGCACTGTCTTTGTGCCACACGCCATTGAACGGGTGCCGCAGGGATCCCTCAGGGCAGCATAGACACTGCCCTGCCTTTGAAGAGCTTTCAGACCCGCGGGGGAGAAAGACGAGCGGATGGTAATTACAGAGATGACACAGGAGCGTGTGGTGGCAAAGTCACAGGCTCTGGAGACGCACAGAGGGGGTTCAAATCCCCAACTGCCACTAACTGACGGTATGGGCTTGAGCCGCTCACGATACAGCTCTCTGCCTCAGTTTTCTCATCTGTAAAATGGAGATAATAATAGTAGGCAAGGCACAGTGCTGTTGTGAGGGGATAGATGGGTATGTTCACTGCACCATCACACCCCATGCGAGGGGGTGGCCTTGGGTCATTGCCAGCTGTGGTTATGAGACATTTATTTCTAATACATCAGACATAGGAGAAGTGCGCCTGGCATTGATACTTAGAAACTTCATAGTATTAGCTGTTATTATTACTTACTTTATTTATTATTTGAGAGAAAGAGCTGAGCAGGAGAGGGGCAGAGAGAGAGAAGGACAGAGGATCCAAAGTGGGCTCCGTGCTGACAGGCTGACAGCACAGAGCCCGATGTGGGTCTCGAACCCTCGAACCGCGAGATCACTACCTAAGCCAAAGTGGGACACCCAACTGATGGAGACACCCAGGTGCCCCTATTATTATTATTATTATTGTTGAGAGAAGATGGCCCTTTCGGAGAATTCAGAGGGCACCCCAGCCTGGACCCTCAAGGCTCAGGTGACATTTCCTGGAGGATGTGTCATCGCTGGTGGAACCCGATGATGAGTCCCAGGTGGCCAGATGGAGAGTTTAAGTGGGGGAACAGCATGCGTGAAGACCTGGAAGCCAGAGTTCTTAGGGCAGTTTGAGGGACAGAAGAATGTTGAGTCTGGCTACAAGTCCAAAGGCTCCTGGGGGCCTGGAAGAACATACCAGAGTGAGCCTCATGAATTGTTGGTATTACACTGTCTTGGAAACTGTCTACGATTTAGCCTAATATTTTGGCTAAAGTGTGCTGTGTGTCAAACACAAAGATATAACCCAAAACAACAGCAAGCTCCTTAACCAATGGTCTGGTGAGGACACTGGCTCTCACCGGGACCCCTGTTGTCACCGGGCTGACAGCACTGGTGTGGGAGAAAGCACCTGAGCAGTGGGGGGAGGGGGTGAGGGGGGAGAAGGCGGGGAGAGACTTGATGCATTGCTGGCTGCAGGTGCCCCCTTGGGCTCCACGCACTTGGTGATGCCCGCTTTTAAAGAAGAACCCTGGTGGCTCGGTCGGTTAAGTCCAGCTCTTGATTTCGGCTCAGGTCAAGATCTCATGGTTTGTGAGTTCGAGCCCCGTGTAGGGCTCTGTGCTCACGGTGCAGAGACTGCTTGGGATTCTCTCTCCCTCTCTCTCTGACCCTTCCCTGCTTGTGCTTCTTCCCCGCACCGCCCCCCCCCCCAAATAAATAAACTTAAAAAAAAGAAAAGCCCCCAACGTGAACTTTTACAGGTTGTCTTTTGATTTTAAGATTAGCTCACTTTGGGGGGAGGGGGGCACAGCAATTGTTGACGGAATGTGGCTCCCTAACTGCGAGCTGATCTTCATCCTGGAGTTTGGTCCAGGGTGGTGGGAATGAGGTCGAACTTCTAAGTCCAAGAATTTTTTTTTTTTTTCCAGGAGTTCCTTCTTGAATGCTTTTCTCACTTCCTCGTGTGCTGCCTGCTGCCACCATCAGTCTGAATTGCTCCCTTCTGGGGCACCTGGCTGGCTTGGTCCGTAGAGCATGCGATTCTTGACTTCAGGGTTGTAAGTTTGAGCCCCACGTTAGGTGAACATACTTAAGGATAAAAATCTTTAAGGAAAAACAAAAAACAAAATTGCTCCTTCCTGAAGCCCTCCAGTGGTTTACCCACCACACCTGGAATCACATTCAAACTCCTCACCACAGTTTATAGACAGTACCTGATCTGCTCTGGCCACGGCCCTACCTCCCCACTCTGCCCCTTCCCATGGCGCTGTAGCCACACTTAAACCCACCAAGCTCCTCCTGATTGATTGATTGATTGATTATTTTTTATTAAAGTTGAAAAAAAATGTTCACTTATTTTTGAGAGAGAGAGAGAGGGAGCGAGCAGGGGGAGAGGGGAAGAGAGAATCCCAAGCCCGATGCGGGCCTGAAACCTACAAACCATGAGATCATGACCTGAGCTGAAACCAAGAGTCGGACACTCAACCACCTGAGCCGCCCAGATGCCCGTGGTCCTTATTCTGTCTTATTCTTTTTTTTCAAAAAAAATTTTTTTTTCAACGTTTATTTATTTTTGGGACAGAGAGAGACAGAGCATGAACGGGGGAGGGGCAGAGAGAGAGGGAGACACAGAATCGGAAACAGGCTCCAGGCTCTGAGCCATCAGCCCAGAGCCCGACGCAGGGCTCGAACTCCCGGACCGCGAGATCGTGACCTGGCTGAAGTCGGACGCTTAACCGACTGCGCCACCCAGGTGCCCCTCTGTCTTATTCTTTATGGCCAACTTTTCCCTCCTCCCTTCCTCCCTTCCTCTCTTCCTCCCTTCCTCCCTTCCTCGCCTTCTTCCTTCCTTCCTCTCTTCTTTCCTTTCCCTCATCTTTCGTGCACCTTCTCCCTACTATTTTGTAAAACTGAGCCAGGTCCTGTGACGGGGACAGGAGACAGGTGGGAAAAGACACACACTCGTGGCCTCCATCTTTGAGATCTAGCTTTAAGATGCCGAGGGCAGAGAAGCCAAGGGGTAAGTGAGCGCCAATCGTTCAATCCTTCCGCAAAAGATCCCGGAGGTGAGGAAGCTGCCAAGGTTACGGCTGCTGGGCGCCCCGCTCTGCTGGGTGCAGCCGTTTAAGGAAGCAAAAGTATCTCTTCCTGGCCGAGAAGCCTGAGCCAGTGAGCCCAGCTGCGGCCCCACACATCCAGCCCGTGTCCGTGTCCGTGTCCGAGAGCCGTTTCTTTCTCTTTCCCAGGCTGTGCGTGGCTGTGGTACTTTTTTTAGTAGTTGCCCTAGAATTGGCAATATGCATTTATATACATATACCTTGACACCTGACCACAGTCTACTTTCATTTTTTAAGTGTTTTATTTTAAAAAATTTTTAATGTTTATTTTTGAAAGAGGGAGAGAGAGACACCAAGTGCGAGCAGAAGACGCGGAGAGAGGGAGGGAGACACAGACTCTGAAGCAGGCTCCAGGCTCCGAGCAGTCAGCACAGAGCCTGACGCGGGGCTTGAACTCACGAACCAGGAGATCATGACCTGAGCCGAAGTCAGATGCTTCACCCACTGAGCCATCCAGGTGCCCCAACATTCAAATAATGCTATGCCGCCTCACAGATAGTGACAGCTGACCCTTGAGCAGCACAGATTCGAACTGTGTGGGTGCACTTATATGCATTGTGTGTGTGTGTGTGTGTGTGTGTGTGTGCGTGTGTGTTTTATAAATACAGTACAGTACTCCAAACGTACTTTCCTTATGATTTTCTTAATAACATTGCTTTTCTCTAGCATACTTTACCGTAAGAAAGAAGTACCTGATGCATATAACATACAAAACATGTGTTAATTATTTATGTTATCAGTAAGGCCTCTGGTTAACAGTAGTTAAGTTCCTGGAGAGTCAAAGTCATACGTGGACGGTCGACTGCGTGGGGTGTCAGTGGTCCTAACCCTCATGCTGTTCCAGGGTCAGTTGTGGTAACAAAGCCCTCTTATTCTCTATATAGTGGCTGCCCTTTTCCTTATCCATAAGCAAACGTATACACACACAGGAGAATACATAATTGAATACATTGTTTCAACTGTTGTTTTGAATACACTGTTAGATCACTTAAGAATAAGAAAAAGAAAGGCACCTGGGTGGCTTAGTCAGTTAAGCTTCTGACTCTTTAATTTCTTTTTAATGTTTATTTATTTATTTTGAAAGAGAGAGAAAGAATGAGCGGGAAAGGGCCAGAGTGGGGGGGGGGGCGCGGAGAGAGAGAGAGGGAGAGAGAGAGAATGAGTGGGGGAGGGGCAGAAGGAGAGAGAGAGGGAATCCCAAGCTGGCTCTGTGCTGTCAGCACGGACCCCCAACGTGGGGTTCAACCCCGTGAACCATGAGCTCATGACCTGCTCGGAAGTCAAGGTTGGACACTCCACCGACTGAGCCACCGAGCTGCCCCTCAGATCTACTCTCTCAAATATACCACACGGCAGTTAACTACGGACATCATACTGTCCATTACATCCCTAGTCCTTATTTATCACACGATCACAAGTGTGAACTTTTCGACCACTTGCATCCAAAGGCAAAGAACATCTGTCAGCATTTCTTGCAAGGCCTATCTACCGGCAACGGATCCCCTCCATTTTTGTTTGCCTGAGAAAGTCTCGATTTCTCCTTCCCCTGTTGAGGGATAACTTTATATGGAGCAGAATTCTAGGCTGGTGGGTTTTGTCTCCCAACACTTTAATTATTCCACTCCACTCTCTTCGGCACTCGCTCGACTTCTGAGGAGTCAGACTTCATGGCTATCTTTGCTCCCCTGTAGGTGGATGGTTTTCCCTCTGACTTCTGTCAGCATTTTCTCTTTGTATTTGACTTTCTGCCACTTCAATAGGCTATGGCTGGATGTAGGTCTTGGGGGGCACTTATTTCTGCTTCGTATACCTGAGCTTTCTAGATCTGTGGCTTGGTGTCTGCCATTAACTGGGGCAGGAGGTGGGGGGAGGGGTTCAGAGTCATTATGGCCAAACACTCCCTCTGTTCCTTTCTTTCTCCTCTGGTATCCCGACTGCGTGCATGTTACACCTTTCGTAATCGTCCCGCCGTCCTGGGGTATATTCCGTTCTGCTTTTTTTCAGTCTTTGTTCTCTTTGCTTTTCAGTCTCCCTACTTTCTGTCGAAATCTCCTCAAGCCCAGACGTTCAGTCCTCAGCTGCATCCAGTCTACCGGGAAGCCCAGTCTTCATTTCTGTTACAGTGTTTTTCTCTCTAGCATTTCTTTCTGGTTCTTCAGAATTCCCGTCTCTCTGCGCACATCGCCTCATCTGTTCCTACATGCTGTCTACTTTATTCATCAGAACTCTTAGCATCTTCATCAGCGTGGTTTTATATTCCCGCTCCGCTCATCCCGGCATCCCTGCCATGTCGGAGTCTGGTTCTGATGCTTAATCTGCTTCTTTCAACTGTGTTTTTTGCTTTCAAGTATGTCTTGTACTTTTTTTTCCTTTCTTTTTTTCTTTTCTTTTTTTTTTTTTTTTTTTTTTTTTGCCGATAGCCTGACATCATGTGATAGGTAGAAGGAACTGTTATATAATTAGGCCCGCTGACAGCAGTGGTGAGGTGGGAGGGGGCGGGGAGCGTCCTAGAGTCCTGGGATCGGGTCTCAGCCAGCTGGGGAGCCCATGCCTCAGTTCACAGAACTTCACAGCTGCTTCTCAGGTCGTCAGCTCTGCGCAGTGGTTGGGACAGGATGGCTAGAGGAGGCTGGAGTTGTGCATGTTCCCTCCCTACGTCGGTTCTGATAAAATTCCAGCAAGACAAGCCCTGATGAACTAGTTTCCCCTGAAGACAGACTTTCTTGGGAGGAACGAAATACTCTGGGGTACTTCAGAGCAGTTACTGTCCCTTCTCCTTCTGGGAGCACAAGGGGACTTCTCTCTGACACTGACCAGGAGTACCTGGTCAAGTTCTCGGAGGTTAAACCCTGCCAAAGTGTCCCTTATGCCTGGAACCCCCGGAGGTGTTGACTCCAGGGTCTGTCCACACCGAGCCTCCGGCCATTCACCAGTTCAGGCCCCCCCCCCCCCCCCGCCCTGGGTGCCGGGCCCTACAAGGGGGACTCTAGAGCAGGTGGTGATTTTCTCTAGTAGCCTGCCCGTCCCTCCAGGGTTGGAGGCCGTGGTTTGCAGTGACCTCAATTCCCTTGCAGATCTAAGAGAAGCTGCTCATTTTGCAGCTTGTTCAGTTTTTTTACTTGGTGGTGGTGGCGACTTCTGAACGCCGTGCATGCTGGACCAGAAACGGAAAGTCTGCCTTGGCAGTTTTAAGAACCAAAAAAAAAAAAGTGATTGACTGAAAATGTCAAGCAAAAAAAGAATTGGGGCGGGGGTGCACTCACTGGGCTCGAAGTGGAAATTGTAGACTTCTGCTGGAAGTCTCAAAGGTGCCTGAAAGAGAAAGTTTTGACTAATGTGCTGGCCACATGTGGGAAAATCGTGTTACTGAAAAGCCCGTGGGCCAGTGAAAGGTGAACTGAATTCTGCGTTTCTCAATACCCGGTTGTGTGTCCAGACCAGTCACTTCACCAGCCTCCTTTTTTTTAATCCAGAAACCAGGCAGTGGGCATTTACCGGAAGTGGGGATTAGCGGTAACTCCTCTGAAGTGCGGAGCAGAAGGCATACTCTGTAGATAATAGAGAAGAAACTAGATAAGTAGAAAATAGATAAGAAAATAGATAAGTAGATAATAGAGAAGAAACGCACGAGATGGTTATGGAAGTAGATTTTTCTCTTTCCTTAACTGAAAAGAAACCGAAAGGATGTTCACTAGGTCCTCCAAGCACACAGGAAGCTATTCGAGGTTAACACGATGCAAATGGGGCTGAAGAACACGGCGAGGAAAGCAACTTAGGGCACCAGGGAAAAAGTGATTCATTATTCAAATCTGTCCAAAGATTCTGGGCCCATCTGGCAAAGTGTAAGAGGGTAAAGCTCTTCTCCTTGGAGCTTTGTTCTCACTGGGAGGTTTCTCCCTCGGGAGAATCATTTGATAATCTAGTAATTGAGAGATAAGAGAAGGAAGACTTACTAAGAGCAGTCAATGGCTGGGGAACAAGTCTTTTTTTTTTTTTTTTTTTTTTAAAGTAATCTCTGGGGCGCCTGGGTGGCGCAGTTGGTTAAGCGTCTGACTTCAGCCAAGTCACGATCTCGCGGTCCGGGAGTTCGAGCCCCGCGTCGGGCTCTGGGCTGATGGCTCGGAGCCTGGAGCCTGTTTCCGATTCTGTGTCTCCCTCTCTCTCTGCCCCTCCCCCGTTCATGCTCTGTCTCTCTCTGTCCCAAAAATAAATAAAAACGTTGAAAAAAAAATTCTAAAAAAAAAATAAAGTAATCTCTACACCCAATGTGGGGCTTGAACTCACGACCCTGACATCAAGAGTCACATGCTCAAGAACCAGCCAGGCACCCCCTCTTTCTTGGGAGGGTAGCAAATCTTAAACAGGTTTTAGATGCACCACTAAAACAAGTCTAAGTAAGCACCAGGGGATCCTTTAGTGGCTGGGAGAATATAGAAAGCGCAAAGATGCCTCCTCTCCCTTTGAAAATTTCCATCTGCTGTTTCCTTCCCACTTTGAGGGAAGCGATGCACTAAAATTAAGCAGTGGCTTCTCACGGTGGTTAGCAACATGCATTTGGAGCCGCTCTGTCCTGGATGGACAGCCTGGGCTGCCCTCCACTGACCCCCGTGTGACCTGGGATGAATTAACCGACATCCCTGAACCTCCATCACCTCCCCCTTGTTGTTGCAAAAACGAAACACTGATAATCCCCGAAAAGAATCCAGCTCAGCACCTGCTGAAGTTCAGCGGTCATCATTTCTTTTTTTTTTTTATTTTTTTAAATTAAATTTTATTTTTTTTCCAACGTTTATTTATTTTTGGGACAGAGAGAGACAGAGCATGAACGGGGGAGGGGCAGAGAGAGAGGGAGACACAGAATCGGAAACAGGCTCCAGGCTCCGAGCCATCAGCCCAGAGCCCGACGCGGGGCTCGAACTCCCGGACCGCGAGATCGTGACCTGGCTGAAGTCGGACGCTTAACCGACTGCGCCACCCAGGCACCCCAAGCGGTCATCATTTCTAGAAAAGAGCTGGTCGGGTACGTTTTCAAGGTCTAAATGCTTCTCCGGACACCGTGACTACGAAAGACTGTTGAGATTAAAGAGGCAATTCGGGCCAAGCTGAAAAGGCTGGGAAAATGAAAGAATCAGGATGACCGAGACTATCTTGCCACCCTCCCGTGTTTTTTGCTCTCCTCGAACCGCTTCTGCATCGGGCCCGGAAGCGGACAGAGATGGAAGGGGACTGGGGAAGAGCCACACAGGAGGGGGAAACTGTTCCGCTTCCAAGAAGGAGCCAGTGGTGTCATACACGAGCGTGAGAGGGGAGACCTGCTGAGTCAACGTCTATGGAGCTCTTACGACACCAGCAGGCACCAACCGAGCCCTTGTCCCACCCTGTGTCGCTGTCACTAATTCTGTCATCACCCCCACCCCCACGCTCCCAAGGGGTGTAGAACTGCCCTCAAAGGGGTCAAACTGGCTCTTGGGGGAAGGAGGCGCAAAAAAATCTCACTCTTGTTATAAAGCACACGTGGATGTTACGGACAGGGACACAGATACACAGTGTAACCGTGAAATGAACATCTCAAGGGGGGGGGGGGGACACTTAGAAAAAAAAGCTACAAAGTTTCCTTAGGGGAGGTGCAAGTGAAAAACATGTTGAGGAACCCGGTTAGCACTGGTAAACATGTTGTGGAACCCTTGAGAGGGGTAGGTATCTAATACAAGACGGTAAACATGGAAGGACTCAGAAGACGGCAGGTAGCGGGAGTCGAGACTTTGCGTGTGAGGTAGGCCTGTTAAAGAACGCGGAGATTTCCCCCGAAGAAGGAATCTCACCCTGTTTGCTTCTTCCGCTTCCCAGTTTGGGAGGCTGTATTGCATGGGGGGGTAGAGTACAGACCCGATGGGAATTCCGGCTCTGCCGTTCATTTGCCGTGTGGCCTTGGGCAAGCTACTGACCTCGCTGAGCCGCACCTGCCACCTGGGGTGAGTCTGTGTGAGTCCTTGAGGAATAGCAGGGGTTTGGTGACTGTGGGCTCATTTTCATGCCATCCTCCTGGTTGGATAGCAGGGCAGTGGTTGGAAATTTTAGCAAGGGAAATCGATTCCTTTGAGAGGAACTTCTGTGCACGGACATCTCCTTTCTTTTAAAATTTTTTTTATTTAAAAAAAATTTTTTTTCTACATTTATTTATTTTTGAGAAACAGAGAGAGACAGCATGAGCAGGAGAGGGGCAAAGAGAGACAGAGACACAGAATCAGAATCAGAAGCAGGCTCCAGGCTCCGAGCTGTCAGCACGGAGCCCGACGTGGGGCTCGAACCCACGAACCGTGAGATCATGACCTGAGCCGAAGTCAGACGCTTAACCGACTGAGCCACCCAGGCGCCCCTGACATCTCCTTCTTATGTTAGTCCTCGTCTCTTCTCTCTAGTCTCCTCTTCCAAAGCTCGGGCTCTTAATTTTCTTTTAAAATTTATGATAATACACATACTAAGGATGCATTCTGTGACCCGTGCCGCACACATTGTTATATTTAATCTTGACCACAACCCTGTGAAGGCTTGTCCCTGATACTCAAAAGCTTTTAAAAGTTTTAGCGTTTCTAACAGGTGTGTGGGGGTATCTTGTAGAAATTGAAGACGTGGGACATCTTCTCATTTGCTCGTTTGTCGTGAGTATCTATTCTTGATTTGTGTCTGTTCAAATCTTCCCCATTTAAAACTATTGGGTGGTCCGGGGGTGCCTGGCTGGCTCAGTGCTGGAGCATGTAACTGTTGATCTTGGGGCGGTGAGTTTGAGCCCCATGTTGGGTGTAGACTTGACTTAAAAAAATATTGGATGGTTTGTTTTCTTACTACTGGATTTTGGAAGTTTTAATGTTTATTTTCCAGAGAGAGACAGAGCGCGAGTGGGGAAGGGGAAAGAGAGAGGGAGACACAGAATCCGAAGCAGGCTCCAGGATCCGAGCTGTCAGCACAGAGCCCAACGTGGGCCTCGAACCCACAAACCCTGAGGCGTGAAGTCGGATGCTTAACCGAGTGAGCCACCCAAGTACCCCACAGCTAGTGTTTTTTAAATGCCACGAGCCGATCAGAATGCATCTGTGGGCCACTTTCATCCCTTGGGTCCCCATTTGGGTGGGATTTTTAGACTAGAGGACACTCGGGGGCTGGGGAACCTTGAAAGCGTGCCTCTCGGGTCTCCCGTGGCAGGGACTGTAATTGACCGAGGGCCCCGGATGCCATGCTCTGAGATCCCTGTTTGTGCCACACCCACATTTCCCTCAGGTTGTTCCTTACCTATGACCACACGGGACGGGGACACTCAAGCAGGCTCGTTTCCAGGTGACACGGGGCTTTGGCACAGCTTCCTGAAAATGGCACACAGTCTCAGACTTTTCCTACCTACCTTCTCCCTTCCTTTTCTCCTCTGAAGGGTTTAGACCATCATGTGGTCTGCCTTTTCTCCCAGCCCCCTGGGGCTTCCTCCCCGTATTTCCCTCCTATGAGTCCCCCCCCCGCCCCCGCCGCCCCGGGAAGTGTCTTGTACGTCTTTTCCCAACGTGGTATCTGTTAGTCTGCTCATCAAAAGAAGCGATCCAATACAGAGGAGCGCGTGTTCAGGAATCCACCCCCTCGCCCGCCATGCCTGGCAGGTGATGTAAATGAGTAAAGGGGTTCAGGTGAGGACTGAGGTGAACTGAAACCCATACCCTGTTTCATGAGGACAGCTTCTGTCTAGTTCTGACTGTGGCCAAGTTGGAATGTGAGCCCAGGGCGGAACATCATTAGATTTTTTTTTTTTTCTCTTAACGTTTACTTATTTTTGAGACAGAGAGAGAGACAGAGCATGAACGGGGGAGGGTCAGAGAGAGAGGGAGACGCAGAATCCGAAGCAGGTTCCAGGTTCCCAGCTGTCAGCACCGAGCCCGACGCGGGGCTCGCACCCACGGACCGCGAGATCATGACCTGAACCGAAGTCAGCCGCTTAACGGACGGAGCCCCCCAGGCGCCCCAGGACGTCATTAGATTTTTAACGAACAAAACTGCAGAAAAGTTACAGTCTCGAAGTCCACGCTCTGGTTTGGCAGAAGAAGAAATCAAGGTAAGAGAAGGGCCTTTCCTAACAGCACCTGTGTATTGGGTGGCAGAAGACGGCCAGAATCCGGACAGGCCACACCCTCATCCGGCTCATTCCTTTCTTCCTCTCTATTCATTATTGACTGACACGGTGGGTCTGTATTAGTTTATTACTTATCTGTTACTGTGTAACGAATTATCCACATGCACAAAGATACAGCAACTCATAACAGGACACTCAGTTTCTGTGGGTCAGAATCTGCTCAGCTGGGTCTCTTGCAAGTCTGCATTCAAGGTGTGAGTCCAGGCTGGGGTCTCATCCGAAGGCTCAGCTGGTGCGTCCAAGCTCATGTGACTCTTGGTACGATTTGGTTCCTCAAGAGTTCTTGCATTGAGAATTTCAGGTCTTTCCTTGCTGTTGGCCAAAGGCCAAAGGCATTTCCTTACCCGTAGGCTTTCCAACATGGCAACTTGCTTCATCGGAGTAAGCGAGCTGAGAAGGCAGTAGAGAGAGCCTGCTGGCAAGATGGAGGTCACAGTCCTTTGCGACCCAACCATGGAAGTGATGTCCCGTCATCTTTGAGTATTCTATGTGTTAGGAAGTCAGGAGGCCAGCCCTCACTTGAGGGGAGGGCATTACCCCCCCAGGAACATGGATACCAGGAAGCGGGGACCACTGGGAGCCACGTGAGAGCACTGCCTGCCACTTTTTCCGGCGTCTTTCTGGGAAAATGGGAAATCCCCACTTGTGTTTCTCTTTCTCCTCTAAACCAGGAACCTGCTTTTGAGGGGAGAGGTCGGGGATCTATCTTAAAACAGAACAAGTACTGGTGTGACCGGAGAAAAAGACTGAGAAGGGACACCCAGGTCGAGGAGGACAAGAGAGAATGAAGTGGCAGGGGTAGGGTGAGGGGGGCACGAGGAGGCTGCAAGCCAGGGCAGCAAGACCCTCCTGTTCCTCCCCCACCCCCCACTGCCCTGACTGTGCTCTCTTTGCGTTTGTAGTATTGCCACGGGTAAGGAAGACTGGCAGATTGCTTTTGCCACAATTCGGGACATTGCTTTCGCAGGGATTACTCGCTCTCTGGATGACTCCGTTTCTTCTTCCAGCACGAAGAATGTACATAATTGTTGCGGAGACATACCGAGCTCAACACAAAGAGGCGCTCTCTTCCCCGTATACGAAGCGTGGAACGGTAACCAAGATGCCAACCGTTAATATTTTTTGAGGACTGGCTGCACCACCTGCCTGGAGTCCAGTGGCTCTGCCCCCCTGAGTCCTCAGAACCCTTGCGAGGCCCGTGTTAGTATGACATTCATTTTACAGCAGAAGAAAAAGGCTCCGAGAGACGGAGAGATTCACCCAACGTCACAGCCAGGTGGGGCAGGAGCAGGAACCGACCTGTGTTTATTCCACTCCGATCCTCCACCAGAACATTTGCCAAACCTTAGTCTTTTCTTTTTTTTTTAATGTTTTTATTCATTTTTGAGAGAGCACGAGCAGGGGAGGGGCAGAGAGAGAGAGAGAGAGAGAGAGAGACAGAATCGGAAGCAGGCTCCAGGCTCCAAGCCATCAGCACAGAGCCCCATGCGGGCCTCGAACTCACGGACCGTGAGATCATGACGTGAGCCAAAGTCGGATGCTCAACCGACTGAGCCACCCAGGCGCCCCCCGAATTTTATTCCTTCCTGTATAGACTGTCATAGTTGCTGCCATATCCAGGATCACTTATCCTACCATGACATGTGGACACAGTTTGCTACTCCCTCTCTAGTCCAGCTCTGGACTGGCAGACCAGAGTTCAGTCCTAAGCCAAAGCGCGAGCTGAATCACCCTGCCCAAGCTACTGAACCTCTCTGAGCTGTGAAATGGGGTGCACGGGCTCAGCTTGCTGGGTGACAGAGGGACTAGGTGAGACCGCGGAACCAAATCATGAGGCCCACGGTGAGGGCCCCGTAAATATAAGGCTGCAGGGACCCTCAAGGAATGGGGTCTATCTGTTTCAACTCCTCTCAAAGATGTATTCAAGGTTAGCACGTTTCCAACAACATCATCAACATTAAGGAATTCCTTAGTCCTTTTCACCACCTCCCCCAAATTTGCAATTAAGTCTTTGTTAAAATTGGAATGTAGATGTAATGTCCCGTGGTTTGAGGCCATATCAAATAGCTTGTTATGCTGTTTGGATACAATCAGGGAAACCAGACAAATACATTTTCTATCCTGTTTTTTGTTTTGCTTCGTTTTCTTCTTCTTCCTTTTGGAAACATGAGGACAACATAGCATCATGATTAAGATACAGATCTGGGGGTCCAGAAGATGCGGTTTTGATTTCCGATTTGCTCCATTCATTGGCTTTGTGACCTTGGCTCTCTCCTCCGACTTCATTAAGTCGGTCGGGAACGCTCTTAGCCGTAAGTAGCAACTGCCGACGATAACCCAACAGAGACCTCAACGAACAGGTTATTTTTTTTTTCTCTCCCTTAAAAGGCAGGCAGTTACTATTCTGTTTCGATGGCGTAAGAATGTCAGAGCTCAGCTGCTCCCTCGGCCCTTCCTGACATTCGCAGGATGGATAACTCGCAGCCCTCTCCAGACAGCGCGTCCTTCCGAAGACAGCGGATCTGCCCAGCGATCTCCTGCCTGTGCGTCGCTGGTCTGAATTGTGTCACGTTGCCAAGTTGCAAGGGAGCCTGGGGAGGGCTGCAGGGTGGGTGTGGGTGAGAGGAAGGGGGCTATCTTGAGGATTCGATGAGATAATGCATATTATCTGGGACAGGGAAACTTGACTTCAGGGTCCTGCGGTGAGTAGGCATCAGACACAGGACAAAAACTTTCTTCTTCTTCCAGACTGGAAGCTCCATGACGGGGGGCGCTGTTATGTCTTTCCCGCTTATTATTCTAGCTGGATGCCTGGAACATAGATAACATATGGTACTGCTCAGTAAATATCTGATAAGCGAATGAACAGTTAATGATAATTTGCTACATTTCTTTGGCTTCCTGTTCTTCATCACTTTCTCAAAAACACATTTATTCCACGCCTATTAAACAAACGTCAGAAGGTGAGAGTCCTAAAGCCAAGACTTGTGTCAGCGTATTCTTTATTGCTCGCTGGGTAACGGGTTGCCCCCCAACTGTGGCAACTTCACATCACAAGCATCTCTCATCGCACGCGGTTTCTGGGGTCAGGAATCCCCGAGAGCAGTTTGAACGGATGGCTCTCGCCCACGGCCTCTCACGAGCGGTCAAGACGTTGGCCGAAGCTGCCAGCATCCCGAAGGCTCGACTGGGTAAAGTTGGAGGATCTCTTTCGAAGATCGCACCCTCGCATGGCGGTTGGCTGGAAGTCTCCGCCTCCTTTCCATGTGCTGCTGGAGTGTTCTGGTGACATGGCCACCGGCTTCCAGAAGGAAGGAGTGTGGGGGAGATGGCATTATTTCCCGACCGGTCTTCAGTGTCACCCAGCGTCACCACTTGCACAATATGCCACTCGCCAGAAACAAGTTATCAGGTCCAGCCTACATTCCAAGGGAAAGCAAATGCCTTGAGCCTTTTGGAGCAGGAGCGCGTCAATGAATCTGCGGACACATTGTTCTGTTCAATAGCATCGTCTGTTCTGGTCTAGCATCGAGCTGTGCTTGGCTTGTACGGTAGGTGTTTAATCAGGGCTGCTTCCAGCTTTGCCAGCCTTGAAGTTTGGAAGCTTTCCTTGATAAAAAGAATACAGGGGCGCCTGGGTGGCTCAGTCGGTTGGGCGTCCGACTTCGGCTCAGGTCACGATCTCGCGGTCCATGAGTTCGAGCCCCCCGTCGGGCTCTGTGCTGACAGCTCAGAGCCTGGAGCCTCTTCCAGATTCTGTGTCTCCCTCTCTCTCTGACCTTCCCCCATTCGTGCTCTGTCTCTCTCTGTCTCAAAAATGAATAAACGTTTAAAAAAAAAAAAGAATACAAAATTAGTTATAAAAGTTAACACTTACGGGGCGCCTATGTGACTCAGTTGGTTAAGCATCCCAGTTTGGCTCTCATGGTTCATGAATTCGAGCCCTGTGTCCGGCTCTCTTATGTCAGCATGGAGCCTGCTTGGGCATCTCCCTCTCTCTCTCTCTCTCTCAATCTCTCTCTGCCCCTACCCCACTGGTTCTCTCTCTCTCTCTCTCAATAAATAAACTTAAAAAAAATAATAAAAGTTACTCTTTAATTTGAATGAAAGAAGAAAATACTACTACAGATTGCAATTTTTTTTGGCTGGAAAAATATTTTTATTATTGTCAATGTGGAAAGTTTCTTTCGGCTTCACTATGCTTCACTGGTTAGGCGATGTAAATTTTTAGGATGATTATTGTCAAATATGGGGAAACGTTTGTCAATTTTCTTTCACATAGGACCTCTCGAAGACTTCAGGGCAATTCAAGTTTTCTTGGGCAGTGATGAATCCTAAATACTCCTTCAATGATGATACCCACTACCGGGTTTGTAAAGTTTAGAAACATGCATTTTATGTTACTTCTGTCAGTGTGGCATTTTAGCAAGAACGTGATCTTCTTGTTGTTTTTTTTTTTCTGGGTGATGGTATCATTTACTCCTCTATGTATGTTAATTAGATGATTGTAACGGTCAATTTTTTGTGTCAACTTGACTGGATCCTGGGGTACCCAGATATTTGGTTAAACTTTATTTCTGGGTATGTCGGGGAGGCTCTTTCCAGATGAAATTAGCATCTGAATCCTGAGATCCAGTAAAGCACTTTGCCCTCCCCAGTGTGGCTGGGCATCGTCTATTCTTCTAATCCGTGGAAGGCCTGCATGGAACAAAAAGGCAGAGGAAGGCAGAATTTGGCTCTTCCCGTCTGATGGCATGACTGGGACATCAATCTTTTCCTGCCCCCAGTGCTTCTGGGGCTCAGGCCTTTGAGCTCAGGCTCAATGACCCCAGCTCTCCTAGATGCCCAGCCTGCAAACGGCAAATTGTGAGACAATCTAACTCTCCCTACACATATATATTCTGTTTCTGTTTTTGCTGGAGAATCCTAACACAGTGATTAAAAAAAACAATAGCTTGGGGCACTTGGATGGCTCCGTTGGTTAAGCATCTGACTTTGGCTCAGGTCATACCTCGGTTCAAGGGTTCGAGCCCCACCTCAGGCTCAGTGCTGAAACTCGGAGCCTGGAGCCTGCTTCGGATACTGTGTCTGCCTCTCTCTCTGCCCATCTCCCACTTGTGTGTGCTGTCTCTGTCCCTCTGTCTCTCTCTCTCTCTCTCTCTAAAATAACTAAATAAACCTAACAAAAGACCCCAATAGCTTGTCATTACTTTCAGTCAAAATTATCTCTTGTTCTTACCGGTATGACCTATATTCTATTTTGACAGAGAACTCACCAGAGTTCCAAGGTCGAGATACATCAAATATCATAATATTTCCATAGTATTCCAAAATTATTCCAACCCGATATGTTGGAAATGCACTAAATATGAAAATCCTATGTGTCTTCACGCCCATGCTTACTATTTGTAGAACTGTCCTAATAAGATTCCAATTTTGATGCCCACATATACAGTTTTAGTGGAATGGAGCACACACATTTATTTATGGTGTATGGTTTTTTGCACTATAATGTCATAGTTGAATCATTGCGACAGACACCCCAAGGCCTAAAATGCCTAAAATATTTACTATTAGGTGCTTTACAAAAAAAAAAGGTGTTGACTAACCCCTGTCCTATGGCAAATGAGTAAGAGACATACCCATTGGGCTTCACTGAAGCAGTGGGCACTTTTCAGTCCCTCAGACGCACCAAACTGGGTGTTGCCTCAGGACAACCTCCCTGCTGTTGTTTGTCCCCAGAACATTCTTCTCTCTCCCAGCCATTTTTTTGTGTGTGATCATTTTCATCTCTCAGACAACTTCACCTAACTAGAGAAGCCTTCTCTGGTCTCCTGTCTAAAACAGGTCCTCTCTGTTGTTCTTAACCAGACTTCCCCATTTGGTGTGTGTGTGGTTTTTGTTGTTGTTTTTGTTTTTTTCCATCCCGGTCCTGCCGTGGTTTGTAAAGATTGGTTTGTCTTCTTATTAAGTCCCCTGTGAACAAAAACCAGATATGTCTTACCATGGGGGGTAGGTGGGTGGGCTCTGAAATCAGAAAGCCTGTGTTTGAACCCCAGCTCTGTCACTTACAAGTCATGGAGCTTGGATAAGTCGTTATTCTCTTGGTCCCTCCCTTTTCTTATCTGTCAGTTGGAGATAATCAACAGTGACTACAACATTAAATTTTGAGGGTCAAAGAAGCTGATGTAAGCAAAGCACTAGGAACCGTGCTTGGCCTAGGGTAAGCACTTGACTCAACACTGTAACTACAAGGTGTCGTACAAAAGAACCCACGAGCGTCTCTTTAATGAGCGAACCATTTTTCTGGATAAAGTCTTTGTGGATGAAGGCTTTATCTAGTGCTGGATAAATAAATGAGTACCTTAGACCTCTTTTATTCTTTAACCATATGCCGCTTCATTGAAGCCTTATGGCCATCAAATTTCATTTAGTGCCTGAAAGGCTATAATTGACTTTGATTTACATAACAAAGTCAAAGCAGGAAGACAAGTTTTTGAAGGATCTTTTAAAATTACGTATGCTTCCCCGGCCCCCGCCCCCTGCAATTTAGTGACTGTACTGGTCTGGCCATGGCCGGATTAACACCTAGAAGTACTACGGGGCCTACATCAGTCAACTATTGCCATAATGATGCCATGTAACAAATCATCCCCCAGCTCATTGGCTTAAAACAGGAATTATTTAATCTCACGCAAACATCTGCAAGTTGGTAGGTGTTCAGATGATTGAGACTGCTCTAGGCTGGGCTCGCAGTAGTGGGGCACATGCAGTCTGCTCCGGGCGTGTGCATCCTCCTTGGATACACGGGCATATACACCCCTTGTGGCGATGTTGGAAATGTAAATGAGCACGAGCTGCCATGCAAACACACCTCAAGGCCTGCCGGACTCACGCTCGCTAACGGCCTATTAGCCAACAAAGTCACACGGCCAAGTCCAACGTCCGCGGTGCAGGGAAGTGTATTCCACCCAAAGCAGGAGTCGGGGAGGCTCATTTTCTGAATAATAATCCCCACGATCTCAGGACCTGTGTCCAAATAGAAGTTAAAATAAATCGAACGCTCATAAAAAATAAAGTTGCGCTTTTCAAAGGGGTAAAAGCATGTGTGTGCTGAAATTAAAAATGACTTTTCATGGGGCGCCTGGGTGGCGCAGTCGGTGAAGCGTCCGACTTCAGCCAGGTCACGATCTCGCGGTCCGGGAGTTCGAGCCCCGCGTCGGGCTCTGGGCTGATGGCTCGGAGCCTGGAGCCCGTTTCCGATTCTGTGTCTCCCTCTCTCTCTGCCCCTCCCCCGTTCATGCTCTGTCTCTCTCTGTCCCCCCCCCCCAAAAAAAAACAAAAAAAAAACGTTGAAAAAAAAATGACTTTTCTGAATTGTCTGGTTGTCTATTTGTAGAACTGTCCCAACGAAATTCCAATTTCAATGCCCGCGTGTATGGTTTTATTGGAATTTGTTTATGGTGTATGTTTTTTTGCACTATAATGTCATAGTTGAATAATTGCGACAGAGACCCCAAGGCCTGTAACGCCTAACATATTTACTAAATATTTTACTAAATAAATAAAATAAAATAAATATTTTACTAAATACTTACCAAAATATTTACAAAAAAAGGTGTTGACTAACCCCTGTCCTATGGCAAATGAGTAAGAGACATACTTACCCTTTCAGCTTCACTGAAGCAGTGGGCACTTTTCAGTCCCTCAGACGCACCAAACTGGGTGTTGCCTCAGGACAACCTCCCTGCTGTTCTTTGTGCCCAGAACATTCTGCTCTCTCTCAGCCATGCTTTCTGGACTTTTAAGTGAGGGTCTCGTCTGCACACTGGGCAATCCAGCATTGATGACAAGCCCTCCTCGTATCCTAGCGCCTGGCACACAGTAGGGATTTGATAGAATTTGTTGAAGGCAGTTGAATTCTGTAAATAAATAGCGATCGCCTCAATACAGGATAGGTCTGTTGGCTTTATATAGAGATTCAGGTACATTGTAAGTCTTACATGTTTCTACATCAAAGCTTCAAGAATGGTGACGGTGCCCACAGCGTCTAACGATGACCCACATACCTTGGAGGTGTCCAAGCGGGATGCTGTCTCTGATTTTCTGTTTGTCTCTCTGCTTTCTGTTTGTCCGTCTCCCCTGCGATGCAAATGAAATGATGTTCTCATCTGATGTTGCCCAAGGGAAAATGCATGCCTAGAAAATAATCAGCAGAGAGGAGAATGTAGACAAGTAAATAAACAGTTGAAAGAATAAAAGATAAAACGCGAATTAAAGCTTCAGAACCTCACATTTCCTTTCATCCGCTGTTTATTCAATAATTACACAGTCAATTACAACTTGCATAAATGATTTCATATACCTATTAGTCTATAAATATCTACAGTGTATATGTGTTTATAGATAAAGAGGGAGGAGACGATCATGGTTGGGCAAACATGTTCTGACATAAGAGTAACTTTGCAAATACTATTAAGTTCAGATTCTGCCAATGCCAGTTTTTCCTGACCCAGGAGAATTCACACGGTGTGATGAATTTCAATCATCACAACTTCCTTTAGTGGAGAGCCTTACGGGAGCCACAGGTTGGGTTACGTGAGATATGTCTCTCTCCCTCTTTCTGCGTATATATTTTTTCTAGCCTATATAAGAGCACTGCCATGGTAAAACGAATTCCCATTGACTGCCCACCCCTGTACACAGAGGGTCGCGGGAGGACCATCAGATGTCATATTGATATCCATGGGGCTGTCGTATCTTCTTTATTCCCCAGAACGTGCCATCTGGGAAGCCACTTCAGGGCCACTTGGCAAATATTTGCTATGTATCTCTATTCTGTGTTCCCTCAGTTATTTAGTGCAAAGCTTCTTTTATTAGCTAACTAGAATAGGGGTGGTAGGCATGTCTAAATTATGAACTGCCTCTGGTTTGAAAATGCTCCCCTCTCGGAGCCATCAGTGAAAGCTAGAGATGAAATCGTACATACAAGCTGGTGATAAAGCTTCAAATAGCCTCCGCTAAGAGAAGGGATTAATTATGTGTGATTTTTCAAGTAGTATCTGTAGATTCAACAGATAAGGTGTCTCCTTTCTGTCTGATGCCTGCCGTGGACTGGCACCTTTATTGAATCATGACTGTTAGCTTTCCTTGGCCCTGAATTAGGGCACCAGAAGCCTCATTCAGATTTAGCCATTGTCCATGCAAAGCTCATTATTGCTCTCCTGGTTGAACTCTAAATCTAAAGGGAAGAACAACAATTAGAAAGCTGTGTGACGTTAAGGGACCAATTGGGTTGGAAAGGTTCAAAAAAAAAAAAAACCGCACACACACACACACACACAAAACCCAGCCTTAAAGAAACTTCTAGGAAATTTCTGCTTTTTTGAAAAAATGAGTTTAGGAGGATCTTTGCTTAAAACAACAACAACAAAAATCAAACCCATGAGGGTTTCTGCCTTGCCAGCTAAGAACAATCTTTCAAAGGCATCCAAAAAGAAAAAAACCGGCTCTGCTTTCTGAATTGCTGGTTGGAGAACAAAAGAAGCAAGGGAAAGTTTGACTTGACTTCCTCTGCAATTTGTTTGTAGCATCCGAGCAGAAAGAATCTCAAGGCTGGCCACTTCCTGAATGAAGACACTGAGAACGCCTGCGTGTCGACTTCACTGAAAAGTGCAGCGGTCGGCAGAAACCCGGGGCGCCGACTGGAGGAGCCCAGAGGGCAAAGTGAGAGCATTTCTCAATTCAGCTACATCCTGACAGGTAACTGCGAAGTCCTGACTCAGTGTCACTAAACCCTCCCCACCCCCGTCCTGAGATGGGGGGGGCGGCGGTGGAGGCTGGTGGCTGCTGGGTGGGTTTCCCCAGGACGAGGTGCCCATCTATCTGTCTCAAAGGCCGCAATGGAACAGCACTGAGATGACAAATATTGACTTGAAAATAATGCCCAAGTCAGACATAACTGAAGCGGTGATGTTCTGTTTACTTCTCTCAGCAATAGCTGGCTGAAACGGTCAAACCAGTTCGACAACTTTTTTTATTTATTTTTTTGGTCAGGTACGTACTGACTCACTGGCAGGAAACTTCAGAGATTTCAGGACAGAGGTTCTCTCTCTCTCTCCAGGTTCTGCTGGGCAGAATGCCTGTGATCCCCTTGCAAGAGAGACTCCAGGCCGGCTGAGCTCATTTGCTTACGGCTGTTAGTTCCCTGCCACTTGCCTTTGTAGGCTGGAGCGAGGCCCAAGGATTCAGGCAGAAAACGTCAGACGGGGCTCCTCGTGAAATCTCCCCCGTGTGGTTCTCCAGCTTGCCCCTGCAGAACTTTATATTCGGGGGAGGTCTGCCCGAGCTGGCCTGCTCCCGAGAACTGTGAAGTCGGCGGGTAAAAGGCTAAGAAATTGAAAAGTACGGGCAGGCGGTGTGGGCTTTTGGCTCAGTACCCTCGCTGGAGACAGACTTTGTCGGCCTTTGGAGCCATGGAGGGGATTGCAAAACACAGAGAGAACCCGGCGATGGCTCAGACACAGAAGGGAGAGGACGGGTTGAAGAGATAGAGCGGGGTTCCTTTCCTCCGAGAGGTGGATCTGTCCCACGCGAGAAGGGCAGTTCCTGGGGAATTACGGGGGCGAGAAAATGCCCCGCGTTAAGGCCGGAGGCCGTGTGAATGATAGATCCTGCACTGATTTCAAACCTCACCGTTTCTTACGGGGGAGTTTTCCTTCCAGTGTGGAGGGCAGGTCTCAAATCAATTCTCCTGTCTAATTCCTGCTTCCTGCCAAGCTGCCCTTGTTGGTGTTTTCCAGAAAAAAACCCGGGTCATCATTACAGAGTTTCCAAAACCCCCGTGTTCAATTAGCCTGCTTTTGAATCCCTTTCTGACGGTTGGTTAAATATGGGTCCAAAGTGCTTTTTGTAAGGGGAACTGATCTCGGGGTGAGAAACCTTAATCTTCTGAGTCTTAAGAAACTGCAAAATAATGTTTTAATGGCACCATTACTAGAAGGCTCGAAGACTGTGTTCTTCCAGTCTGTTCTGCTTAATTCTATTTTGTACACATATGAACATTTCAAAGTACAAAGGGCTATTATATTAAAAGGACACTTGGATATTCTTTATGAAGTTTCCCTTGTACTTTTATAGAATGTTTACAAGGTTAATAAGTATGCTTTTTCATCACTGAGCATTATAAACGGCTCCAGTATTGCTCCCACGTTTATTTGAGAGTCATTGAAAGTGCCTGAATGGGGCTTGATGTCCTTTGTTTCCCTTTGATTTGGAAACAAAAGACCCGAGAAAAAAGTTTACTTTGCTGCTGAATGCCATATGCAGATCAACTGTGTTGGCCCTTGAATGAAACCAAGGATCTGAAGACAGAGCAGAAAACGCTCTGGTTTTTACGGCACATGTTTGTGCCTCCGGTTTTGTCCCCTTGTGCTTGTCCCCTAACGTGGGGTTCAGCCGCACGCCCAGGTCTCTGGGGATGGATAATCGAGAGTAATCAGCATCAACTAAGACAAAAGTTGCTGCGTGTTTCGTGGGTGGGAAATACCGCGTGGGCATCATAAGGCAGCAGTGTCCTCCACTCACCGTCTCCCTTCGTCATCTTTCCCAGTTTCTCGAGACCCGAGGCTCTTAGCTTCGGCACCGTTGATGAAACTGGGGGCAGCATTGTTCTTCGCGTGTCGGGGGTGGGGAGTGGGGGGGCCGTCCTGGGCAGCGCACCCCCAGCCTCCACCTGCTACGTGCCAGGAGCACAGTGTGACGAGCCAAAAAGCATCTCCCAGCGCTGCCAAGCCTCTCCTGGTCTGGATCACCTCTGGTTGAGAGCCAGTGTTCTAGAACAACCCACCCACAGAAGCCCTGTTTGGAGAAAGAGGAGAAGGTGAACCTCACACTCAGACGGTCGTAGTGACAATGACTGATGACAGAGCTGGCACTGAAAACCCTCGCGAGAAAAGGAAAGAGAACATGACATCAGAGGACGCAGAGAAAACTTAATCGCCAGCCCCTCATCCGACAGGTGAGTCCCGCAGCGGGAAGAGCATTCCAAGGTGCTCAGTCAGAAGAGGCTTGTCGTCAGCAGCACCAACGGCATTATTATGTTTTGTTATTTCCTTTAAGTAGCACATGGTTTCACTCGCCTGTCCCAGCCCCCCTCCTGCTTAGAGTCGGTTGAAAACAACACGTCTCAGAATCCTTGTCGAAATGGCCTGGGAGTGATAGTTGCTAAGTTAATTTCAGTGCCTAAAAACGGACATGTACCGCAGTAATAAAACACACACGGGTTTCATGAGATGCTGTTAGGACAATAGAAAGAAAGTGTATTATGGCAACTGTGGATGAATATGGCCACACGAAGTTTAAAAAATATATTGAAATATAAAGATATGTTAAAAAGAAGATCCGCGGTAAAACCTGGGAACGCGAGTAACGTGTTCTGCGAGCGTTCCGCAAGGCGAGCAAACATGTCTAATAAATTTTCGCTTGATAACCAAGTGGTGTCTTGCGATACGAGGCGTGCGTGATGCGGGCCGTCACACGATCACAACCGAGCCAATAGTTTTTGAAGTTCGCTTTGATGTACAGGTGCTTTGGATTACAAGCATGTTTCCAGAACGAATTAAGCTCGCAAACCAAGGTTTTACTGTATTTCTGGTTCCCTGGTATGTATAGGTCACAGCGACTATTTTTGTTTACCATCTCAAGAAGAGAGGCAATGCCCAGAATAGCATATTGAGGCCCAGACGCACAAAGATAATAAAGCGATCAGTGTTTCAGTTTTCCTTTCTAGAACATAAGTCTAGATTCTGAAATGTTTGGAGCACTACGACAGGAGGACAGAACGGCATACCCGGTGTGTATGCTCACCGCTAGGCTTCACCGGTCTCCGGCGCTCCCATATCAGGGCCTTTACCGGTCTCTCGGGCAGAGAACATTCTTCCACGGCTCATGCCTCTTTCAACTCATCTGGGTCCTTGTTGATGTGCCATCTCCTCAGACATGCCTCCTGGCCCTTCTCTATGGCGAATGCAACCACAAAATCTATTCTATATAATAACCAAAAACACGACCCAAATCCCTTGGTCCCGCACCACCCAGCCCTGCTTTCCTTTTTCGTCACAATACTTCTATTATTATATAGTTCTATAAAATATATATTGTATATTTGATTGGCTTGATTTATATATAATGTATATTGGATTTGCTTGATCAGAAACAGATAGGGGCGCCTGGGTGGCTCAGTCGGTTGAGCGGCCGACTTCGGCTCAGGTCATGATCTCGCGGTCCGCGGGTTCGAGCCCCGCGTCGGGCTCTGTGCTGAAAGCTCAGAGCCTGGAGCCTGTTTCAGATTCTGTGTCTCCCTCTCTCTGACCCTCCCCCGTTCATGCTCTGTCTCTCTCTGTCTCAAAAATAAATAAACGTTAAAAAAAATTTTTTTTTTAAAATAAAAAAAAGAAACAGATATATTGTCTGTTCCCTACAACAGGAGAGTGGGCAATTGTTTTACCTGCCGGTGCCCAGAACAACACCTGGTACCCAGTAGGCACTCAATAAATATCTGTTGAATAAAAAGGTTATTGTCTGGGCAAGCTCTGTGGGCATGAGTGGGCTTGGGAACACCTTGGTGTGGGTTGATGAATTTCTGCACTCTCGTAAATGACCTTTGTCTTTTCAAGTATAACGATTTTATATGCACTCTTTAATTGGTTTGGCATGACAAGTTAAATACTTTAAGCAGTTAATCATTTATTCATTTTAAATAACAAGTTTTGGTTTTGAATGGAGAAAACTAACAAAGAAAGTCGACGTGGACTCTCAGTCTACTGCTTAGAGAAGTTCCACTGGTAGGTAAACAAGCAAATAAATAATAAAAAATGCATGCTTGTGGTTAGAGACTTCACACTGTGTAAGACATGTATAGAATAAAAAGTAGACCTTCCCCCATGTACTTTTCTGGATCCTACCTCAAAAAGAAACAATTGTAACCAACTTCTCATGGATTGTTCCAGAAAATTTTTCTATGCTGGTAAGGATAAATTTACCAGCAAAATACACATCCTCTTAAAACTTTTTTGAACACGTACACACACACGTACACACACAGCGGAAGTTTCTCCCACAGCCCTTGCTGTGGTACTTGGATCGTTTGTACGTAGATATTTACTTGCTCGACTACATGGTGAACATCTTTCTCTCCTCTACCTGACTCTCCCTGCGTGTCCACCATTGCAATCCCCAATATCCAGCACCCAGCAGGCCTTAGTACGGATTCGCTGAGTGAATGCTTGAGCTGGAGCATACCTGTCTGACCGCAGCCACTACGTTTTTATTAATGCTCCTTGACAGAAACAGAATTCTTATACCATTAGTGAAGCTCCTTCAAACTCATATTTAATGAGTATTTGTAGATTTAGAGAAATTGATTGTGTTCTAAAGAGTTTGCACGTTGCGATCCTTAGGCAAATCTGCTGAAGCAGTTATTTAAAATTTTTTTTTAATGTTTGTTCACTTTTGAAAGACACAGAGAGACAGAGCACAAGCAGGGGTGGGGTGGAGAGAAAGAGGGACACAGAATCCGAAGCGGGCTCCGGGCTCCGAGCTGTCAGCACAGAGCCCGACGTGGGGCTCAAACTCACGAGCCGCGAGATCGTGACCTGAGCTGGAGTCGGATGCTTCACCGACAGAGCCACCTGGGCGCCCCATGAAGCAGTTATTTTAAATCCTATTCTTCAAACGAGGGAACAGAGACAGAAGTCAGAGCGAAACTAGAGATTAACATTTTAATATCAGGAAAAAGCTCCAGGCCTCTTCATATTCCTAACCATCTTCCTTTCTGACCACCCCCAGAGTCAGAATGCTGCGAACGTTTACATTTGGCTCTAAGTACCAAATACTTCTGCAGAGTCCGTTAGGCCACACAGATACCTTTCACTGGGGTCTCCCCAGCCCCGCAGATAAGGGAAACAGCAGAAGGCTCTAAATAACGAAAAACCGAACAGAAAACCCCTCCAACACAAAAGAAACTTACTATTAGTGCAGAAACAAGGCAGCAAGTCTCCTGAAAAGGCCTGGGCAGCTCAGACTCCAAACACGGGAAGTAGGTTGTAAGTTGGAAAAAGAGTAAAACAACTTTTGGAGGGGGGGCGAAGGGGGTGGAAACATGGACAGAATCTGCTCTCTATTTAGATGTCACCTGTCAAAGCGGGGAGCCTGTAGGGTCAAAATGTCCACCCGGCGGCCCCATTTTTCAAGAAGAAACAGCTAATGCACACCCCAGTAAATAAACGCAAAGTCAGGCAAGAACACACTTTAAGTGAGTTGTATGGCGTGTACATTGTATCTCAATTAAGCTGTTTAAAAGAAGGAGAGAGAGCCACGCTAACGTTTTCTTTTGCCGGCAGTCAGCTAGTACAGATTCCGGGGTGTGTGTGTGTGTGTGTGTGTGTGTGTGTGAAAATGAGGTCGGTGGATCCAAAGCATACCAGGATGTGCGAGATTCAAAGGCGACCGGTTAATATCATGTAGAAAACATGTGTGCCGAGCCGGGGAGGTGAAAACAGGTCTCTGGGGACCGGGGTCTCCTGAGAAGTAAAAGCGGATGAGAAAGATGGGCGCTGTGTTTTGCAGGTGTGACTGTGCCTTCCTCGAGGCCCTGGAGGAGCGCGGGCGGCCTCCCTCCTGTCGCTTGGCCTGTCCATTCTGTGCGGCCCCGAGGGGCCGTCCTCTTCCTTCTCCGGGGAGCCAGAGCTCTACGGAGGCAAAGCGAGAGGGGAATTAATTCCAAAAGAAACAATCGGTGGATATAGTGAGAGGGAGGGGGACACGGAGAGAGAAAGAAGACATTAATTTTCAGGATGGAATGAAGCTGGCTGTGTTTTCATTAAAACATGAAAATGAACACTTGCAGCCACTGTAAACTAACAGCGATGCCTTAAGAAGAACCAGCTGCTGGGGTTGGACGAGGCAGGGTGGGGGAGGGGGGAAGCCCCTGGGGGATTGGGGACGGGGACAGGGTGGGCAGGGGACTTGCTTTCTGAAAGCAGGGAGTAGGGTTTGCAGGTCCAGCTGGTCTGGTGGGTGGCTGCCCCCCCACCCCCCTCACAGAGGTCAGGACCCGGGGGGGGGGGGTCCGGACAGGACGTGACTGCCAGCCCCGAGCGACCCCACCCACACCCCGCATTAGCACCTCGCCCTGAGAAGAAGGCGAATAAAACAAATAAGCAAAGCTCCCAAGTTGCAAACAACAAAAGGAAGCAAAAACAAAACAAATCAAAAGTCTTAGTCTAAAAAAAAAAGCAGATGAGGTATTTTTCTGAGAATGACCTGAGCCAGTGCCCCATATTGTCTCTTGATCGTGGGTTGAAAATTGCCAATAAAATGCATCTGTCGTGCCAGGCCGGACAGTGGTCACTGAGGGAGGGAACAGGGACCAGGATGGGCACGAAGGCCTTTGGGGGGGCGGTGCTGATTACCCAACACCACACTTCGGGAAATCCACGAGGCTGGATACTTCCATTGTGTCTGCTATTTTGTGTGTGTGCAATATTTTAATAACATTTGAAAATAAAGCCAATGCGGGGGCGCCTGGGTGGCTCAGTCAGTTGAGCGTCAGGCTTCGGCTCAGGTCATGATCTCCGTTTGTGGGTTCGAGCCCCAGGTCAGGTTCTGTGCTGGCTCTGTCCAGCTCAGAGCCTGGAGCCTGCTTCAGATTCTGTCTCTCCCTCTCTTTCTGCCCCTCCCCTGCTCATGCTCTGTCTCTGCCTCTCTCTCTCAAAAATAAAGTAAAAGCATTAAAAAAAAATTTAAAAAAAAGCCAATATGGGGGCGCCCGGTTGGCTCAGCGGGTTAAGTATCTGACTCTTAAATTTTTTTTTTTTTCAACGTTTATTTATTTTTGGGACAGAGAGAGACAGAGCATGAACGGGGGAAGGGCAGAGAGAAAGGGAGACACAGAATCGGAAACAGGCTCCAGGCTCTGAGCCATCAGCCCAGAGCCCGACGCGGGGCTCGAACTCCCGGACCGCGAGATCGTGACCTGGCTGAAGTCGGACGCTTAACCGACTGCGCCACCCAGGCGCCCCAAGTATCTGACTCTTGATTTCGGCTCAGGTCGTGATCTCACAGCTCATGAAATCGAGCCCCATGTAAGGCTCTGCACTGACAGTGCTGAACCCACTTAGGATTCTTTCTCTCTCTGTCTCTCTCTCTCTCTCTGTCCCTCTCCCACTCATGCTCTCTTTCTCTCTCTCGAAATACATAACTAATCTTAAAAGAAAATAAAAGCCAATACTCATCTCCCTGTTCCTACTTCCTCATTAATGTCAAATTCAAGGTGGCCAAAGAGGACTTGGGTTCTTCTCTTACCGTACCTTCTCTCCTGAGCCATGGTAGCCTCTAGCCAGCTACTCACACCAACATCAGGGTCATCCTGGATTCTTCTTTCTCTCTTTTTTTTTTTTTTTGGATTCTTCTTTCTCTACGCCCCTGCAGGCCCTTTGCACCTGCCGCTCCCTTTATGGAATGTTCCCCCCTCTCCGGTTGCCCCATGCTATGTTCCCTCCTTTGTGGAGGTCTCTGCTTAGTGAGGTCTTCTCCAGCATCTCTCTTTAAAATTGTGGGCACCTGGGTGGCTCAGTCGGTAAAGCATCCGACATCAGCTCAGGCCATGATCTCGCAGTTCGTGAGTTCGAGCCCCACGTCGGGTCCCCTGTTCATTCTCCCTCTCTATCTCTTTCAAAATAAATAAATAAACTTTAGAAATAAAATAAAATAGTGCCCCCCACAATGTGCTCCGGCCCCAGTTCTTCGTATCTCTTTTCTCCACTTATTATTCTCCTAAGCACGTATGTCTCCTGGGACACGCGTCTATTTATGTATTCATTGATGACCCCCTCCCACTACAGTGTAAGTTCTGTGAGTTCTGTGATCGGGATTTTTTCCTCTTTTTGTCACGGCTGGGTCCTCACTGCTCAGTGCCTGGCAGATTGTAAGCATTTATAGATTATTAATGAATTAATAATTAAAGGAATGCACTAATGATGGCATTCATCATTGAATAGCACATGCTAAGAATTTAAGCCCTTGCTGAGTGAGTGAAAGCTAATCAGTAGACATTTACCAAAGTCATGAAACGAACAAAGATGGATAGAGTTTCTCTTGTGGGTCTGGAACCAATCTTCCCCGATCTACAGAAGTGAGTGTAACAGACAAGATCTTTGCCCACCTGGAACTCGTGGTCTACTTGGGCAAAGCCACCGATCCAACAATCGCGGAAACATCTATCACAAACTTGGTACCGCTGGGAAGGAAACACAGAGAACACTCTGAGAGGCTAGTTCCACTAGAGAGAACCCAGAGTGCTTCTCAGAGGTGGTGACCTTTGAGCTGAAATAAGAAGGTAGAGGTGAACACCGAAAGGGGCGATGGGGGTGCTGGGGAGAACACTTGCAGCAGAAAAAACCTCCAATGCAAAGGCCCTGAGCCTTTGGATTAATCATTTACATCTTCCTCTTTCCAAGATCCTAGGGAGCCCCGGCATTTGGTTTCTGATATTTACTGTTAAGTGCAGAGGTAGCTGCCAATAGAATATGCATGATGGTGTTGATTCTTTGCCTAATGGAGATGGGAAGCACGTCCAAATTCAGGATTCTCATTCAATCTGGGAGAGCTCAGAGCTTATGCAATGTGTGGTTGGATTTTTACATCGTCCTAGTGTGTTTTCTTCCCTTTCCGATCCTTTGACACTGGCTAGTCACTTAAAACTTAGAACTCACCCTGGGTTGTGGACGATTTCCTGGAAGACAGCTGCTGGAGCGTCCCCCTGTGTGTCTCTGAAATAAACATCCCCTTTGGAGGAAGGCTTTTCTGTAGTGCCTTCCTGCTCAGCGTCTTTTTTGCAATTGACATTCCTGTTTTGTATGACTTCTCAGAAGAAATCTTGAAGAATAATCACTAAAATAACAGCCAAAGGTTATTACGTACTTCACCGCATTGCCAGCCCTGGGAGCTAGGTGCTATTATTATCCAACATTCACCGAAGAGGACCTGAGGCTTGGGAAGTTAGGTCATGTGTCCCACATCAGCCAGTAACTAACAAACGGCAGAGCCGGGTGTTATATCCAGGAAGGGCTGACTCAAGAGCCCGTGTTCTTAATCAGCGAGCCACAAGGTCTCCTTGACCCTAAATTTGAAAGTCTCCTCTTAACCTCAAGTTCCCCAAGGCATTGAACACAAAGTTCTAATTCCTACAGTCCATGTGCAGACCGTTGGCGATGGTATTTTTCTCTGGCAAAGGCACCCGATTCTGGCTGACTTATGCTGAAAACACTTTAATGGGCCGATATTGAGAAACTCACAGATGGGGAATTGAGAACTAAGCAAGAAAGAGAGAAGCAGAGAAGGAGGGAGGGAAGAACTAGAACAGTCCCATGTGTCTAGGGAGCGAGGCTCCTCAAGGACTTTCTTCTGGAGCGGGGAAGCGGCAATGTGCTTTCTGCCCTGCGTCCCTCTGGCAGAGAGTCACCAGCCCCACATCTAGAGTTTGATGCTTTGTCTTGACCATGGGCTCATCCCTTGGCCAGGGGAGGGGCCAGGTGCCTTGACTGACAGTCCCACTGGAGCGGCTCACAATAAAGTGGGTGACCCCCAAAGGAAAACCAGGGTGCTGCAACCCAAAGAATGGGGAGTGGATGTCAAGCTCCTTGAAAACAGCTGACGCCCTCTCTCCCCTCCTCTTGCTCAACCTCCCAGAGAAAGGTTGGAAGTAAGAACTCCATTCAGTCTTGATTTGGCTCGTTGCTCCCACTTGCAATGGCTCATCCTTACTTAAACAGTCCCCAGCGAAGCGCCGGGCACATAGGAGGTGCTTCGCAAGTGAATATGGGATAAATAAGCGAACGGGAAAGAGAAAACACATCCCTAGTGCTGAATTATTGCTCCCACCGATAAACGCGACACTGCACCTCACTAAAAGTAGGCTCCCTGTGATGGGCCTTTTGAGGAGGTCCAAAAGACGGCATCTTGCCTGCTGGAGTTATTAACCAGTTGAAAACTAAGACAAAGGGATATGCAAGTTGTCCTAGTCCATTGGAGCTGCTGCAACAAAACACCGTAGACCGGGTGGCTTATAGACAACAGAACTTTCCTTCTTGTGGTCCTGGAGACTGGCAGTGGGAGATCAAGTGCCCTCATGGTCAGGTGAGGACCGCTCCCAGGTTGCTGACTTCTCCATGTGTCCCCACCGGGCGGGAGAGGCGAGGGAGCTCTCTGGGTCTCTTGTCTAAGGACATTAATTCCATTCTTGGGGATTCTATCTTTGCAACCAGATTACTTTACTATCAAAATGGAAACCAGGTTCCAACAGATGAGTTCTGGGGCGATACAGTCCACAGCACAGATAGGAGCCAAAATGTCACCTTTAATGTTGATAGGTCCACATATCTATAGGTCTGGGTCTTCTGAACCTCAGTGGATCTCCCAGCACAGGAGAACGTGAGTTTCAAGAACAACCCACTCTTCCACGAGGACGCAAGGAACAGAGAGGACAGCTCTATTCTTCCCAAATTCTCCTGCCGGATAAATCACTCCTCCCTCCCTGGAGTCGAGAGGATAAAGGGCACAGAGAGGCCAGGAGTTTTAGGAGCTGAGCTCTCTCCCCATGGAGACATAACATCCAAACACCTGGATTTGAAAACCAGAAAATTTTGTCAAAAGGCTGCGAGGTTCTCTTAAAATAGAAATGTTAAGAGCCCCAGGAAGGCCATAATTGCTATTATCATCCACTCGGTGACAGCCAGAGGCCGGTTGCCTGACGCTGGGACCAACCTGCCCACCAGGCTGGAGAACAGCCGCTATGCTATGAGGGAGGGCTGATCCTCCTGAGTTTGAACTTTCGTGCTGCCCCTTCGTAGTTGTGTGAACTGAGGCTTGTTGATGCTTCTGGATCTTGTTTCTGTAACTATAAGGATGACAATAGATTCCATTCCCTAGATTCGTTGGTGAAGATCCCTTGAGATAATGCATTTTGAGTATACAGGCTGGTTTCTGGCGCATAGTAAGCTCTCACTACGTGTTGGTTAACGCTGTTCTCATGGTTTTTGTCATTGGCGGTGATGGTTAGGGTTCCTGTGCTGCAGAGCAGACCTATGCGTTAACCTCCGGCTGTCTGTTTGCTAATGGGTACTAGAAAGAGCCCTGGGAGAGGAGCCCGGAGGCCCAAGTTCAAATCGAAGTTCTGGTCCTTTCTAGCTGCCTGATAAGTGACAAACTCACTAAACCTCTTTGAGCCTCAGTTTCCTTATCAGTGATGGGTGACAAAGAATAACAGAAAAGCTTCCTTTGAACTTGGAATGTGAATTCTTCTTTCCTCCTTCCTGGGACAGTCCTTCCCTCGCCCCTTAACAAGTTCGGGCAGGGAGCTCGAGTGGGGGGCACCCCCACCCCCACCCCACTGCACGTTATCTATTTGCTCCACACACTGTGATGAACAAGTACCCTGTCTGCCAGACGCCGTTCTAGAGTCAGGGGTGACGTATAAGCAAAACGCGGTCTCGGGCTTTCCGGAGTTGGGGGAAAAGTCGTGGGAGTCTTGTCTGTGTTACGTTCCCTGGGGTGGGTGGCCCTTTCCCCCATTCGGATCTGCTCTTGGTAGTGGACATAATCCACATGATCCAGACATGGACACACACACACACGCGCGTGCGCGCGCACACACACACACACACACACACACACACAGCTTCTCCCTGGACCAGGGGCCTTCTACATCCACTTGCTGGATTCCAGCTGATAATACATTGAATTTCCCCAACACGCTTCTCCTGGCTCCCGGGCTCCTCTTCACCCCAGAGTGAGATTATGCAGAAGCATTAACAAGCCTCTTTCTTGGAGCTGTCTCTGGGCTATGGCGATGTTAGAGGAGCACCAAGGTTCTGACTCAATTTACCAAGGGACGTCCTTTCTCACTGCTCCTGTCTGGGACACCCTCGGAAAGCTTCACTGTGAAGGCGTCTGGAGCACCAAACTCGGACAGTATGTGGCTGGACGCCCCCCCACTGCGGCTTAGTGTGGCCTTGGGCAAGCAACTCTCTTTAGGCCTCAGGCCCTCAGTTGCCTCGTCTGCGAAACGGGGATGATGCGGTTGACTCCCTAAGATGATCATGAACGTGAACGGAGATGGTGTATGGGAAACATTTAGGGTCATGCTTGGGGCATAATTGCTCAATAAATATGAGCTGCTATTGCTTTGAGGATGTTTGGCATTATTGTCACAGGGGAAAAGGACCAACACCTTTCGATGAGAATACATGACTGATAGCATATATGGCCTGAACTGTTGCTCCGCCCCTCCCCACCACGGCTGACCCCCGTTCATTCTGGCTGAAATGTCATCTTCTGAGAGAAGCCTGCCCTTTGAAGCAGTGATTCTCTACCCTGACCGCACACTGGAAGCAGCTGGGGGACTTTAACAGCTACTGATGCCTTGTTCCACCCTCAGAGGCTGTGATTTAACTAGATCCTTCCGGGACACAGGGATTTAAAAGTGCTCCCCAGGAAACTCTAGCGTTCAGCCAAGGTTGAGAGTCACTGGTTTTTGAGGCGACGAAGCAGGGTGACTCAAAATGCGGACCCACAGCCAGCCTGCTGGTTCGGCAACTCGTTAGCAAGGTGACTTTGGGCAAGTCGTCAAAACTCAGCGCCTCAGTTTCCTCATCTATAAAATGGGTGTAATGATAATAAGAGACCCCTACCTCGTGGTGTTACAAAGATCATGTGAATTTGTATGTGGGGCACCCGGGTGACTCGGTTGAGAGTCCAACTTCGGCTCAGGTCGTGATCTCACGTTTCGGCCCTGCAGCGGGCTCTCTGCTATCAGCATGGAGCCTGCTTGGGATTCTCTCTCTCCCTCCCTCTCTCTCTCTCTCTCTCTCTCTCTCTCTGCCCCTCCCCCACGTGTGCTCTGCCTTTCTCAAAAATAAGTAAACATTTAAAAAATTGAATTAGCATGTGGTATCCTTGGTACAGTGCCTGACTCATAATAAGACCTTTAGCTATAATTCCTTTTTAAGTTTGAAAAAATATATTTTGGTAAAATATATATCACATAGAATTGACCATTTGAGCGATTATTAAGTGTGCCATTCAGTGGCATTCGGTATATTTCCGATGTTGTGCATGGGAAATAGGTTTCCACCGTCAGCTTCCAAAACTTGATCATCCCAAACACATATACCCATTAAATCATTGCCCATTCCTTCCTCCTCCCAGCCTCTGGTAACCTCTGTGGTACTGTCTCTATGGATTGTCCCAGTCTAGGTACTTGATATAAAGAGGAATCGTACGGTATTTGTTTTTTTTTGTGTCCCCCTTATTCCCTTAGCATAATGTTTTCAAGTTTTTAACTGGTTTAAGAAAAATCAAAAGAAGAATAATATTTCATGAAATGTAAAAATGACATGAAATTCAAATCGCGTTGTGTGCGACCACTTCCGCTGGCACACAGCCGAGCTCTTGACTTTTACACGTTGTCTATGGTTGTATTTGCACGATAAAGGCAAAGTTGAGAAGTTGCATCAAGGACTGCATAGCCTGGGAAAGCCGAAAATATTCACCGTCTGGCCTGTTTCTACGTAAAGAAAAGGTTTGCCAAATCCTGCACTAGGCCCTGAGTTTGGGAACAATCATCCTGTTGTCTCTACAATACCGGCCGTGGAATTTGCTTCTCTGTTCTCCCACACTAACTCCAGACACAAAAATAAATTTGGGATGGATCAGAGAACTGCACATAAAAGCCGGAACGAGAAATCTTCTAGAACACCGAGAAGAAGATCTTGGTAAGCTTAGGTTACACAAAGAGTTCTTAGGACACACAAAGCACTAAATGTAAACTAAGTGAATTGGACAACATTACCCTTTAAAATTGCTGCACATCCTAAGAGACTATTGAGACAATGGACAAGTCACAGATTATTGGGAGAAAAATGTTGTTCTCCATATATGTGATAAAGAAGTCATATAAAGAATATACAGAGAACTTCCACAGATAGTAATGGAAACACAAACACATGCATTTTTAAAACGGGCGAAAGACTCAGTTCACCGAAGATGTAGAAATGGCTAATGAGTACATGAAAAGGTGCTTGCCATCATAGAAACAACCCAAATGGCATCAACAAAACAGATTAAAAATTTTTTTTAATTTATTTTTGAGAGAGAGAGAGACAGAGACAGAGCACAAGTGGGGAGGGGCAGAGGGAGAGGGAGACAGAGAATCTGAAGCAGGCTCCAGGCTCTGAGCTGTCAGCACAGAGCCTGACTCGGGGCTCGAACTCACGAGCTGTGAGATCATGATCTGAGCCGAAATTGGATGCTTAACCAACTGAGCCACCTAGGTGCCCCAAAAACAGATTTTTCAAAAAGTTTTATTTATTTTGAGAAAAGAGAGAGAGAGAGAGAGACAGAGTAGGAGCAGGGGAGAGGCAGAGAGAGAAGATTCCAAGCAGGAGCGGAGCCTGACACGGGGCTTGAACTCATGAACTGTGAGATCATGACCTAAGCCGAGAACAAGAGTCAGTTCTCAGTCAGCTTAACCGACTGAGCCACCCAAGCACCTCAAAACCCTTTTTTTAAAGTTCATTTATTTATTTTGAGAGAGGGTAGGAGGAGAGGCAGAGAGAGAGAGGGAGAGAGAGAATCCCAAGCAGGCTGCATGCTGTCAGTATAGAGCCCGATGCTTGGCTTGAACCCACGAACCATGAGATCATGACCTGAGCCAAAATGAAGACTTGGACGCTCAACTAACTGAGCCACCCAGGCACCCCAAAACAGATTTTTAATGGGAATGCAAGCTGGTGCAGCCACTCTGGAGAACAGTATGGCGGTTCCTCAAAAAACTAAAAATAGAACTTCCCTATGACCCAGCAATTGCCCTACTAGGCATTTATCCATGGGCTACAGGGGTGCTGTTTCGAAGGGACACATGCACCCCCATGTTTATAGCAGCACCATCAACAATGGCCAAAGCGTGGAAAGAGCCCAAATGTCCATCGACAGATGAATGGGTAAAGAAGAGGTGGTGTGCATATACAATGGAGTATTACTCGGCCATCACAAAGAAGGAAATCTTGCCATTGGCAACTACGTGGATGGAACTGGAGGGTATTATGCTAAGTGAAATTAGTCAGTCAGAGAAAGACAAAAATCATATGACTTCACTCATATGAGGACTCTAAGAGACAAAACAGATGAACAGAAGGGAAGGGAAACAAAAATAATATAAAAACAGGGAGGGGGACAAAACAGAAGAGACTCATAAATATGGAGAACAGACTGAGGGTTACTGGAGGGATTGTGGGAGGGGGGATGGGCTAAATGGGTCAGGGGCACTGAGGAATCTACTCCTGAAACCATTGTTGCACTAGATGCTAACTAATTTGGATGTAAATTTAAAAAAAGAAAACAAGTTAAAAAGAAAGAAAGAAAAAAAAAAGAACTGTAAAAAAACCCAGATTTTTAAAAATCTCACAACTGTACAACGTGGAAGAAAGCAGATGCAAAGGAACACATGCTGTGTGGTGCCCTTTGGATGAGGTTCTAGAAAAAAGGAATCTATAAGGACAGGAAGTAGATCAGTAGTTGCCTTGGGAGCGGGTGGAAAGGTGATGGTGCTTCCTATTGCCTAGAACAGGGCAGGGGGAACTTTCTGGGATAATGAAAACATTCCATAATTTCTCTGGGGTGGATGTCAATTACAATACAGTTGCCAAAACCCAGAACTAAACCCTTAAGATCTCGGCCTTGTACTGGATGTAGATTACGTTGCTTGGCTTTGAAAGGTGGGAAAAGGTCCCTTCATAGATGGATCAGTTCTGGGTGTCAGGCTCTCCTGCCCTTGACGAGCCCGGCGGCTTTGCAAAGGAAAAGGAGACACCGTGGTGCCCCGAAGTCTGTGGGCTGCAAACGACCCAACAACTCATTTCCTGTTTTAACTGGAGCTGTCCCGTGAAGGAAATAACAGCTATCACTCCTCCTCGGAGCCCTGAAACTTGGGAGTCTGGAAAGCTGTTTCCTGGCTGCACCCTCCCGTCAGCTGGGAACGGCTTCCACCTGCTCCTCATGGAAGCCGCTGGGGGCTGGGGCCCAGCGCTAGCCCATTTGGCCAGAAGCCCGCTCCCCCCAGCAGGCTGCATAGACCCGCCTGAGTGAGCACACGGGTTCCCACCCGAAGGAGAGGTGGAGAAGCAGAGGACGAGGCCGCCTCTAGTTTTCTTCTCAAGGGGGCAAGTGAAACAGAGTTCCTCCATGAGGCAAGTTGTTGAGACCCTTGGGTTCCTTCCATCCGCGGTCAGAGTCTGAATCTTTCCTTGTCGCGTGAGTTTCCTAGGGCTGCTGTTAACAAATTCCCTCACAATGAGCGCCTTAATTAATACACATTTATTACCGTACAAGTCCAGAGGTCAAGTGTCCCACACAGACCACGTCGGCTAAGACCAAGCTGTCGGTAGGGCCGCGTTCCTCCCGGAGGTTCCAGGGGACAGTCCATCACCTGGACGTTTCCAGGGCTGGAAGCTGCCTACGTTCTTTGGCTCATGGCCCCTTCCCCGTCTTCAACCTATTTTCTTCCCGTCACAGTCCCCCAGCCTGTCTCCCTCTCCCACTTCCAAGGACCCTTGCGATGACCTTGGGTCCACCTGGGTGATCCAGGATAATCTCTCTACTTTAAACTCAGCTGACGAGCGGGGCGCCTGGGTGGCTCAGTCGCTTGAGCATCTGACTTCGGCTCAGATCATGATCTCACGGTCCATGAGTTCGAGCCCTGCGTGGGACACTGTGCTGACGGCTCGGAGCCTAGAGCCTGCTTCGGATTCTGTGTCTCCCTCTCTCCCTGCCCCTTCCCTGCTCACACTCTGTTTCTGTCTCGCTCTCAAAAATAAATAAACATTAAAATCAGCTGCCGAGCAAGCTTAGTTCTATCGGCGACCTCAATTCCCCTTGCCATTCAAGGTGACAGATTCATAGGCTCTGGGGTTTGGAGACGGGCCTCCTCCGGGAGCCATTATTCAGCCAATTACTCTCTGTGATGTTCTAGTCCAACGTGAACTCACAACCTTCTCAGTCGCTTAAAATGGACCTGGAGTGATAGTCTGGCTCTGAGATTTGTAAGTGGTAAGGCTAATGATAGCCACACAGCAACAGCAATGACGCAGACTACACATTGAGAATATGCTATAAAGCAGGCATGGGGGTCACCTGGTCTCATTGATCCTTCTAGGACCCCCTAGGGAAGGAGATATCATTACCCCCATTATCGATGGGGAAACTGAGGCCTAGGCACTATAAATAACCAGCACAAGATTGCTCAGCTTTTAATGGCAGATCTAAGATGGGGACCCTAGTTTGTCTGACTTTTAGAGTCCCTGCTCTGAGTAGCAAATGTCTTAATAACAAACCTCTGCTACATCTCCAAGTCATCTTTTCTCTGAGCAGAGATTGTAGATGAGGATTGAAGATAATGTCTGTCTAATGCTTAGTCCATAAGAGAACTCCAAACGTGGAACTTTTATAGGTAGCTCAAAGATAGTCTTGTTGTCTCTCTATGCTTTCTCCTGATCCTTCCATCCATCCTTCCATCCATCCATCCATCCATCCATCCATCCAAGGCATGCTTTAACGTAAATACAATGTGGTGTAACAGTTAGGCATGACATTCAGCTACCTGGGTTCAACTTGTAGTTTTAGTTGCTTCTATTGGGTTCACATCACCTCTGTAAGCCTCAGGTTCTTTCCCATTTGTAAAAATTGGCACGCAATTATACCTACCTTATCAAGCTGTTGGGAGCATCAGAGCAATCATGGATGCACACAACACATGGTCAACTATCATGACTGAGCCACGCCTGTGTGTCCATTACTGAAGCAGGTAGTGTGAGTGAAGGAATTGTGACTTATGTTCACAAGGATCTCTAACACACACACACACACACACACACACACATTAATGACATAAAATGGGAAATTAGGGAGGGCTGTAAATTGAATGCTGAGACAGTGGAAACATGGTTCCAATTCGTGGTTAGGAAATCCATAAAGGACGAGGTCAGTGTGTACTCAGAGAGAGGAAGAGCTCACTAATAAAGCACGTAGGGTGAATCACGCAGACCATCAGTGCCTGCTGCCCTTGAAGATCCCCTTGACGGTTCTGCTGGGCTATTTTAGTCACCAGATGTGGTCTAGCCCAACACTTCTTCCACACAGCTGTCCACATATGACCTGTGCGATTGCACCATATCTGGCTCCAGCTTGTTTAGTATTCACTTTATATTTTTCTTTACATGAATCCACTACTTATGCTTAACTCCATTTATATAAAAAGGAAGCTTCATTATCACTCTATTAATGGGGGGGTGGACTTGCTTGCCACAGGTGGAAAGAAACACGATACATACATGGCTATTAAAAGTATGACATAATTTGTCCGTACAGCTCTTAATGTTATTCTGTACCCCACGTGTGGTTGGCACGTTGCTATGGAAACAGCTGAGACTTCTGCACCTTTAGATGCCTGATGCCTAACCTCTCTGCTTCTTGGTTTCTCATCGTTGAGATGGGAGGTTAACACAAATAGTCACCATTGTTGAGTAATGACAGAGCCGAGCAGCGTGCACCCTGCAGATCGCCCCGTTCCCACAAGATTCCCACAATGATGTATTGCTACTTAGGTTGTATCTATGGGGAAATCGAGGCACAGAGAGGGGAAGGGACTTTGCCCAGTCACAAGGCTCATGCCCGGAAGGGCGGGAATGTGAGCCTCAGCCCGTCTGAATACAAACCCTTGACCTGGGTTCAGTACCGCCTCTGTGCTATCCTCCATTCACAGGGGCTGAGAGCTATCAAAGTAGCAAATGCTTAGGATGTACGGGGGGAGGGGCGCCTGGGGGGCTCAGTCGGTTCAGCTCCCAGCTTCGACTCAGGTCGTGAGCTCATGGTTTGTGGGTTCCAGCCCCAAATCTGGTTCTCTGTTGGTCAGGGCAGAGCCCCTACGGATCCTCTGTCTCTCTCTCCCTCTGTCCCTCCTGCGCTCACTCTCTCTCAAAAAGAAATAAACATTAAAAAAAAAAAAAAAAGATGTACTGGGGAAAGGCGGGGAGGATATTTAATGGGCATTTAGCGTGGGCCAGATACCCTTCCAAAGACTCTTTCTGTATTAACTCGCCTGGTCCTCATAGCAGACCTGGGATGGAGGTCTTATTATGGTTCCCATCTTTCAAATGAGAATGTTGAGGCACAGAGCCTTTAATTACCTTGCAACTAATGAATGGTGAACGTGGATCGGAACCCAAGGGGTCTGGCCCCGGAGCCCGTGTCCATACAACCTATAAAGCTTCGTACGCGGACGGTGGTTTATGTCATCCCCCGTGATGGTTTCCAGGCTGCAACTGAACATACATCAGTGGCCTCAGCTCTTATCTAGCCCCTGCCAAGCTGCACCTTGCTTTCTTTCCTGTTTAAGATGGAATTCAGATGACCTTGGCCTTCTATGAAATTAACCTCACGCCAAGAAAGTGCTCGTTCGTTCAGCCCTGTGACATCATAGATGCCTGTCCCTGCCAGGCGCTGTGCCTGGAGTCCAGAAACAAGAAGGCAGTCATGTGTGGGGCTCAGATGGGTGAGCTGTGGTCATCAACACCTGAGATCTACGTCCAACACCAGCATGCTCCAGCTGTGGGACTTCTGGTTCAAAACCTTCCGAGCACCTATTTCTTCATCTGTAAAATAAGATTTGGACGACTACCCATACCTTTTTTTTTTTTTTTTTTTTCCTGTAATTTAGTTTTCAGAGAGAACTTTTTGGTTGAGTGTTTACTTAATAATACCTCCTTGGACGCCTGGGTGGCTCGATCGCCAAGCATCTGACTTTGGCTCAGGTCGTGGTCTCACGGTTCGAGTGCCAGCCCTGGATCAGGTGAGCTCGAGCCCCGCTTCCTTCTTCCTCTCTCTCTCTCTCCCTCTCCCCATCTGCCCCTCCTGGGATTCTCTCTCCCTCCCTCTGCCCCTGGCTCATTTGCACCCTTTCTTTCTCTCAAAAAAACCAAAACCCAAAGCAAAAACTGTCTTAACACATCTTATCCTGTTGAGTAGAGGAGTATTATGACCGTTTTCGTATGTTTCTGTTTGTTTGCTGATTGTAAAAGTAACACAGGCCCACAATCCTGTCTTAGAACCTAAGGGCCAGAAGCATTTTGCACGTCAGGTTTTTTTTTTTTTTTCATAGTTTAGAAGTGTTTTATTTATGCTGAATATCAAATCAACAGTTTAATACTTCTGAGAAACGTATGAATATTTACATCACCTGAGATCGTTAAAAGCCCTCATATACATTCAGAGGAGTCCAGATTTGCCATCAAACAAACTGTGGATTTTGCAATTGTGGCTGAGGGATTATAAACAGGACTTTGCACATGTTTTAGTAGAAAACTTAGGAAAACACAGTGTGGTACCAAAAAGAAAATAATGATATTAACAAGAGATAACTGCTAAAATTTCCACGTGTCTCTCCTAATTCATCGAATTATTCAGCAATGTTTTCAAACACCTATTAGATATTCCAGGCGAGTGGTTCTTGATCAGGGGCAATTTTGTCACCCAAGGGACATTTGGCAATATCTGGAGACATTTTGGTTGTCATAACTGGGTGGGGAGAGGGGTACCCCCAGCACCTAGTGAGTAGAGGTCAGGGATGCTGCAAAACATTCTGTAATTCACAGGACAACCCCCACGACAGAGAATGATCCAGCCCCCGTGTCAGTAGGGCCATGACTGGGAAACCTGGGTCTGGGTTCTGGGCATATAGCAATAAACAAAACAATAAAAAGTTAATCTGTTTAGTAAGGATTTGTAAAATATATGTAATATATATACACACAGACAGATATATATGTTTTTAAAATGTGGTATTATTCACTGTATAGTTTGTTACTTAACATTGCTTCACAAACATTTTACAATATTATCAAAAGTTCTTCAAACACATGATTTTTAGGCCCAGAATACATTCCTTCAGAAAGGCATACAATTTTTAGCCACGCCTTTATATTAAAGTGGATTCTTCCCCTTTTTTTTTTCTGTTCCTTACCTCTGCATCTCTGACTATTCCATTAGATGCTAAGGCTTGAGGTTCATTCTAGAGGTGGGAGACTGAATCAAAGGGTATACACTTTTTTTTTTAATTTATTTTTAATGTTTATTTATTTTTGAGACAGAGAGAGAGAGACAGAGCATGAACGGGGGAGGGTCAGAGAGAGAGGGAGACACAGAATCGGAAACAGGCTCCAGGCTCTGAGCTGTCAGCACAGAGCCCGACGCGGGGCTCGAACTCACGGAGCGCGAGATCATGACCTGAGCCGAAGTCGGCTGCTCAACCGACTGAGCCACCCCGGCGCCCCATAAGGTATACACTTTAAAATCATCCTTGATGTACCTGATGCACTTGCTTTGCAGAAAGGTTGTCCCCATTCTATTTGGTGTAAGAGTTTACATCTAAAAACCGGGAGTCTTGTGGTATTAAAGAGCAAACAGAGCTGGTTTGAGCTCACAATAACACTTCTAGAGGGGCGCCTGGGTGGCGCAGTCGGTTAAGCGTCCAACTTCAGCCAGGTCACGATCTCGCGGTCCGGGAGTTCGAGCCCCGCGTCGGGCTCTGGGCTGACGGCTCAGAGCCCGGAGCCTGTTTCCGATTCCGTGTCTCCCTCTCTCTCTGCCCCTCCCCCGTTCGTGCTCTGTCTCTCTCTCTCCCAAAAATAAATAAGCGTTGAAAAAAAAAAATTAAAAAAAAAATAACACTTCTAGAAAATTCTGATAACTGGAAGAGGCCTCCAGAAGGAGGAGCATACAATATGTTGGGCTCAAATTCTACTCACCATTTGAAACTGAACGGATGGGGTGTATTTCCTCTCAATCAGTCCCGTGGCACTCATTGCATTTCAATCCTCCCAGAATGCAAACAGATTGGAGACAGTTCAAAGACTGGGCAGCAAAACATAATTAAGAAGTGACTGACTTATGGGAAAAGATGAAAAGCGCTCCAGGTCCGAAAGCCATGTTGCAGAAACCCCTGGAAGGAGGTGATCACCATTTCCAAGCATGGAAATTCAGGAAATAAAAGACGAGGAGAGGAGCTTCTGGGAGAGGGGCAGGAGTTCAAAAGGCGATGGGATCTACTTGAACAATGAGAAATTCCAGAGTGAAATCTCAAGAGGAAACTTCCCCGTGGTTCTTTATAAGCATAATCTGTCAAGGAAATGATAGAATTCCTTTAAAAGAGTAAGTGGGTAAGCCAGTAAGGGAGCGCAGGTCAATTAGATAATGGGATTTTTTTTTTTTTTTTTCTCCAGAGGGTGTTGCATGAGAACCTACTAGAATGGGTAAGATTGGCCCTTCCCCAGGAGGTGAATGAGTATACACAGTGTCTGTGATAAATCACAGTTGAATGGAGAACCGTGATTTGAAGGGAAGAGAATGCACATTTCCTCTGAGGCTAAACACCAGCACCACCAAAAAGCCCATCATTTAGAGGGGGGGGGGTCGGCCAACTTTTTCCGTGAGAAGCATGGATCATAAATGTTCTCGGCCGTGTGGCCCTCCCGGCTCTGTGTCCCCTGCTCTACTCTGCCTTTGTTGGCTGAAAGCAGTCATAGATGATAGGTAAATAATACGCGTGGCTGTGTTTCGATAAAACTTTATTGGCAAAGACAGTGCTCAGGAAGCTTGGTTTGCTGACCCCTGATCTAGAGCAGTGGGAAAGAGGCGGTGTAAACAAAACAAAACAAAACAAAACAAAACAAAAACAAAACAAAACAAACGAGGAGGTTCTGGAGATGTGGGCTCAAAGGCCGTTTCTACGCCCGCCGGGCAGTGTAACCCCAGGCAAGCAAATTGACTTTTTGAATATCACTCTTACCGACTCCCAAAAGCGGGTAACTGGAGGGTCTACCTTACGAATTTGTTCTCAGAATCAAATAGAACCATGCCTGTATCATGTTTAGCACAGGCCTGAGCACATAGCAGCGGTAAGAACAGGGGGAGCGAAAAGAAGGCAGGTTTTCCTGAGGTTCTTCTCCCATGGTATCTGGGTTTGTGTAAATGTTTCCTCCAAAAGCACGAGTTCCCGAAGTTCGTCCTATTTAATACGCGTTCCAGTGCCTATGCCTCGGCGCATAGCCACTGTCCTGTCTGGCAGGGCCTCTAAGAGCGGGAGGAGGGATGAGGACTGGGTGCCCGTGGGTGCGCCAGGGAAAGCAGCCAGGAGACGGGGAGTGAGGGAAGCAGAACAGGGCAGGGAAGAAACTAAGTGCAGATTCAGCCTGACCGCACGGCGCTGGCCTCACCCGCGGGCAGAGGGGGCTGGCCTTTCACCCTGGGACAGTCGGTTACTGGCCGTGGGCTGACCACATCAAGGGCGAGGAGCTGTCCCCGAGACGCATGGCTCCTGTTGTGCCGAGGGCAACTCTGAGCATGAACTTGGCTGGGAGCTGTTAGCCGTAGACCCAAAAGAGCCGGAGAAGGTGTTCTGCCCGTCCGGCGGGGATCTGGAGGGACACTGACGGCCTTGCACGCAGTGCCCGGTTACGGCAGGTTACGTAACAGCCTGTGTGTTCTGAGGTCATGCTCCAAGCCACCCACGAGACATAGCTGGCTTATAGAAAAAGGGAGAAGGGCCGAGCCAGGGTGACTAAGCCGCCATCTGTCACTCCAAGGATACGTTGTTTAGCTTACAAGTTGGACCCAGGGATGGTGAGGTCTTGATGGTGATGTTCTCTTTCTGCAGGAGCAGGAAGCAGCTCCTCTCCCAGCGACCTGTGGCATTTCCTTTGGCCAGAGGAGTGAGTGCTGTCGTGCTGATGACCCAGCACGGTGCTTGGCACGGCAGCCCTAATGTCACAATTAACTAGTGGGAGTTTGGCAGCTGGTGGGAGTGGGGTCAGATTCGAGCTCTGCCACTCGAGCCACGTGACCCTGAGCCAATTATGTAGCGTTACTAAACCTCGGCTTCCTCATCCATAAAACGGGAATCACAATATTTCCTAATTCATAGGGCTTTTGTGAGGATTTGAGTTAATGGTTTTTTTTTTTTAACGTCTATTTTTTTTTTTTTTTTAGAGACTGAGACAGAGACAGAGTGCGAGGGGGGAGGGGCAGAGAGAGAGGGAGACACAGAATCCGAAGCAGGCTCCAGGCTCCGAGCCCGTCAGCCCAGAGCCCGACGTGGGGCTTGAACCCAGGGACCGGGAGATCGTGCGTGCCCTGAGCCGAAGTCAGCCGCTTCACCGACTGAGCCACCCAGGCGGACCGAGTTAATAATGTTTTTAAGAAACTTAGTACAGTGCCTGGCACCCAATTACTGTTTAACACACGGTAATTTTTTTTTCGCTTTTTCACTTTGTTGCGGTGGTGTTTTTGTTTGTTTTGGTTTGGGGTTTATTTTATTTTGAGAAACGGCATTGTCTGGTGCACCGTCTCTCAATTGTATTACTTTGGATTTTTGCCATATCTGTTGCCACCTGTACTACTATGTATTTCGCGTACATTAACTGACTCTAAAAAAAAAAAAAAAGAACCCTTAGACACTATCCACTTGCAAATGAGACCAGCGGAATAACGGTTCAGGTGAACCAGTGCCCGGCACACGGCAGGTGGGCTATAAACAAGTGCTCCCATCACCATTGACGTTGACATTGAGGGGCTGCTAGGTTTGTATTTTTTTCTTGATGTTTATTTATTTATTTGGGGGGGGAGGGGCAGAGAGAGAGCGAGACAGAGAATCCCAAGCAGGCTCCGCGCTGTCAATGCAGAGCCGGACGCAGGGTCCGAGCCTACAAACTGTGAGATCACGACCTGAGCTGAAATCAAGAGTCAGACGCTCAACCTACTGAGCCACCCAGGCGCCTCTAGTTTTCCATTCCACCGGAGAGCCTGCGTTGACCCATTTCATTCCTTCCTTTTAGAATCAACTCTTGGGAAACCCTTCAGAACCAGCTCTTTCCCTCCACGGAGTGAGGTCACATCTTTGCTCCTGCATAAGCTCATTGATGTGTTCTCACACTGGCTTGCTTGGCTAGGAATTTGATGCATAGTATCAGGGTGGGTTTTTTTTTTCCCCTTTTAAATATCTCGGGCTCTGACAGATTACAAGGAAGTGGTTACTCAGAGGGGAGTGCTCACGACTGATTACAGGGAGCAGTGGAAATCCCCCTTCCTTGCCTGAAATAACTGGGACTGAACACGACAATATGAGCTTTGTCCAGGCTTGAAACAATATCCTTTCCAAGTGAATTTTGTACGGAAATACTTACCAGTCTACGGTGGTAGTTCCCACTGACAGGCTAGAAAAAGGTTAGTCATTCCGTGTTCCGAAGCTAAAAGGGCCATTGTTAGTGACGATGAGTCCCGGAGGAGTGGAATTTAAGTAGGTGGACACGGGAATATTGGATTCACCAGGCTTCTCCCTGCCCCTTATCCCATTTGATTTCTCTACTATCTCACAAGCCTAATTCCAGAAATAGACGTGCTCTCCGTTTATTCAATTACTTTCATTGCCAGTCCGTTCGTGACAGCCTTTCCCTGGACACTCCCGGGCAGATTCTGGGGAAGTGAGAGGAGGAAATGCCCAGGTTTTTATGGCACAGCAGAGTTCAGAGTGGCTGAGTCAGGACGAATGTCTGTGAGTTCAAATTCCACAGCAATTTTTAATCGCATGTCTTGAGCTGGGTCAGAAGGCCTATAACCAGAATGAGGGCAGGTGTCCAGCCTGCATCTGACTCAGGATGGAAAGATGTGGGATTTGGTTTGGATGACTATCCTAACACTGAAATGCTATTCTGACTCTTGCAGACGTAAAAAAGAAAGAAAGAAAGAGAGAAAAAAAAAAGACCGGGCAGGATCTCGAGAAATCCTTCCCTCTCCGTTTTTTGAAAGTTTTATTTGTTATCGTTTACAAAAATTCACGTAAGGGGAAGAGGAAGGGGGGGGTGGCCAGGAATAAAAATGGGAACCCATAAATAAATTTCTTTTTCTTTTTTAGGTTCCAAGAAAATTGTTATTGTTGGTCATGTTAGCCAGTGTTAAGATTTTTCTCAAGGCCTGAGCTCCTGGCCTGTGATTTATGAAGGTAGAGCACCCGTGTCAGGGAAGATTTCCTTGTAAAGAAAGAAGGTCAGGGTGAAAGGTCCTTTTGACTCACTGTTCTTGGCTGAGGACCCTTATCTGTCCACACTCTCAACACAGCTCAGGGAGGGTCCCCCTCCCACTAGCTGGGATGGTGGGGGGAGGAGGGGGGGAGGGGAGTGCCTAGGACACGGATTTGGTCCCTTCTACCAAATGAGGCCCCGTGCTGGGGGGCCGGGGGGTGCTTCAGAGTTCACTCAAGCCTTTTCTCTTTTTTCCTTCTCCTCTCATATTTTCTTACCAATGCACAGGAGTTAGATCGTTACGCACATTGAATTTACAGGACTCCAACTCTGCATCCCAAGCTCGGCCAGGGGTAGTAACAGGAGAGAGAGAAAAACAGTAAGGTTCGTGCTGAGGGTGCTTTGCGGATTCTCTCGAAGAGCCTGCGTGGGAGGCCCGCCTGCTCTTTCCTTAGCGGTGGGGGGCGGGGGGAGTCCTCTTACTTCTTAGTGGGTAAACACGGTGTACTAATTCATTTTTTCCCCCTTAAACCTTGGCACCTAACTGTAAGCCAACGATTGCACCCTGTATTCAAAGTAATAGCCACCTCTGTATTCCAGAGTGATCTAACATGAATGTTGAGGGAAACCTGGAGAATTATCACGGCAGCCTGGTTTGTAATAGTTGAAACAACTGAATACACATAAGGTGGCCAACTAAGAGAGAATGTATTCTGGGTTGGCTATATACCCAAGACTAGTCAGTGGAATTCTTACCTGGGACTTTCATTAGGGCTATTGGGAAAACTCTGTGTGTGTGTGCGCGTGTGTGTGTGTGTTTCCCTTGGACTCATAATCCGTGAGGATCATCTCAGCCTGAAGCTACAGATGACTGCTTTGCTACAGTCACATGGAGAGAGTATACCTGAGAATATTGCCAACAAAAAGGAAAAAAGAGCCAAGAAATGGAGAATGACGTATTCCTGCTAACTGCATTTACACCCGGATCCAGCTATGCCTGATGTCAACCATAAATTTGGATGCTTCAGTTACATAAGATGATAATTCCCTTTTTAATTCTAAAACCAGATCGTGTTATGTTGTTGTCACTTGCAACTAGAGTAGTCTTGGCTATTAAATCATCCTTTTGCTGGTGCGAACTCTAAATCCATAGGTAAATACCGATCTGGGTTCATGACCAAACTTTGCAAGAGAGAAAATCCACTCATCCTAGAATCAAGTGCTTACTCTCATCTATGCTCAAGGTTAGACTTTTAATTTAAATAATTGGTCTGCTGCAATTGCAGATGAGTTCTCCAAGGGGAAGTGAAAAGGTTTTCTAATTGCTGTTGAATAGCCACTTATGGACTAAGTTAGGATCAGTCAATGCTATTGAATGTTGGTATCTGTGATGAGTTCCAAGCATTTCTTTAATAATTAGGTTCTTTATTTATTTTGAGAGAGAGAGAGAGTGAGGAATGGAGGTGCAGAGAGAAGGAGAAAGAGAGAATCCCAAGCAGGCTCTGCACCATCAGCATAGACACTGACACGGGGCTCGAACTCACAAACCATGAGATCATGACCTGAGCTGAAATCAGGTGTCCAACACTCAACCAGCTAAGCCACCCAGGTGCTCTTAATAATTAGTTTTGACCGAGGGATACAGGAGTACTGATGCATAGGGGCACTTGTACCCCAATGTTTATAGCAGCACTCTCAACAATAGCCAAATTACGGAAAGAGCCTAAATGTCCATCAACTGATGAATGGATAAAGAAACTGTGGTTTATATACACAATGGAGTACTACGTGGCAATGAGAAAGAATGAAATATGGCCTTTTGTAGCAACGTGGATGGAACTGGAGAATGTTATGCTAAGTGAAATAAGTCATACAGAGAAGGACAGATTCCATATGTTTTCACTCCTGTGTGGATCCTGAGAAACTTAACAGAAGACCATGGGGGAGGGGAAGGAAAAAAAGTGGTTAGAGAGGGAGGGAGCCAAAACATAAGAGACTCCTAAAAACTGAGAACAAACTGAGGGTTGATGGGGGGTGGGAGGGAGGGGTGGGTGGGTGAGGGGCATTGAGGAGGGCACCTGTTGGGATGAGCACTGGGTGTTGTATGGAAACCAATTTGGCAATAAATTTCCTAATAAAAAAATAATAATTAGTTTTGATACAGAAGTGCAAACTCACCCGTTGAGTCACTGGTTGGCTCATAGTTCTTCCCCACCCCCTCCCTTTGAGATGGCTACTCACTTATATTTTAAGTTTATGACCAATGCATACTCCCAGATATCTGTCCTTAATGAGCCTCAGGGTAATGCTCTGGCACGTGGGATGCTGCCCCGTAATCCTGTGGCTTGGGTCTAACCAGGTACCCGTTTCCCATGGCTGCCCACTGAGTGAGCGGTGATTTCGCCATCATAAGCCCTTGACTTGTTTTTCTCGTAGAGATAGTGCTCCATGCCAAGTCATCGACAGAACAGCACGCAACCAGGGACAGAGCTGAGCTGTCTAGAAATGCAAAAGGAAAGTTTTGTAAGCTGGTTGCATAACCATTACCTCCTGTTAGAGCTTGTGCCTGAGAAGACTGTCTTCCTCTCTCAGTCTCCCAGAGAGCTGTGTGCTCCCAGGGGGTGAGTAGGATGGGGATCTATCTCGCAGAATGTGGACACTAAACAGGGACCGGGCCCAGGACCACACAGAAGCTGGGAGAGGCCCACGTCATACCTAATCAGTGAGGCTTCTAGCATCCCAAGATATAAAAGTGAAGAATCACCAAAGATTACGGAATGTTTTCAGCGTTTACATTGAACAAAATAAGAGCTTGAACACACACAAATTACTGGTCACTATAATGATATAGTGCTTCGCAGAGGGTCATAAGATTTATAAGACAAATTACCTTAAAATGAAATACAGGCAGCGTGATCTATGGAGGAGACTTCTTCCCTGGAAGGCCTGCAGTCTTCTTAGAGATGGCGTCAGAAGGTCAACACGAGGCTTAGGCCACATGCCCCCAGACCCCTCCCTACCAGCCCCACTAGGTGACATTAAAATGAATTTCAAAATGATTAAATTGTGTCTTGTGCCTCTTACTTTCTTAGACCTGGAAGTGAAGGGCATTATACAGTAGCAGAACCATTACTTGATGGGGACCCAAAGGAATTGAATGCTTGCCCTCTGGCTTTGCCCCAACCAGCTGTGTGACCTCGGGGAAGTCATTCAACCTCTCTTGGATTTCCCCATCTCTACAAATGCAAGTGTTGGAGGATGACCTTGCAAGTTCCTTCTAAAACTTTATGATTATATCAGGTCCCTGTGAACAGTCTAGGTCCTAGCCATACAGTGGTGGGGGGAAAATAAAGCTAAAACCACCCCACATAGATCCAAGTCCCTGCTTAAAGGGAGCTTCCATACGATGTGGGGTTGGGGTGGTGGGTGAGGATAGGGATGTGGGAGTTGTGTGTGTATGTGCGTATGTGTTGAGAGTCAGCAAAAATGACAACGATACAATGCCAGGGAGGGTGCCCGGAAGAACAGAGCACTGAATGGAGAGACAGAGTGTCAGGGAAGGTCTCTCCGGAAAGAGGACCATTAGTGCTTATTAACTGATGTGATACTGTTTTAGCAAGACACTGATAAAGGATGTGCAAAGAAGTGATTGGAGGACTCAGTGGGCAGAAGGGCGACTGAAGGATCCAATGGATACAGGAAATGACTCCCTGACAGGTCAAGAATAGAACAGAGAAGAGGAAGGAGAGAACAGTGACATCAGACCTGGGTTCTTATAAGCTCTTCTGAGCATGTCATCAGGCAGTTGTGGATTGGAATCCTGACTCTAACCATTCACCAACAGTGATCCCTACCCTCCTCATCTCCGAGCGGTGGGCGGGGGGTGGGGAGGGGGGCGGCGAACCAGAAGCCCTGCCTTGAGGGGTATGGGATGGAATAATGTCTCCAAAAAAGGTTAGCACAGAGCCACGCACTTACTAAATGCCTGACCTATAATTAGCACAGTGCTGGCTAATATTTACTGAGCGTCAACCATGTCGTGCTTACTGTGTGTTACTTCCTCCCCCCTCCTCCAGACAATCCTAGGAGGCAGACACTATTATGATCCTATTTTATGGAGGAGGAGGCTGAGATAAGGCACTAAGCCAAGGCATGAATGTTAGTCATCATTATTTGTCCTCCGGCAACACTGGTGGAGGTTATGGTGACCCAACAGCTCAACAGGAATGTCAGCACAGACAGGCCACAGTTGCCGAGGCCGGCACTTTTTAGGTGGTGGAAAGTGAAGAAATACCATCTTTGACAAAAGCGCAGTTTTGTTTTCATCCGACATGCAATGTATTTTATTGAGGTATAATTTACCTACAACACAACTGACCGAGGTTGTCTTCTTTAGAATTCTGCCAAACGGATACCGCCACGCAACCATGACTACAACGATGACAATTACTGATTTGCATTTCGTCTCTAGAGTTTTGCCTTTTCTAGAATTTCATATACGCAGAATCATGCACTATTTTCCCTGAACATGTCTTTGGGATTCACCCACGTTCCTGAAGCATATTAGTAATTCCTTCCCTTATGTTGCTCCTGGGTAGCGCCTCGGAATGGGATTGTTGGGTCGTATGCTAAATGTTTCACTTTATAAGAGACACTAAATTGTTTGGCCAAGTGGCTGTGCCGCGTTGCATCCTCACCAGCATTGTACAACAGTTCCAATTGCTCCACATCCTTGCCAGCAGCTGGCATTATCAAGTTTTAAAACTTTAGCCATTCTAGTGGGTCTGTGGTAATAGCTCATCGTGGTTTTAATGGGCATTTCCCTCACAGCTGATGATACTGAGCGTCTGTGTGTCTTTATTTGTTATTCTTTTTTTCTTTTTAGAGAGAGTGAGTGCGCCAGTGCAGGAGAGAGGCAGAGGGAGACGGAGGTGGGAGGGGAGAGAGAAAAGAGAGAGAGAGAGAGAGAGAGAGAGAGAGAGAGAGAGAGAGAATCTTAAGCAGGCTCCATGCTCATCGTGGAGCCTGACCCGGGGACTCGATTCCACGGTCCTGGGGGATTATGACCTGAGTCAAAATCAAGAGTCAGAAGCTTAACTGACAGAGCCATCCAGGTGCCCCATTATTTGATATCCTTATTATCTCCTTTCGTGAAGTGTCTGTTTAAATATTTTTCCTATTTAAAAAAAATATTTGTCTTCTTACTGTGTCCTATAGATTTCTCTCTATATTCCTGACACGAGTCTTCCATCAGAGATAGGCTTTGCAAATATTTTCCCAATTTTTGACTTGGCTTGCTCATCTCCTTCCTTCCTTGCATCCTTCCTTCCTTCCTTCCTTCCTTCCTTTTTCCTTCCTTCTTTCCTTCCTTCCTTCCCTTTCTTCTTCCTTCCTTCTTTCCTTCCTCCCTCCCTTCTTTCCTTTCCTCCTTCCTTCCCTCCCTCCCTCTTTCTTTCTTTCTTTCTTTCTTTCTTTCGGCTCCATGAGTTCAGCTTGGAGCTTGAACTCATGACCCTTGGATCAAGACTTACATGCCCTACGGACTGAGCCAGCCTGGAACCCCTGCTTGTTCATCTTCTTAACAGTGTCTTTTGAAAATCACGCATTTTTAATTTTATGAGATCTAATTTATCCATTTTCTCCTTTATGTGAATGATTGTGTATCTTAAGAAATATGTGCCTGACTCAAAGTCACAAAGATTTTTGGCCTGCCTTCTTCTAGGAGTTTTACAAGTTTATCTAGGTCTGTTAGCTCTATGGCCCATTTCAAATTAGTATTTCCTGTATACTGTGAGGAAATGGCCAAGGTTCATGATTTTTGCGTATAGATGTCTGATTGTTCTAGCATCATTTGTGGAAAAGAGGACCATTTTTGCCATTAATTAACTTGGCACCTTTTTATAAAATCAACTGATCATATTTGTGTGGGTATATTTCTAGATGTTCCATTGATCTCTCTCTATTGATCCTCACAGCAATGAGGTGTTGTCTTGGTTACCGTGGTTTGTAGGAAGTCTTGAACTCCAGTAGCTGAAACCTTCTAGTTTTATTTTTTTTCCCCCAACATTCATTTATGGAGCACCAACTCCACATGCATTCCCATTCATTTGTTCACCGACTCATTCAAGAAATATTTCTGGAGCATTGATTGGGTTCCGGGCTTGGATTTACATGCGGGGGCACAGTGGTGATCAAATATCTATAAATTCCTTGCTCTCATGAAGTTTACAATCTATTGGGGGATGGTGGGGGCCAGGAGTCGGAATGATAAGCAGAAATATATACATTTCATTTGTCAAATTCATATATATATAATATATATTCATACGTATCAAATACACATACAGTGCATGTGAGTGTGATCAGATAGTAACCAGCGCCATGAACAAAAATAAAGCAAGGAAAGGAGGGAAGCAGTGAGGGAGAGGCTCTCTAAGGACGAGAGTTGGACATCACCCCACAGAAGCAAGAGTTTGAGCCACACAACACATGCTCCTCAGTGCAGAAGGGGAAGAAATACCCAGAGCCTGAACAGCCAGGGAAACATTCCGATGAGGTTTCTGCACTGTATTTGTTTAGCAGAAACAATCCAAGTTACAAAAAATTCCACATAGTGGTCATTTCTATGAAAAAAATAAGCAGAATGAGCTGGATGGCCGTTGAGTTGAGACTTAAATGAGCAGCTGCAGGCAGTTATGTGAAGCACCGGACGAGAGCTTTTCAAGAGAGAGAGAACAGCAGGTACAAAGGCCCTGAGGTAAGTACGAAGCTTGGTGTGTCCAAGAACCAGAAAGCAGACTACTATCAGTCTTGGAGATGAAATCCAACAGATAAACAAAGACCGAATGCCCGCAGGGTTTTGTGAGCCAGGGTAAAAGTTTGGACTCCATGCTAAGGGGCCACGGACACCTTTGGGAAGCTTTAGGGATGGGAGTGGCAAGCCTGATTTCTGTTTTTAAAAGGTTGTGTGTGCTTCAGTGTGACTTGGTGGCTTTTTTTTTTTTTCGTAAATTTCGTAAGTCCTGGGAACCCGTTGGGGTGTGGCTGTGCCATCTGGCAGCTTCCTGGAAACCCCCTAATCTGGGAGAATTTATGAAAATGTTCAAGGATTGATGGACTTGACATTGTGACTGTTGAATTGTCTTGGGTGCCAACAGGAACTCTTCCTTTTATTGGAATGAGGAATGAATTTTGATATGTGGTCGGTGTGCGTGCGTGTGTGCCTGTGTGTGTGTGCACACATGTGTGTTTGTGTGTGTGTGTTTGGAATCCTTAAGCTTGATGAGTCACGAGGTATATTTCCACATTTTAACTAAATGTTTACTGTTCATAGACCTTCTCTGTCCCCAGCTTTTAACACATTTTGCTTGATTGTCTGAGTGCCCTCTCTTTCTCTCTCTCCACACACACACCCCAATAATTTTTTTCTGAACCACTTGTGGTTGTTATATCCATCATGGCCCTTGACTCTGAGCGACTCCAAGTTCGTTTTGGCTAAGAATAGGACAGGCTAAGAACTCCGCCCCTCCCCCGGGAGGGTTAACTTCGTACGTTTATACTGAGGTACCTCTTTGATCTAATTTATCATCCATATTCCGATTTCATCTGTTAACCCGATGCTATTGTTTATGGGGTTCTCCCCGTTAGTACAGGTATATTCCAGACGTAGGATTTGCATTTAATTTTTATTTAATCTAATTTAATTTTAGCCTTCTTTCACCCGGAACATTCCCCCAGCTTTTCTTTGTCTTTTGTGATGTTAGCATTTTTGAAGAATGTGGTCCTGCCTCTGTCCCTACCCCCGTTATCATAAAGTGGTCCTCATTTTGTTTGTCTAATGTCCCCTCACAACCAGGTATGGACTATGCATTCTTGGCCTCAATGCGGGGCACAGAGGATGTCATTTTCCGCTCCGTTTATCACGTCCGGAGGCATACGATGTTTCTCTCTCTGTCATTTGTGATGTTAAATACCCCCAACCTTTCGTCCAACATTTGCGGACGACATGAAGTGGAAAAAGAGGAAGAAAGTTGAAAAAAAACAAACGAGGAAACATGTGACTCAGCATTAAGTTCCTGAGTCATCGTGTTGCTGATTTAACCACCCGAAGCAAGGTTTTGTATAATCACAAGGGGTGAACACCTGCGTGCCCACACACCCGAACACACTCACACACACACACACACACACACACACACCCGTGCATGCCCAGACCTAAGCTAAGTTCCACTTTGCCTTTTTTTTTTTTAATTAAAAAAAGTTGTTTTTAATGTTTGTTTATTTTTGAGAGAGTGTGAGCGGGGGAGGGGCAGAGAGAGAGAAAGACACAGAATCTCCAGGCTCCGAGCTGTCAGCGCAGAGCCCGACGTGGGGCTCGAACTCCCAAGCCGTGACATTGTGACCTGAGCCGAAGTGGGACGCTTAACCCACTGAGCCACCCAGACGCCCCACCTTTTTTTTTTTTTTTAAAGCTGACCAACAGAGTTCTGTGTCAGCACGTGGAGCATTGGAAGAAATAATCTGGAGAGATTTTAAAATTCTGAATTAAGGCTTCACATCATTATTATTTCCTAATTCTTTGGGCTTTAAAGGATTTGGTGCTATGGTTAGGATGTTTGTGGGTACCAGTCAAGCATATGCATTAGCTTAAAGCAGTGGTTTTCAGCCCTGGCAGTGCATTAAATTCTCCTGGGGGCATTTACCATCCACTGCTGCTTGGACCCAGCCCCGGGTCAACTGAATCGGAGTCTCTCTGAGGGTGGGGCACCGGGATGGAAGAATTTTATTTTTTTAATTTTTTTTAACGTTTATTTATTTTTGAAACAGAGAAAGACAGAGCATGAACGGGGGAGGAGCAGAGAGAGAGGGAGACACAGAATCCGAAGCGGGCTCCAGGCTCCGAGCCATCAGCACAGATCCCGACGCGGGGCTTGAACTCACAGACCGTGAGATCATGACCTGAGTCGAAGACGGCCACCTAACCGACTGAGCCACCCAGGCGTCCCGGGATGGAAGAATTTTAAGAGCTCTGTGGGAATCTTTAGCGTCCTGTCAAGGTGAAGAACCACCAGCTTATGGGTGCGATTCCAGAGCTTCTGTGATCCCGTCTTTAACTTTTGGTTAATGGCTAAAGTGTATCGAGCATTTACTGCTCGTCGTGGGCATCCATGGATTTGGTTTCCACGGCATCCGTTTTCTTTCTACTGGTGAAGGTGAAAAAGCTCCCTGGCTTTTCTCTGGCTAACTACATCCCTGCTTACCGACTGTGTGGTTGATGACCCTGATTCTTGACTTCAGGAATGGCCGGCTGATTCTTAGGCTTGACGAGTGGGTTGATTCACGAATGGTGTTAAGTTAGTCTGATGAGGCTTGAGCCAAGACTTTTGCTGGAATTACCGGCAAAGAGGTGTTTTAGTTCCGGTGGGGCTGGTAAACCAGGTGAACCAGGGACCGCTCCAGAAAGAGAACCTATCCAAGAGCAAAGTCAACGTAGAAGAAAGCAGGAAAAGAAACAACCTCAGCAGGTATATGGCTCGGACCCCAGGCTTGCGTCTAGCCACGCCTGAAGCTATCAGTCCTTGTTCTTTAAGTCATATGAGCCAATGAGTTCCCATTTTGCTTAAGCCAGTTTAAGGTTTAAGAAGCAGGTAAGAAAATCTCAGCCATAAAGACCTGACAACTTGACCTGAGGTTGAGTTATCAGAGGCAGGAAAGCCTTATAGAGGGAGAGTTCAAGCCAGAACTGCGGGATGTCACGGCCACTGTGACGGCTCCAGCTTCCTCCTCAGTGGGGCAGAGGCCGGGTTGATGGGGCTGGCCACGCAGTGCTCCCTCCAGATTCAACTACCTAGCCTGCCATGGCCCTGGGCACTGGGTGGTTGTTGATGCCATTTTTAGAAGCCTGTGTAAAAATCGAGAAGACATTTGGGAAGGTTGCAGGAGCAGGAGATGTGGACGTTTCTAGAATGAAAACCGCCTCCTTTGGCCACTGCTACATCTGCTTCGTTTGGGTCATGTGTGGACGGACACCGGCAGGAAGTTTGGGCTCTTATTGGTAAGGCCGTTTTCTATGCTCTGTCTCCCCTACCCCTCTCCCATCCCCCAATTCAGGCAGAAGCCAGCCCTCCATCATCTTTGTCCCCGTCACATGCTGTACGCCCTCCAACCTCGCCCTCACCGGCCCGGCCTGCTGGGCCACTAGGACATCAGGTGACGCAGAATCTAAGAGCTGATGGCAGCCTGGGCCCTTACAATTTGCAAAGCCATCTGGGAGGCCCTCACGTGCCCGTGGGTCCTCTCCCCAGCCCCAGTGGAGTTCAAAAGAAAACGGTATTAAACCATAAAATGGAAAGATAGTTTTGGAAATGACACACGAAATCACACGCGACGATTATTTTCTTTTGAGATGGATGCTTTTTTTCTTTCTTGGGGAGGTGAACCCCTTCTTTGCCAATGCGTCAACTAGCTGCCTGGTGAGAAACCCCAAGCTGACTTGTCCAGCCAGCACGCTAACACACCGGCCACCTAGTCCGCTCCCCAGCCCCAGAGGCAGGTGCTACTCAGTGATTCCTGTTTGAAGAAGTGGAGATTCTCTTGCTCTTCTGTCTTTCTAACTGCATCCATCCACCCATCCATTTATCATCTATCTATCTATCTATCTATCATCTATCATAACTATCCATCTATCTTTGTCTCTTACTCCTGACTTTGAACTTACCCGGGTCTGTTATGTTTTTTGTGGTTACCTTATTCATCCTCCATCAGGATACTCCGGGAAGTGAAAGGAGGCCCAGGTGGCAGTTGGGCACACGCTGGCGATGCCTCGGCTTCCCGGGATGTGTGGTGAGGGTAGGGGTACTCCCCCAGTCTTCCTGCCCCCGCCCCCTGCCCTCGGCTCATCCCCAAGGCTCTGAAAGGTGTGTCGAGCGTGTTTTACCAACGGTCTCCGAAGGGGTGGTAAAGAAAGCTTGTGTGGTTCATTCAGTCGGAGAGAAACTGAGTCACAAAGCGATGACTTACAAAATCGCAGAAAGGAGGTCGCAGGTGAGGTGGGGCCAAATCGCTGACACCTCGGTGCAGGTGACAAAGCTCCCTCCCGGGCCAGCATCCGTGGGCAGGAACGGAGCTCCCGGCCTCCTGGCGCGAGCTTGTCGCAAAGAAATAATAAAACCCGCTGAGCCCCCGCCCTATGCCTTCGCCAGGCCTTCTACACGCATGGGCTTCTTGGTTCCTTAAGGAAAGTGCGGTTATTCCGGAAAAGGAAAACGAAGGTGCCACACATACTGGGGACTTGTCTCTTCCCCAAGAGCTATAATGGAGTGATACGAGGTGTTTGCCATTTGGACACCCCTTCAAAAAGGTTTTTGAAAATCTCCGGAAGGGCAGCGGACACTCATTCGGAAAGGAGCTTTCGGATCTCAGGAACGTGTTCAGTGTGCCCCAACAGGCAAGATGAAATAACCCCGACTGGCAACTTGCCTCAGCACCTCACCCCTTAGATACATAAAAGCAAATCACCAACTATGCTCAGGAATGAGTTAGCAGCGCTGAGGAGCTGAGAGCAGGAATCGAATCAGCTGGGGCTTCGGCCCCCTTCTGTAGGGGCAGGGACTGTGGTGGAGGGGGAGGAGGGGGAGGAGGGAGAGGAAGGGGAGGAGGGAGAGGAAGGGGGGAGGAGGAAGAGGGGAGCAGGGGGAGGAGGAGGAAGGGGAGGAGGGTGAGGAAGGGGGAGGGGGAGGAGGACGGGAAGAGGGGGAGGAGGAGGAGGGAGGGGAGGAGGGAGAGGGGGAGGGGGAGGGGGAGGGGGAGGAGGGGGATGGGGAGGAGGGAGAGGAAGGAGAGGAGGAGGAGGAAGAAGAGGGAGGAAGGGGAGGAGGGAGAGGGGGAGGAGGAGGAAGGGGAGGAGGAGAGGAAGGGGAGGAGGGGGAGGAAGAGGAGAGGGGAGGAGGAGGAAGGGGAGGAGGGGGAGGAAGAGGAGAGGGGAGGAGGAGGAAGGGGAGGAGGAGGAAGGGGAGGAGGAGGAGGAAGGGGAGGAGGGAGAGGGGGAGGGGAGGGGAGGGGGGAGGGGGGAGGAGGGGGATGGGGAGGAGGGAGAAGAAGGAGAGGAGGAGGAGGAAGAGGAGGGAGGAGGGGGAGAAGGGAGAGGGGGAGGAGGAAGAAGGGGAGGAGGAGAGGAAGGGGAGGAGGGGGAGGAAGAGGAGAGGGGAGGAGGAGGAAGGGGAGGAGGAGGAGGAAGGGGAGGAGGGAGAGGGGGAGGGGAGGGGAGGGGGGAGGGGGGAGGAGGGGGATGGGGAGGAGGGAGAAGAAGGAGAGGAGGAGGAGGAAGAGGAGGGAGGAGGGGGGAGGAGGGAGAGGGGGAGGAGGAAGAAGGGGAGGAGGAGAGGAAGGGGAGGAGGGAGAGGAAGGGGGAGGGGGAGGAGGACGGGAAGAGGGGGAGGAGGAGGAGGAAGGGGAGGAGGGAGAGGGGAGGGGAGGGGGATGGGGAGGAGGGGGATGGGGAGGAGGGAGAGGAAGGAGAGGAGGAGGAGGAAGAAGAGGGAGGAAGGGGAGGAGGGAGAGGGGGAGGAGGAGGAAGGGGAGGAGGAGAGGAAGGGGAGGAGGGGGAGGAAGAGGAGAGGGGAGGAGGAGGAAGGGGAGGAGGAGGAGGAAGGGGAGGAGGGAGAGGGGGAGGGGAGGGGAGGGGGGAGGGGGGAGGAGGGGGATGGGGAGGAGGGAGAAGAAGGAGAGGAGGAGGAGGAAGAGGAGGGAGGAGGGGGAGGAGGGAGAGGGGGAGGAGGAAGAAGGGGAGGAGGAGAGGAAGGGGAGGAGGGGGAGGGGAGGAGGAGGGGAGGAGGGAGAGGGGGAGGGAGACAGAGAAAGAAAGAGAGAGAAGGAACAGAGACAGGGAGAGAGAAAGAGAGAGAAAGGGTGAGACAGACGGACCGACATGGGGTTTGACTGACGGCTTGGAGAGGGGCAGCCGAGCCAGCTGTGTGACAGTCCACCTCTGGTCCCTGCAGCCACCGCTTTGTAGTTACCACCATTTTGTTGCCTGGCAGGTGTCTGAGATGCAAGGCAGCGTCCAGAGCCCCGCAGAGAGCAAGGCCATGGTCAGAGATGCCTCTGGGGGGGGGGGCGGCCCCTCAGCAAGCAGTCCAGGCCTGTCCCGCGGGGCGGCACAGATCGAATCAGAGTTTAGACACCCCTTCTGAAGAGTTCTGCAAAATGGTGTCTGTCGTGTTGACACTGGTGGCGACTGCGTCCCCAGCAGAGTGTCCTGGTGCGTGCGGTTCCCTAACGAGCTGGCCGCCCGCCCGAACAGCTCTTATCTCCCTGTTTTGATGACATATCCTTAAGATGACCTATATTAGCTGGCACCTCGGATGGCCGCCCACAAAAAAAAGTATCACTGGAAGGAAAAAAAAAAAATCCCTAGTGATTGTGTAAATATTCTTAGCCCGGAACATTAAGCGCCGATGCCCTCTGCTGGGCGAGGCGGGCAGGGGCGCGGGTCGGCGGGCTGGTGGCCCTGCACAGAGCTGAGGGGGCTCTGAGGGAGAGCAGCGGGAGGCCTGCCTCCTACTCGGGACCCAGGGCACGGGGGCCAATCTGAGCTCCTTCAGGCACGGGAGATCAGACACAAACCTGAAATTACTTACAAGTACATCCCTCACTTGGAGACACTTGTGACCATCTCTTCCCCTTGCATTTGTGTCCCCGGTTACTAATACTGGCGGGCCGGACAGGTGGGAGAGAATCAGGGGGAAAAGGCAGGGGCTGACGCAGGCTACTTTTGTCATCAAGAGAAAGGGTTCTGCGTCTCAACAAAAGTCCTGGCAGGGATGGTGGCCAAGTTCATTTTCATCGTTCAGTTGTCTTTCCCAACCAGGACACTTTGGGCTTGAAAGAGGGTGCTATGAATGATGATACCGCGTCAACAGGTGTAATCCAGGAGTGTTCGAGGCGAGTCAGGCGATCAGTCCAGCACTGTCCAAAAAGAACTTTCCACAACAATGAAAACGCTCTAGGTTTGTGCTGTTGGGTACGGTAGCCACTAGCCACGTGTGGCTATTGAGCGTCAGAGAGGCGGCCAGTGCAACTGAGAAGATGCATTTGCAGCCTCCCTTAATTTTTGTTCATCTAAATTTAAATGCAAATCATTGCATGTGGCTAGTGGCTAGCGTATCAGACGGTGGAGTGCTGGTCTGATTCTTCACAGGCAGATACCCTGGATGTCAGCAGGTTCTCAGGACTTGCTGAGAGAGGTCCTCAAAAAGAACTTGTTGAATAAATGAAAACTCCATAATCAGTCATTTGTGATTGTTGGAGTTATCCTGAATTCTTTTAAGGAGAAAAAGATTACAGAAAAATCCAGAATGTCAGTGGGAGTGTATTCAAGTTGAGTCAGTAAGAACTTGATGAACAAATGGAAACTCAACCATCAGAAGTCACTGGGCTCTCTCTCCACAGTGGTGGAAATTCAGATCCCTTCTTGGAGTCTCCCAGGAACTTCAAGAAACACAGCTTCTCTGGGGAGAAGCCGAGAGCCCAGTGACCGCTTTCCTGCGAAACTGCATGGTGGCGTTGGGATCCATGGTTGGAAAGGTTGTTCGTCACTTGCTTCCAGTGCCTTCCCGGTAGTGTCTCAAAAGCCAGCAAAGTTGCTGCCTGCTCAGAAAAGACCTCTTTCATGTGGAATTTTCACCAGCAACTTAAAAAATGTCTCCAATCGTCTCCTGGTGTTATAGATTTGGAAAGAGGCATTTTTGTTTCTAATTATAAATGCCTGGGTGATGTCATTCAGTCCCCAAACTCCCAGTGGGGCCGTGCTGAATAGAGAAAGACAATATGCTAACAAGTTATCTGGAGGTGTCAGAAAGAAATAATGAAAAACAGTACAGTTTGGGGAAATGTTTTCCAGCCTGCTTTCTGGTTTTAGCAACTGCACTGGAAAAGATAAGATACACATGGCTTTTATAAGGAGGCCGCGGGATCTCCAGGGGATGTGAGGCAAGAGAAAAGAATCAGGCCGAAAACATGCAATCATCACATATTCACTGAGAAACAGATTCCAGCACAGCAAAGGGAGCTCTTCAGGGAAGGGCTCCTGTGTGGACCGTTGGGGCAAAGATTCAATGGGCTCCGGGAGAACTTGACTTCAGCTTGATGGTATTTGAATAATCTGCCGGAGAGAAAAACAGATATGGCACTCACTGTCACATGTAGCGTTGAAACTCTCAGTTTGACTGAGTAATGTTCAGCCATGCCCAGGGGTCAGGCCTACACTCACTCAGAAACAAGTGGGGAATTGAAGCAATTATTCAGATATCCACAGACACAGCTACTGGCCAGTGCTGTATCCCCGATTTAGCCCGGAAACAGTAACACCATTATAAGCCGTTTGCGAGTTGTGGAGCTATCTTGAATGTATTAAGGAAAGGAGATTACAGAAAAATCCAGAATGTCAGTGGGCGTGCGTCCAAGTTGAGTCATACGGACTTGGAGTGGGAAATTGAGGGCCTCCTACCACCGAAAGGAACATCTTGCTTTCAGCCAAGATGGAAATAGAGACTGGGGTTTAAGTTTTTCAGATGGGTCGGTTCTCCACAGTCGCCGTTTATTAAAGGCACACTTGATAAATTTCACGTTGTGTTGCATTTGGGCCCGAAGACAGGAAGCACATTGGAAGTTTTGAGATACTATGAATAGAGCAATCTTGTGTAGGTTTATCCCTGAAGGGGAACCTTCCCATGATTCTCGGTAGGCCAGCCAGTAGGGAAAATTGCCCTCCCCGCACACACCTCGTTCAAAATAGCTCTGCATAGAATCCAGTTTACCCGCCTGTAAGAGAAAACCGAACACCGGCAGCTTAAATAAGATTTATTTTATTTAAATAAGATTTATTTTCCCCATTCAGTATGCAACCCAGAGGTAGGCGGCTGCTGGTGTTGGGGTTGTATGGATTTTAAGACCAAACTTGTTGGGTTTTTTTTTTTTTTTTCATGGTCGCATGGCTTTTCAGGCAGCAGAAAAGAGAATATGTGAGTCTTCACCTCCCCCACCCTTCACCTGCCCCCCCCCCCCCGCCGCCACCTTTAAGGAGCTTTCTGGGGGCCGCCTGGGTGGCTTAGTCGGTTAAATGTCTGACTTCGGCTCAGGTCATGATCTCGAGGCTCGTGAGTTCGAGTTCAAGCCCTGCGTTAGGCTCTGTGCTGACAGAGCAGAGCCCGCTTCAGATCCTCTGTCCCTACTTCCCTCTGACCGCCCCCCTCACTTATGCTTTCCCCCAAATAAATACTTTAAAAAAAAAAAGGAGTTTTTTGTGAAGGCCACCCCATGGCTTATGGCATCTCACGGGCCAGAGCCGTGTTAAGCGGCCAAGTCTAGGTGCAAAAGAGGCTGGGAAATGTAGTTTTTAAAGCTGATGTTTTTAAAGCCTCCTTCCAACACCCCCATTAAAGTTGATATTCTATTAGTAACAAAGAAGGGAGACTATCTGTGGGGTAGGCTTTCAGTAGACTTCCATCAGTTCAAAAAATCTTAAAACGGATAAAAAAATGTTTTTGGGGCGCCTGGATGGCTCGGTCGGTTAAGCCTCTGACTTTGGCTCAGGTCATGATCTCAGTTTGTGAGTTCGAGCCCTGCATCATCAGGCTCTGTGCTGACAGCCCCAAGCCTGGAACCTGCTTTGAGTTCTGTGTCTCCCATAACTCTAACTCCATAGCTTTTTTTTTTTTTAAGTTTACTTATTTATTTTGAGAGAGAGAGAGAGAGAGGTAGGGGGAGGGACAGAGAGAGAGAGAGAGAGAGAGAGAGAGAAGGAAGAGAATCCGAGCAGGCTCCACGCTGTCGGCTCAGAGATCCACGTAGGGTTCGAACTCACCAACCGTGAGATCGTGACCTGAGCCGAAAGCAAGAGTTGGATGCTTAACTGAGTGAGCCACCCAGGAGCCCCGGTAACTCAATAGTCTTTATAAACGACTTTTATTTATAACCAATTACCATGTAGTAAAATAATGGCCATGCATATTATTAAATATGTATAGCAACAAAGGAAGCGAGTTAGCGAAGCATTAGTGCTTGTGTATGTGGGCATGTTCTCCGTGAGGGCAAAGCAGCATTCTTACCGCATGATCTCCTGCACGTTTCCCCCGGGGGTAAGTGAATTAGGTGCCACTTTGTCCATCAGCAGCTCAGTCTCCTCCCATTAGAATCCGAGGCTGAGCAAGGATACTCCTGAGAACTGGCTAAAGAGCTTCAGTAGGAGTTTCTTAAACCTGAAACACACCGTCTAGGGCAAGTTCAACTTCATTAGTGATTTGAAGAGAGATTTATTGAGCCAAAGGGAAACCCTCTCTGAACAGAGTGTGTCTGTCTTGATTTAAGTAACTCGAACAGCCACGGCATTGAGCGGTGGTTGGGTTCAGGTCTGAAACAATTTCTTTGTGAGTCCGCCATTATTAGCGGTGGGAAAAAGAAAGGGGGTGAAGGATGGGGCTGAGAGGTGAGGCTGGGGGTGGGCAGAGGGGCCAGATGTGCTGGGGCTGATGTGCCCATTAACAGTCGAGTTTTAGCCTGTGGCTCAGGGGTCGTAAACTCCTTCAGGGCCAGACAGTACCATGGGTACGGGAGGCTGGCCAGGGGAAGGAGAAAGATAAGGGAGCAAATCTGTCCCCATGGTGACAGTCACTACTGGGCTCCGGCCAATTGCTTCCATGGGAGACAGCAGACCCAGTACTGCTAGCCAGTTAGATCTTTCAGGAAAAGCCCAATATCTGAATGTTTATATTAAATCAGATTGGATAGCGTCGGGTCACATTTCATAATGCTGGGGCAAGTGTGGACCGAATGTGGCCACAGTGGGCAACTTTGCTTTAGGGGCAGTATGGTCTCAGCAGGGTTGTCTGAGCAGAGAAGCAACACAGATACTTCTCCTCCTCTCTCTCTCCATTAGCCATGGGGAGAACGTTCCAGAATGCAGAGGAGGGTACTACAAAGACAGGGGCAGGGAGGGATCCACTGAAGGCAGGAGAGTCAGACAATATGCTCTAGTCACAGCCAGAATGCGATTTGGTGAGTGTTGAGATCAATGCAAATGGCAGTGAGGGTAGAGGGGTAGGCTAAATTCTGGAACAATTTCTCAGGCCCAGCGTCAGAGCATTTAGTAACTGAGTGGATAAGGGACAAGCCCCAGATAAGAAAGGGGAGAGTTGAGGAACAGAGTGATCTTGTTTGAAGCAGAAGTTGCAGTCTGGCATTTTGGCAGAAGAATATGCCCCAGAGGTATGTTCTGTGGGCCATGCAGGATTAAAATTTCCTTTATATTAATGTCCAGTTCTTGGGGCTCCTGGGTGGCTCCGTTGGCTGAGCATTCGACTCGATTTCGGCTCAGGTCATGATCCCACAGTTGGTGAGATCAAGCCCCACATCAGGCTCTGCGCTAACAGTGCAGAACCTGCTTAGGGTTCTCTGTCTCTCCCTCTGCCTCTTCCCCACTCGCACTCTCTTTCTCTCTCTCAAAATAAATAAGCTTTAAAAAAAAAAACACGAACATTTACATACAAATCTAGATTTCTGACTCCCTTTGAAAAACAATCTGAGAGTATTAGACATAGATTCCAATAACCAACAACAGCCGGCACTGGGCAGGGGTTGGGGCTGGTGGGGGGCACGGCGTGGGCTCCCCCGGGGCTAATTTTACCCACCTGGCTCCTCTAAGTATCTGAGTCTGTGACCCCTGAGGGAGCCAGTCGTGCAAACCTTAGGAATATACGAGGTCAGCCCAGCAGAGCAAGAAGCGAAGTGATCCAGGCCACAGGCACATTTCAGGACAGAGTAGGGAACACTGCAAAGGGCTTTAGAAACCATAGACCGGAAGGGTGAGGACGCACTGGGAAGGCGAAGTAAGGCAAGAAATAGAAGCTGCATGTGAGTGCACAACGCTATGGAGGAGCCTGTGGTAGAAGGCTTGAAACAGGCTGTTGGTGAAAGGCGTGCTGCCATCTTGGATTGGTGATTGGTCAATGCCCAGTAGTGTGGAAAGGGAAAGGGGCACACCCAATGGCCTGGGGCTCTAATTCTCTGTATCTGCCACAGGAACCCCAAATTGTTGCACAAGTGCAAGGAGAGAGAGACAGAGTGGAATGTTCTTCGTTTCCTTGTTGTTTGTTATAGAACCAGAAGCAACCTCAATGTCCATCAGCACAGTTACAGGTAAATAAACCATAGTCCGTGGTACCTCTGAGGTTGGGGATAAGTGCTTAAAAGGAATCTTCCATCACCTTTAAGCTGTTAGTTATTTTAACCAGACAAATGCGTTTCTGTGTCAGTCATGCCATTAAAAGGTAATTGAGAGCACAGGACAATGCGTGTGGCGTTTTGCAAGGACTGTCTCTGTAGAGCAGGAGGAGTGGAGAGGAGATCACAACGTCTTGAGGAGTAAACAGGAGGTAAAGGGACAGAAGCCGAAGCTGGGGGGATGAGGGAAAGAGGACTAGAAGGCTACAGAAAGACTCAGGTCAGGGAAAGAAGCAAGGGAAAGTTCTTTGTTGGTTCACTTTAAAACATTTTTTTTGATGCTTTTATTTATTTTTGAGAGAGAGAAAGAGACAGAGCTCCATCAGGGGAGGGGCACAGAGAGAGGGAGACACAGAATCCGAAGCAGGCTCCAGGCTCTGAGCCGTCAGCACAGGGCCCGACGTGGAACTCGAACCCACGCACCTCGAGATCATGACCTGAGGCGAAGTCGGATGCCTAACCGACTGAGCCACCCAGGCACCCCTTTGTTGGTTCACTTTTAATGGGGGTGACCGAAAAACCCAATAAAAGGACATTTTGACTTCTCCTGACAGGGCATTACCACTACAGTAGAGCATGGGGTTTACTTCTGACCCAAGCTCACACCTATAATTTAGTTCCTGACTCTTCTGATGTAGAGAAGTCTAGAAGAATTTTGATGGGAAATTAAAATGGTTTCATTGGTAGGATAGGACCACAATACCCGTATGAAGATGAAATATTCATTTGGGGGCAATGTTGTTTAAAATAGAACACAGAGGAACATCCATTTGATTAAATGTTATAATAATGAGTGGGGCAGATTAAAAATCGGGGTTTCCAGGTTTTCAAATTTTAAAACAGAGTGAAATGCTAGTAATACAATGTTTGACTTTTCAAATGCATGCTGCAAAACTTCCTGTGTGGTTGAGTCTAGTTGCACTCACAAAAATGAGGAGAGGCATAAGGAGAAAAAGAAGGAAAGCATTCAATTGTCAACAATGCTTTGCTCTGGGTGATGGAGAAGTTGGTGATTTTACTTTTCCTGCATTTCTGTTGATGGGACAGTTTTCTATTGAAAACATTGTTGCTTTCATCATTCCCCAAAGGAACTGTTTTTAAAGCTGTAGTTTGAAAATCATTTATGAGGGAAGACAGCCAAGGAAGGATTCCTGTTTGGCAAGGAATCAGGCAGGCTGGCCCTCAGCAGCCTTTTGGAGACTTTTTTTTTCCCCCTTTTACCCAAATGTCAAATGTCAGGCTTCCACACAGTGTGACAGAACCTAAAACGATCAACTTCCCCAATGCCGGGCGACAAATGTCAACTCCTCCCCACTCCCAACCAAAGGCCTGTTGTGTGTTCTTAACCCTCAAAGAGAAAACACAGAACTCAGCGGGCTGGGATATGAGCTGGCAAGAGAGGGCTGACCCTGAACGAGTTATGTGACATATAAAGAGAAGAAGGTCGCTCCTCTCCCTCCTCCCGAAGCCCCTCCTTTCCCCCAACATGGCAGGAAGCAACGCAGCCTCATGATTAAGCCTGTGAACTCTGCCTTCGAACACACCCGTATGGAATCCCTGCTCTCACTGAACAGCTCTGGGGCTTCTGGTAAATTCTGTGACTTCTTTGCACTTCCGTTTTCTCCTGTGTAGAGAGGAGGTGAAGAGTCCCCTCTTCACTGGGTTCCTGTGAGGCTGAACTGAAATAATAAATAAAGTGCATGGAACCTCCATGTAGTGACGGTTGAGTCGGTGGTTTTATTCTCAGGGTGATCTGATTTTATTTTCTTCTCATGCCACCTTAGGGCCATAATTTTGGGGGATGGAGAAAGAAAGGGCAGTTTGGGGAGAAAGATATGCTTTTCAATCCTCAGGTTTTTCTGTGAGCATAAAGCCTCCAAATTCTAGGCCGGCATCCATTTGGAGCCAATGAGCAAATTTGTTGAGCACTCTTCCCTTCCAGGCAGTGTGCTTAAACCCCCTTTCAGGGGTGTGACTAGGTGTCCCATAGATTATCTAATCCTGTCATGTTTTATTCACCTAAGTCCCGAAAACAGCCACTTGTCCCTTCTTCAGCAACCATACTGATTGAAGCTGACCTCTTCTCTCCAGAAGCAATGGCAATGGCCTTCTACTTGGCCTTCACATTCATTCTTCCTGTTTCCAGTGAACTCTGGAAGCAACCAAAATAGGGGAAGAACCAATCTGGAGAGGATTGCCTTCTGTGTGGACCCAGGGGCTTTGGCCCTCATAGCTACCTGGCCCCAGAGAACCCATGGAGGACCACCAGGCTTACAGTCACCCATCGTCGCTCTGGGAAACACCAGTGACTGTCTCTGCCTTACTAGGTAAGTGCCTCTCACTCACATCGAGTGTTGTGATTCACCTTTCCCCTGTTTTCCCATCACCAGGAGGGAGACATTTGTCATCCAACACGCCATCAGATGTTGGGGTTGCTGCTTCAGGAAACATGTGCATATCTGAAAATCTTTCTCTGCAGCTCTTTAAAGCCAACCTTTGAGTTAACCAGAGGTCTGATGAGATTTTTCCTTATGTATACCCACCAGGGGTGACTTCGTTGTTAAGTTGGTTGCTATTATTTGACAAATGCATCAGACTATTCCTATCTTCGTTCTATTGATCTGTGGTAGGGGAATAGTGGATGTGAAAAAGACTTTTTTTTTTTTGAAAGGGTGAAAGCAATCCTTCCAAACGATCATAGGTTCACCCCATGATTTTGTCATCTCGTGGAGTTCGTTTTATTACAAGCTAAACTTACGGAAGGAATCCCATTTTGGCTTCGTCTTTTTGGGACTCCTTTCTTGGCTAAGTTAAAGGTTTAGTTTAGAATGTTCAATTTGGTATCTTATGGTTGTCTTACAAAATTTTACAAAAAAGGCAAAATGCTATATAGAGAGCTGTTCACTGTGGTGATGTCCAAAGAGTGGGGCCTGTAATAATTTCTCTTTTGCTCTACAGCAGCACAGAGAAATGGCTTATCCAGGGCTTGTACACGTCTGAGGGGTTGAGATATCCAAGATTGTAATCATGCAGCTTCTGAAAAAACATCAGGGGAATGTATATGACATAATTATAATCATAATCTTATATAAGAAATTAGGTACCCAAAGCATAAAACAAAATAGCTTGCATGGAATTGGACAGTCAGGCAATTAGTATGCATATATTGATTACCTGCTGTATGCCAGGCACTTTCAAACCAGGGACATGATCAATATAAAAAATATTTGAAGGTACCACATACACATAAGATTGAGTCAGGGAGATAGGATTATGGTAGACTCTTTTACTTTTATTCTCTCCTAACATTTAAAAAAATGTTATGGTTTCATAATTTTAAAAAAGGGAGAGAAATATTTGAAACATTTAAAAAATGTTATGTTTTCATAATTTAAAAAAAGGGAAAGAAATATTTGAAACAGCATACTGATAAAAGTTGCAAATGCTAATTTTGTGAACTTCATCCCAAGCACTGCTCTTGAGCAGACTCTGAATACTATCTGATTTACCTCTGTAATGATGGTATTATCCATAACATCACTCCTATGTTATAGCGGAGAAATTATTTTATACCAAGCCCAATGTCTTAGAGCTTGTTCAAGGGAGAACTGAGTTCCAGAATGTGGTCAACTGCTACTCCAAACATACCACACAAGGGTACATAACACAGTTATGCATGGGATTTCCTACAGTATTTCCTTGATACTTGGCTTTTGGAGCGGATGCCTCCTCAGCTATCTTGGAGTGTTCTCTGCTTTTCTTGTTTATCACTTTCCCAGACCCAAACTCATAGTTGATCCTCAATCAGCAGATGAATAAGCCAATTGCACTTTGATAAGAGAGGCCAGGAACTGGGTTGTCTGCTTCATTTCTCAGAAGTGTCTGTCAACCCTGTGGGATTTTTATGGAGTTTTTGCTGTATGCCTACCATTGCAAACTGAAACACACGATGCCAACTCAACTCATAAGACAAGCAAACACATAAACTGGGAAGACGGTGATAAAAACAGGAAATAACTTCACCCTGGGAATATTCCAGAAACCAAGTTTGAATAATTGCTTCATGTTCAGTTGGACACAGGTTCACTCCCAGTTTGACTCACACATGTAAATACTCCTGACTACCTTATGACTGTTAAACACACACACACACACACACACACACACACACCTTTATCTTTTCAAAATGCTAACTGTGCAGCATGAATCAGTCAGTCTGAACTTCAGAGCACTGGGTCCTTCATCATCAACCTTGACTCCTCTCTTTGTCATCCTCACATCCAATCTATCAGCAAACCCTGCCCTGCCACCCACTTTCTAAATTTGAGACCTGTTCTGTCAGTTTGAGTAAACGTTTCATGTGCACATGAAAAAGAATATATATTCTGCAGTTACCAGTTGCTTTGTTCAGTAAATGTCAGTTAGGTCAAGTGTGTTAAATAACGTTGGTCAAAATTTTTCTATTCCTCTTGATTTATTTCTGTTGGTTTGCCCATTATTTACTGATAGAGGAATATTAAAGCCTACCATTATGAATGTGGATTTATCTATTTCTCCTTTTAGATCTGATTGTTTCTGCCTTATACATATAGAAGCTATATTAGAAAATGTTTCTAGATTTAGCATTGTTCTATCTTTCAATGGTACTGACCCTTTTTGTTATTATAAAATACTCTCTGTATCTATTATATTGCTTCTTACCTTAAAATTGACTTTATCTGGTACTAGAGTAACTAATCAGCTTTCTTTTGATTGGTGTATGCAATATATTTTCTCATCCTTTATTTTCATCCTGTCTGTATACTCATATTTAAGGTTTGTCTCTTGCAAGCAGAAAATAGTAGGTTTTTAAAAAATTTAGTATGATAATCTCTCTTTTCATTTGAGTATTTAGTCCATTTACATTTAATGTAATAATTAATGCATTACTAACATAATACTAACACATTACTAGCTGTTTCAATTAGCTCCACCTGTTGTGAGTTCCATTTTCTTTCCTTTATTATGAACTTTTACATTAATGACATCTTTTTTTAGGTCATTCTCCTATTAGCTTATTATTTCCATATTTTTTGTTATCCTACAGATTCTGGACTCATCATGGCCTAATGAAATTAGTGCTTTTACTACTTCTCTGGCAATGCAAGGAACTTAGGACATGTTTAATTCCCTTTTACTCTTACCTATTGCATTACTGCTGCTATACATTTTATTTCTACATATATTTTAAACCCCACAAGACATTATTATTATCTTTTAATGCAGTCAATATTCATTTAGATTTAACAACACATTTATTCTTCTGTTGCTCTTAATTCTCTCCTAAAATTTTAGTCGTCCTTATGAGATTATTTTCTTTTTGCCTAAAGGACTTTCCTTAGTCTTTCTTTTAGTTAAAGTCCACCGGTAATGTAGCCACTCAGTTTTTGTTTGTCTGAAAATACACTTATTTCATCTTAAATTTTGATGGATATTTTTACTGGATGTAGAATTATAGGTTGGTAGTTATTTTCTTTCAGGTCTTAATTTTTTTTCTTTTTGGTAATGTTTATTTATTTTTGAGAGAGAGAGAGAGAGAATGTGTGCATGAGTGGGGGAGGGGCAGAGAGAGAGGGAGACACAGAATCTGAAGCAGGCTCCAGGCTCTGAGCTGTCAGCACAGAGCCCAACGCGGGGCTCGAACCCACGAACCGTGAGATCATGACCTGAGCCAAAGTTGGTGGCCCAACCGACTGAGCCACCCAGGCGCCCCTCAGGTCTTAATTTTTTAAAGGGTTTTGTCTTTGGACTTCCATCAGTCCTGCTGAAAAAGCAACTGCCAGCCTCCTTGCTGTTTTCTATCGAAGTGGAGCACTGTGTCTCTATTTTAGGATAACTTCATATCAATTTTCTTGTCTAGCTTTTGTTTGTTCTAGTAGGTGAGATGGTCTGCAACTAGCTATCTGGACAGTTTCCCCGAGAGGAGTTTTACATATTAAATGCCTTTGGTTTTCCTTAGATGATGTTGGAGCTAGCAGCTGGAGGTTGAGGGAACGACAGAAGATCAGAGGGAGAGAGAGGTTAAGATAGAGTAACTTTACTTAAGAGGAGTGGACCCCAGAAGATTAGCAGATGTCTGCGACCATAGGAAAGCTATAGGGGACATAATGGCAATTTATGAAAATAAATGGCCCTAGAATCTGAGAGACTATCATAGTCAATATTACATTTTATTTCTCTTTATTATGTTATACTTCCCTGAAGTAATGGAGATTCAGAGAGGTTAATCAACATGTGTAATCTCAGATAGCTAGTACACCTCTTGAGATTTGAACCCATGCCGGTAGGCTCTAGAGCCCACATTTTCAATTGTTTGAATGTTTATTTTTGAGAGAGAGAGAGACAGAGTATGAGCAGGGGAGGGGCCAAGAGAGACAGAGACACAGAATCTGAAGCCAACTCCAAGCGCCGAGCTCTCAGCACAGAGCCCGATGCAGGGCTTGAACTCATGAGCCGTGAGATCATGACCTGAGCCGAAGCCGGAAGGTCAACCAACTGAGCCCCACCCAGGCATCCCCAGAGCCAACACTGTTAACTTCTAAGCTACAAGACCAGAGCCTTCTAAAGTTATCTGATTATAAACCAAAGTGAGAGATACCTCATGAATCTATATGCACATATTCATAATCAAAACTTTCACTAATCAATATTATCCATATTATGTGTAATACATCATGAAATATTCTATTCTATTCTATTCTATTCTAGTCCTATTCCGTTCTGTTCGGTTCCATTCTATTTCATCCCATCCCACTCTATTTGCTGGGTCAACATAAATGGGTGGGTCCCCCATTTCAGATAAAAATCACTGCTAAAGACAATGACTTACCTTAAGGATTAGTAAAATACACAGCTCTGATTTGCTGAGGAAAGTTCTGAAAGCAAAAAAGCCACTTATATTGTTGTTCAGAGATTTTAACAACAGAACAGCTTTGGGTCACCCCCTTCAGATTCTCTGGTAGGCAGCCTCCAATAGGCATGTTAACTTTCTACTGGCACTGAGCAAGGGAGGACATTATTTTGCTTGTTTGGGAACACATCTTAGTTCTCTCTACACAGCACAAGGGCTGACGAGGTCACTCAGTAAATGTTTGCTGCCTGAGTCAAGTAAAGGGTCATCTCAGAGTTTTTCTTCTCTATTCTCTATTTAGCCCTGAGTAAAGAGAGCTATGCCATCTCACTCTGGGTCAGAGTCAACAGTAAAAGAATCTCCTAGAATGGTCACTTTCCCAAAGTTGCCGTTTTAGTCTGCTGTGGCACCGAGGGATTAAAGAAAAATTACCACCCCCCCCTCCCTTTCCAGAATTTCCTGTCCTGTCTTGTGGTTGACTTAAAATATTTCAGCTCCCACCTCCCTCTTTCTCACCATTACTTCTTCATGGTTAAAGAGGTTATAAATTTGCAAAGGAAATGATTAAGCAAATCCAACGCTCTTGGCCCGGGACCTGATTTTTCAAGGCCCCAGTTTTGGAGAGCTGAAGAAATCTGTGTGATGAAGGGTTTGCACATGAGTTTTTAGCCTTAGTCAGGACTGGGGCATAGTTTCCTGTTTTTGTACCCTCAGAACTGCTAAGCTCCTGGTGAACAACCGGCCAGCGGAGATAGGGAGGGGGTGGGGGCTTCGGGGAGAGGGTTGGGAGTCCAGAGGGGAGGAGAGAGCTATTCCTCCGTCAGCTCTGGCAGAACTTTAGTGAAAGTGGAAAGATTTTTTTTCTTAAGGCAATGAAAAAGAGACTAGAGGCAGATTCTAGACATTGAAGTTGAGGCTTTGAGTGGTAAAGAGGGGAAGAGACAAGTTTGAGCAGGGCTTTTCATGGGCTCCCAGATTCTCAAAGAACAGTCGGATCTCAAAACATTCCAATGAGCATGAGCGTTTATTCGACACGTATGCGCCAGGCACAGTGCTAGCTGCTTGGCGTGGAGTAGATCATTAAATCCACTTGGCATCTCTATTTGATAGATGTCAAAGCGAAGTTAGACACGTTTAGTGAGGTGGCGTTACTGGGACCATTCACAGACATGTTCATTTCTTTAGATACAGGATGGGTGTGGGGCCCTAACCACTGTTGCTTTTCTCATTTTATTTTTTTCTTTCATAGCAGGGCTTGAGGTCGTGCTGGGCATTTGCCCGTTAATGCCTCCTTCCATGTTTCCCTTTGAACTGCATTTCCCAGGTTCCATTGCCAACTGGATTCTAGTTAAGTTCCAAGATATTTTTCCTCTGCCCTTCTGTCAGCAGAAAGGCAGTGCTCCCTGAGAGCCCCACTCCGGTCCCAGCTACCCTCAGGCAGCCTCTCCCACCCCTATGCGGTACCCCGGCCCCTCCCCCCCCCCCCCCCCCCCGCCCTGCCCAGGGTGTCCAGATTCTCTTGCTTTGGTAGTATCGCCTCTTCCTTCTGTCTGTCTGGCCCCCATGGTATGGCGGCATTCTTCTTCTGTGTCTAATCTCTAGGTGGTCTCCTTGTCACGTGCTTCCTTTTTCAGCTCTGCCAGTGCCTATAAATTCCCCTCTATTGAACCATGTGGCACAGGGACCCTAAGCGAGATACAGATGTTTGTGCCTCAGACACCGGACCCTGAGACAAGAGCTTGGAGGCAGGTAGTTTATTTGGGAGGTGACCCCAGGAAGCACAAATGACGGAGAGTATGTTCATGAGTGCGTCACTACTGTGAGCAGGTAGGATTCAGTTTTGCTGGGGACCCCGGGGGAACATTCAGCAGACACATCAAAAGGGTCCCTCGGAGAGATGGGGAAGCAGAGATATTTATCTGCTGTCTCCCATCCCTCATTGCTTGAAAGCTGTCCCTCGGGGCATAAAATTTTAGGCATTTCCAGATTGCCCGGCAGGTGAGCTGAACAAGTTCCCCGAGCCCCTGGAGAAAGCCACCAAAAGGAAAAGCCAATCGTGGAGGGAATTCTGAAGTGGGCTGAAGAGAAATGAGGCGGACCATCCACCCTGTCTGCTACCATGGCAACCTAGCTACTATTATAAGAAGATACAGTCAAGGAAAGCCAAAGGCAGACTCAAGTCACATTCTGGGGAATTTCTAGAATTCTCCAGAAATTCTACTTTACTTGAGAATGGGGTGGCCATCAGGGAAAAGTCAGTGTTTTTCTTTTTTCTTGGATGAGCCAGCCAGCCAACGCGTTGCCACGATGGGGAGAGCCTGGCACACGGTTTAATCCTAAAGATTGGGTGGCCTTTGAGCCCATGAGAGTGAAGCCACGTGTTCGACCTTGGGCAGATACCATCTGTCTCCTCATCAATAATGCTCACTGAACACTTATTATTTGCCAGGCACTTTACTTACAAGCTATCCACGTGTTGTCGCACTTACTCTTCTCAGCAACTTTCTGAGTTAAGTACTACTCTTATTCCCATTCTACAGAGGAACAAATTAAGGCTCTAATACGTGCAATCACTTGCTCACCGTCTCCCAGCCTTGGGTCATAGGCGCGGATCATCTGGGTGGATCAGGGGCCAAATTCCAAACCCACACTTATGACACTTGGAAATGAGCACTCTTGTAGGGACCAGCCCCGTTTCGAGGTTTTATCTAAATGGGTATTTCTTCTGCTTTTTGAAGCGGCTTAAGAAGAAAATGATTACATTTTGTAACACTGAGTAGAGAGTTCGGGTCACGCAATGAGTATTAGTCGGGTTGAGTTTACGTTAGATCCTACCTACCGCCAAAATACAGGTTGGATTCTGCCATGCTCCAGCTCCGATATTTTCTTCCCTATTTCTCAGGAGAAGTTTAAACTTCTTCCTCTGGGCTCCTTACTTCATGACCTTGATGATCTGGTCTGTGCCTCCTCTGCAGCCTCCACTGTCTTATCTTTCCTCCCCACGGCCTCACTCTGGCCACACTGAGCTAATTGCCGTTGTCTCTGTAGACCCTGGGCTTCGGCACTTCCTGTTCTGCTGGGAACGCCTCTGGCCGACCCTTACTCATTCTTTGCGAATCTGCTCAACTGTTACCACCTCAAATGGCCAACCTCCCTCCCCTGGAGTCTTGTAGCAGTGCCTTCCTCTGAGCTCCACAACACCCTACGTTTACTTATCACACATTATATCGTTAGTGTCCTTTTGCCTGCCTGTCTCTCCACAGACCTGAAAACATGTCTTTGGGAGCTTAGGTTGGGTTTCAGCCTTGACTCTGACATGTGTGTCCTTGGGCAGCGTTGCGTCTCCTCTCTGAGCCTTAGTTTCCTCATCTGTAAAATGGGTAGGAAGCAAGGCAATTTATGTGGCACAGGACATCTGGCATCTAGTAAGTCCAACGTTAGGTATGCATCTTCCGGGCTAATCTTTTTAAGTTGATGATCAGTGGCGTGGTAGCTCTACCTAGACCCGTGCTTTTCAAATTTCCCTGCGTCGGAACCACCTGGAGGACTTGCTAAAACACACAGTGCTGGGCGCCACCCTGAGACTTTTTGATCCAGTGGGTCTGGAGTAGGGCTTGAGAATTCGCAGCTCTAATTCGTTCTCGGGTGCTGCTGATGCTGATTGTTAGGGGACCACACTCTGAGAACCACTAGCCTAGGCAGCTGGGGAGGGTGGATGTCTGATATAAAGTGATCGAACACTTCGTGCTGAAATAAACTCATACCAGAGCGTAAGGCAACCCACTGCCCAATGGATGTGGCCATAGGGTATCTATCAATTAATACATCCATTCAGCCAATATTTGTTGAGGATCCACTGCATCTAAGCATCATGCCAGACATTGACGACGGAGCCGTGAGTGAGACAGACATAAAGTCCCTGATGTTGATGAGCTCGGTCTAATGGTCCCGTTCTGGAGGGCAAGGCATCATAAATGCACATGTCCCATCAGTCGGAATTGAAGGGCATCCTTGGTCTGAGGAGTGGCTACCTTTAAAGATACTGATGTCAAAAAGTGCCTGTTTATTGCATCACTGGAGTTGCCTCTAAATATCTATTTCACCGGGGGCGCCTGGGTGGCTCAGTCGGTTGAGCGACTAACTTCGGCTCGGGTCACGATCTCACGGTTCGTGGGTTCGAGCCCTGCGTCGGGCTCTGTGCTGACAGCTCAGAGCCTGGAGCCCGCCTCGGATTCTGCGTCTCCCCCTCTCTCTGTTCCTCCCCCGCTCGTTCTCTGTCTCTCTCTGTCTCCCCAAAACAAATAAACGTTAAAACAAATCTATTTCACCAAAATGATACATCAAAAATTGATTATGCTAATCCCAGAATCCCTGGTCTGGAACCGCAGCCATCACTTGGCATTGATCTTAGGGTGAAGTCAACCCATGGAACATGGCACAGCAGAGTCGAGAAGCAGAGCTAGGCTATGATACAACATCGGAGAAATGAAATGATAAACATCCTTACTGCTATTATTATTATTAGCCAGTGGGAATGGGAGTTTTCTGCTACTTGGTGCTGGAAGTTCCCTATGACATAATAGCTCTCCTTTATTAGCTCTTTATTATGCACCAGCCACCAGCTCCACAAAACAGGCACTAAGACTGTCCCATTGTTTAGGGAGGAAACTGAGAAGTCAAGTCACTTGCCCGCTAGTTGCGTGTAGAGACGTGAGAGGTAAGGCTGTGTCGTGGGGCATGAAAAGCTGGTGAGGGTAATTTATATGCTTTGCAGTGACACCAACCTAAATGGTTTGCAATCACAATATCCTTTCTTAAGCCTCTTTCCAGACGAAGCTGACAAGAATGGAAAAACCAACCAACCAACTCTATCTCTGCCTGGCGGCCTGGAATCACCCAAGGCAGTTGACTTGCCCAGGTTGGCCCTCTTATTCTAAACCTGACTGCTTTCTAGAAGTTCATCAACAAACACATTCTTAAGAGCTGTTTTGGCCCGACCTCCTCATTAGGGAGTCAGGGAAAAGAGCTTGGCTGGAGATGGTAGCACCCTATGTTCTAGAACTCCCCCATGTGGCCAGATTTAAACAACAGCATCCGTGAGTGAGAGCCCAGCGGGAAAGCAATGAGCTCCTTCAGTGGCGACCATTGGCAGAAAAGCAGCTGGGGGCCATTTTGTCAAGAAGTACTCCTTTGGAGAAAAACAAAACAAAACAGAAGGCATACAGGTGCACGCCAGTGTCCTCATAATAAACTATAACAAAGGTGGCAATTAAGTTCCATTAGGGGCAGACAGCTTTAAATTAGATAATGTATTCAGAAAGCATTCTATAATCTGCGGAGTGTGAGAATGTGAAGCATTATTATTATTATCCTTATTTCTGCAAAATTGCCCGGATTGCTATGCCTGCCAAGGCCAGTTAAAGGGCCAGGGGATAGAGAAGACCAAATGAGTAGCTCCCTGGGGAGAGGAGACAGACGTGAAAGGGTTAAGCTCCCCAGAACACCAATGTATGCAAAGGGTTAGATCCCAACCGGTTTTCAGGCCAGCGCTAAGATCTGAATTACAAATTTACAGAATTTGCTGCTCAGTAATTTTTTTTTCCTCCCCTAATGGAGCCTGTTAATTTCCAGTTGGCCACTTTGTGTTCACTGATGGCATGAGGAAGGTCTAGCATGCAGAGACGTATTTCTAGTCCCTGTGCGGACCCCCTTTTAAGAAGGCTTCAAAAGGGACATGCAGAGGATGCTTAAAACCCACCCTCATCATTCTTACCATTCTGCAAAGCGCATGCCCTGCGTCTGCGGCTTGGGTGAGTTAATAATTGAAATCCTCTTCCTTTCCAAAATTGTCTTTAAAGTAGGAAGACTAGCTGATTTACCTTTTTGTGGCTTAAGATCCACGTGGGACTATTTGGCCTAAGAAGTGGCGTTTGTCAGGTCCGGATTGTAGAAATCTGTTCCCTTCTGGGGGTGGGGGAGCAGTCGGAGAAGGAGCCAGCGGGACACAGATTCCAGTCTCTTGGAGTCTGATTTAATGGGGCTCCATTGCCATTGCCTCTGGACTGTTTGCAAGCAAACAAGGACAGTCCGGCTCAAGCGTGTGCGTGTGTGTGTGCGTGTGTGTGTTGAAATCCTGGGTAGCTTGCTCCAAGAAAAGAGCAGGGGGAATGCAACAAAAACCGAAGAACTTAACTTTCTTTCTCTTTTCCCTCCGTTTTTGGCATTTCTTTAGGCATGCCTCCCCTCCCCTGGATGATGAATTCACGAGGGACCTCATGGGCTGCTGAGAACAAGCACGCTTTTGAATGAACTCTTTTACGGGTATCAGTCCAAAAGTCACCATCAGCTGCAACTGAAAAGCAGAGTGGGTTTTGTTTTTGTTTTTGTTTTGTTTTTGTTTTTGTTTTTCCCCCAGTGGCGGCCAGTTCGGCTCAAAAGCTCAGTTCTTGGAAGGGCCACTTCTTCTTGCCACTGGAGAAGACACACCTCCCTGTGCACCTAAAAATAAAAAGTAAATAAATAAGTGAGTTTGTAAATTTTTAACGAGGTCCCTCCGGCCCCTCCTGCAGGCCATAATTCCCTTTCAGTTTCAGAGAGTGTGTTTCGTGTCTCCACCTGCACAGCTCTGCCTTCCAAGTGGCCCTTCTGGGCTCCGCAGTTTGAGGAACTTGGGTCCCTCAAGGCTCTTTGAGACCCCAGAGCCTTCTTCTGAGCTCATCTGGGGAGTCTCTGCTCTTTTTCACAGGAGTTCAGCGGGAGGCATGGAAATTAGTATTGTCTGTAAACGCACCAGGAATGAGCTCTCAACTAAAAAACAAAACAAAATACACCACACACACACACACACACACAAAGCAAACCCTCAAAACTCAAAAATGGGGTTTTAACGCGCTTCTGAGGCTACTACTAGATTTCAAATCTCCCAAACAAGTCATTTTCCGAGTCTACCCTGGCTTCAGTTTTCTTGCCTTTTAAAAATGACAATAACAAAAAAACCAAAGCAATTTCATTAAAAGATTGCTCTCTCTTTTTTTTTTTTGGCCAGGACGATATGAAACTGTTACAGAAAGAGTTGGGTTTGCAGAGAGGTTCTCAGCAAGAACTCATTTAAGATTTTTTTTTAATCCAGGGAGGTGGGGGGGATGGGAGGAGGGCTCCTTCTGCATTAGTGACTCAGCCCTGCCTGGGGGCATTTCTCATCAGGGCAAAAAGCCCCTGTGCCCAGCGAGGTGAAACTTGCAAATGAAACTGTCACCTTTCTCAATGGACGACTATGGCCCAGAGCTCACCAAAGGTCACACTAGGCACCCCCCCTGGTGTTTGGGGACAAAGGAATAAACAGCTGCCTGGCCCTGTGTTCTATGATGATGTTGGTGGAGGAAAGTCACCCAGCCAGTAAGGGCTTCCCCAAAGGACTTTTTCCTGATTTGCGCCAAGTTAAGCATTCAGACAGGAGGCGGCATGAGGTCATTCTCAACCGGGTGAGTCACAGACACTGATCTCCAGGTTGGAGCAGCAGATCCGAAGAGGCTAAAGGGAAAGCTGCAAGGAAAAGACCTCTGATCTTTATTTGAAACCTAGCAATGGGCATCCACGCTGACAGCTAGCTGGCCACAGCAGCAGCCGACGCCACGCCCTCCCCCCATCTGCTTTTTTAGAGATACCATTTTTTTCCTGAATGCATTTTCCAAATGCCTTTTTTTTTTTTTTTGGCCAAAGCAATGGTTTTATTTTCCTAATGTAAGACTTGTCAGAAGAGCATATTCAATGTTTACTTCAGATCAACGCGTGACGGCTTTGCACAAGCCAGCGCGTATGTGCGAATCTGTGTTTGCTACACGTGCCTGTTTGTATGTGTGATTATGAATATGTTCATGAATTTATTCCTGTATGTAATATAGAAGTATGAATGTGTGCATGCATTTGTGCATTTCTGCATGTAAAGCATGCTTATATGTATGGACGTGTCCCTACGTGGGAATGAACACCTATCTGAATATCATGTGCGTATCTGTAATGGACTCTGCCCAGCCCCTCTCCTCTAGCTGTTATGGGATCCCAGCTTCTCAGCTTAGTGGGAGCACCGGGCCTGTCCCACCGCTTCCCAGGGTGGCCCGTGACTCATCAACAAGGGTACAAAGGCTGGCCCCCTTGGCTCAAGATAGAACCCAACTGCAGTGTGCAATTCTGGCTCCAGAGCCCCCTGAGGGATCAGGATGGAACTCAACTCCAGCTGAGACCAATCCTTGCTCAGCTCCCTCCCCTGCCCTGTTGTTCACTTCCTCTCCCTCCCCCTTCCTGGTCCTTCCTGGGTATGTCACATGCTTCTGAATCCCTATCTCAGGCTCTACTCCAGGCAGCCTGGCCTAAGGCAGGACTTTTATGTAAGTGGGAGTGTGTGCATGCAAATATATGTGTGTACACATTTGCATGTGTATGTGCCCATATACAAGGGGAAAAACCTAGGAGCATCTGCGAAGGAAAACAAAATGGAGGAAGAACACTGATTTCATGCTGTGGAAGATGAAGGTGTCTCAGAGAGGACAAGAGACCTGCTTTAAAAGTTGAAAAGTAAAAGATGCTTTAGATGTAAATGTATTTTTTTTATTAAATCAGAAAAAGAAAGGTACAGTATACATGATATCAATCAATCATATGCTACTTTGAATTACATTTTAATAGACTCATGGTCCTATTTATTCCTCTGTACACGTATTAAAAAAAAAAACCTCGGGTATTTGAATAATCTTCTGGAAATTTTTTATTAACTGGGGTTATGGGGAGGGTTTTATCGGAGCACATCCTGAAACATTAGGAAATTACAGACAGACTTTGAGATAAGTGTCAGACAGAACAGATGAAGGAAGTCCCTCAGCCATCTGAGAAGCATTAATAATGTAAGATGCAGAGACCAAATCTTTGTTAGGGCTACAGGACGCAGGATTAAAACGGAGACCTCGGTGCCCCCTTGTGTCGCAAAGTAAACTTGCAACTGCATTTATTTTGTGCCTTTTTTTTTTTTTCCCCTGAAGTTGTAATCTTTGCCCTCATCACTGAGCGCAGCTGTCTTCCCAAATCATTTCAAACCCTCTGCGGTCAATCTTTTCCCTCTCATCAATAACTTTCAAGGACCCTATTCGAAAAGCGACTCGTATTCATTCCTTTTCCATTCCCCACACATTCCATTTCAGGAAGTTGGCAACCTCCCGGCACAGAGCCCATGTTGTCCCTCCTCCAAATGTGAACTTAACCGGATTTTTGTCTCTCCTCTTGGAGCTCAGAAGAGGAGCCTGCATGTACTACAGAACTTAATTCCCTCTGCAACTTACCACTGCCACGTTTTGTAACTTCGCCAGGATGCATTCCTCCGCCCCCTCCGCTCTCTGCTTGGCAACCTTCAACTCTTCTGACCTAACCGGTTAACCTGCTAAACCATCTTTACGGTCATTTACCGGAAAAGATTGGACCCGAGACGTAAATAATACACCTCAATATACAACAGCTCAGGCTTAATTTGTAGGCAGAATTTCATTTGATGGCCACGAGAAGAAGACTATGTACATGGAGTGGGCTGGGGGAGGAAACGGAGTAGGGAGAAGACATCTTGGTGCAGGACAACTTGGTGGGAACTGTAGTAATTTGTTTACTTGGTTTTACCAGCTGGTCCGATGGATACAGGGTCTGTCTGCACTTGGGCGTCCAACATCCGCTTTGGTCCCTGGGGAAAAATAGAAAGAAGTTGCACCCTAATGAAAGGCTGAACCATCAAGGGCAACGACTGCTGTCTATTTAGCGCTTACTCTGTGCCAGGTGTTGAGTCAAACAACTGCACTTTTTTCATGAGTGGTGGATAAAAGAATGGCCACCAGTCAGATGTTGCAGCGCAATGCCCAGTTATAGTCTTTCTAGCATTGCGAAATCTTGGAGAAATTACTTAACTCTTTTTTTTTCATTTAGTTATTTAAGTAATCTCTGTACCCAGTGGGGCTCGAGTTCACCACCTCGAGATCAAGAGTTGTGTTCTCTCCCGCCTAAGCCAGACAGGCTCCCCTTATCTACCTCTGTAAACTCAGCTTCTCCATCTTTAAAATGGGGACAATACAATGTCTCAGAGGGTTGCTCCAAGATAAAGTGAGTTCATTCCTGTGAAGTACTTAGAACACTACCTGAGCTGTGAAGAACGCTTCATAGTTGTGTCTTGCTTTAGTTACCCCGTCCGATCACTTGTGAAACACGTTGCCCTGCTTAACTTTTTACGAAACATAATCACCATCTGAAATGATCTTATCATCTATGCCCTGATATCTGTCTCCTCCACCTGAATGGAATAAACTCCGAGTCAAGTATCATTACTATTGCTATTATTATTATTTTACCTTTTCTGCCCAGTATAATGTATATACAATAAAATCAACCTCTTTGTGTACAGTTCTGTGAGCCTCCACCAACCCAAATAGTCATGTCGCCACCACCAAAATCAAGATATAGCGTAGTGCAACCCACTCCCCAGATCCCCTTTGAGTCTCTTTGGAGTCAACCCCTTGCCCCAACCTCCAGACCCCGGCAACCACTGATCTGTCTCTATCTCTAGAATTTTGCTTTTCCAGGACAGCATATCAACAGAATCAGAGTACATAGCCTTTGAGTCCAGATTCTGTCATATAGCATAATGGATTTGCGATGCATCCATGTTGCTGCATATATAAGGGGTATTTTATTGTTGGTCTTGTTTTACAGTATATGTAGTATAGGCTAGTGATAGTATAATATAGGATAGTATATATATTTCAGTAAAGTGTGTATGTGTGTGTGTGTATATATACATATATATATATGAGATAGTGTGATATAGCAAAGTATATATAGTTGTACAGTATAGTGTAATATATAGTATAATAAAGTATATATAGTACAGTATATATACATAGTACAGGCTAGTATTATGTAATATAGGATGCCATAATATAGGATGATGTATATTGTATAGTACACATATAATGAAATCTAGTGTATTAAATGTAGCATGGCATATTATAGTATAGCATAGTATAAATAGTATAGTATATATTATATAATACAGATAATATATATAGGGTAATATAATACAATAAATACAGTATGGTATAGTGTATGTAGCACAGTGTAGTATGCAATAGCATATATACCACAGTATAGTATAATATTGGGTAGAATAGTATAATATGCTATTACAAAGCATATTTATATATGTATATAGCCTAGTAATACACATAGTATCATGTCGTATAATGTAGTATAGCGGAGCATACACAGTATAGGATAAGATAGTACAACACACAGTGTAGGACAATAGTGTAATGGTATAGTGAATATAGCATGGCTTAGCAATATAGCATGGCTTAGTATAGTACAACAGATAGGATGTACACAGGGTGCGTATATGGTGCGTATACAGTACAACGTACTGCGGCATATGTTGCACAGTGTAATACAGAGTAGTACAGTGGAAAGCATGTTCTGTAGAGTAGAATGCAATGTAGTGCAGTTTACCGCTGGAATCAGATTGCTGGGTTTTGAATTCCAGATCGGCCACTTCCTGGCTGCTTGACTTTGGTCAGGTTGCCTTAACCCCGTGCACCTCAATTTTACCAGCGGAGCTTCGCCGGGAGGCCGTGCAGAGCAGATGTGAGCGTATGTGAAGTGCGGTCGCGCAGTAGGTGCTATAAAAGAGTTATTGTGATTGCTTTTTGCTGCATTCGTTCATTCACGGGACAGCACGTATGGATCACCTACTCTGTGCAATACATCGTGTCCGTCTGGGAAGACGAAGAGGAGGGGCCAACACGGAGTAGTGAAAGTTGGGACTCAAAGCTCGAGGACGGCTCCGTCCCTCTCAGGTTCCTGACCTCTGATCAATCCCTTGTCTGTGAGCCTGTTGTCTCATTCGTGAGGTCACCCTGGTCCTCCCAGCATCCTCTGAGCTGACCCCATCATCACTGTCACCATCAACTCAAAGGAGAGAGCTCAGTGAGCTCAAGTCACTTGTTTTCCACCAGGAAGTGGTGGACCCGAGCTCTGTGTCCCGTGTGCCCGAGTCCTGAGCTCGTGTCCTGTGCTCTAGGTGGCTCCCAGCCAGTCCGTCTGCCTTGCACCGTGAACACCTAAGTCACAAAGTTGCCGGACACTTGGTGGCATCTCACTCACCTGCATCTTTACAGCCTAGGGAGGGGCTGACTGAAGAAGAATCATAATAATCACCATAAGAATAAAAATCGCTATTCCCCCCTGACAAATTACAACATGCCAGGGTTGGTTCTAAGGTTGCCATATCTGATCTCGTTTCATTCGGGCTAACTCTGTGACCGAATCGGCCCGTTGATAAGGCACCTGAAACTCAGGAAGGCGACTTGTCCAAGGTCACGCGGCCACTGAGTGGTAGAGCTGGGTGCAAATCCAGGGACGAGCTTCTCGAGGGCTGGACTTAGGCTGGCCCTGGGGAAAATGATCCCTTCTGTCCCCACGTCACCCAGCATGCCCTCCGTTGTGCTGCTGCCTGTCCTGGTTCACACAGGCCTCCCCCCGACACTCAGCCTTAGCTGTCAGAGGTCCTATTCCTTCAGGTACTGAGGGTCTTTTTAAATTTTTTTATTAGATTTTTTTTTAAGTTTATTTATTTTGAGAGAGAGAGAGAGCACGTGCAGAGGAGGGCCAGAGAGAGAGGGAGACAGAGAATCCCGGTGTGGGGCTCAAACTCATGAACTGTGAGATCATGACTGGAGCCAAAATCAAGAGTCAGATGCTTAACCAACTGAGCGCCCCCCCCCCCGGGCGCCCCAGTGCTGAGGGTCTTGATGGGCTGAGTCTATCAAACTCAGCTCGCTAAGTGGCTGTCTTGAGCTGAACTTGGCTTGTAAATGGGTTATGACAAACAGATTTTCTTCTTTTAGGTTTTAAGTTAAATGCTGACATTTAGAAATTAATGCCTTGGAGCACCTGGGTGGCTCAGTCGGTGGCCCGTCTGACTGTGGCTCAGGTCATGATCTCCTGGTTTGTGAGTCTGAGCCCCACGTCGGACTCTCTGCTCTCAGCACAGAGCCCACTTCAGATCCTCTGTCTCCCCCTCTCTCTGCCCTTCCCCAACTAGTGTTCTCTCTCGCTCAAAAACTAAGTAAAAAACATTTAAAAAAATAAAAATCAAATGTTTCACATTACAATCCGCACTTTTGTTCTTCTCTCTTGAAAAGCGAGAAGACCTGCCATATTGGACCCATAAACCTGCAAGGCGATAAATGACAGGGACCGAGTGGCGGTGCCCCCTTTTAGATGGGGCACCTGCTTTTCCAGTTGCCACAGACCCCTCCCAGGTCTCTTCGCTCACATACGTTCCCCCTCTGGCCGCCTCAGGCATGGACTTTGGCGCTCAGAGCCCCTGGAGGCCACCTTTGTCCTGCCTGCTGTATCAGGACGGTACTTCATGGTTTACAACCAGCCGAACCAAATCCACTGCCACCGGGTCCCTCTCACCAGCCCGGTGAGGGGGGCAGTGATTAGTAACCAGTCTTACAGATGTGCAAACCGGCTCCAAGATGAGCCAGGGCCAGCTTATGTAGCAGCGGACTGGCCACCTGGACTTGGAATCCAGACCTCAGATCACCTGTCGTCCAGGCTCCATCCCCTGCACCACTGCCCTTTCCGAGCCCTGGGCGGAGTAACTGAGCTAACTGTCACAAGCCTCAGTTGAGCCTGTGCCCAGTGGAGACGGGCAACGATGACAGGTAGGGGCCCCTGGGGAACGAAGAGCAGACCTTGCCTTCTTTCCAATCCCCACCGCCTCCTCTGTAAAACGTGCAGATGGGATGGCACAGAATCTTCTAGTGCTACATAAAGGTGTCTCAGGGGCTCCCACAGGGGGAGAGATGGGGGGGCCACCAGCTAGGGGGTTCTTGAGCCCACTCCCCCTGCAATCGGGGCTCCGTGTTGGTCAAGTAGATGTGTTTCTATGTCCACACATATGTGTGTGTACACCCACATGCACACGCGTGAAGGTTCTCAGTCTCTTTGTGAACGAAGTCCCTCTGCTCAAAAACCAAATGCTTGCAAACAGCTGCACCTGCCGAGTTCTAAAGGCTTCCTTCCAGTTCTTTTCAGACGTCGCATGGACTGCTCAGGAGGCTGCTCCCTGTTAGAATTCAGGCAGCATGCTGGAGGAGGGGGAAGGAAGGCGCCGAGCAGAGACCACCTCGCTGGGAGGGCACAGAGCGAGCAGGGATTGGCTGGCGGTGAACTTGGGGAACTGACTGGGGCGGATGGTCTTGGGGAGGGAGAGAGAGAGGTGGCAGTGAACGGAGGGAGAAGGGAATGCAGGGAAGGGAGTCCTGTGGGGGGTTTAAGGTGAGAGCCATGTGGGCTGATGTCCCCACTTTGCTGGGGGTTGAGCTCCAGTCCACACGGAAGGTCCCATAAAACTTGCCAGGGAGATGAGGGCGTCTACTACAGAACTCCTGCTTCGTGCCAGGTGCTGGATCCGGTAGGGTGTGCGTCTGTGTGTGTATTTACGTTTATTTACTTATTTTGAGAGAGACAGAGTGCACGAGTGGGTGAGGGCCAGAGACAGAGGGAGAGAGAGGATCCCAAGCAGGCTCCCCACAGTCAGCACAGAGCCCAACGCGGGGCTCAAACCCACCACTGTGAGACCATGACCTGAGCTGAGATGGAGAGTGGGACTGACTGAGCCACCCAGGCGCCCCCCGTAGGGCATATATGCATTTGATTCTCATGGGAACCCTCAAATGGTAGCTGTAATCATCACCTCAGTTTTGCTTAAGGGACACCGGAGGCTCTGAGGGGTTAAGTGATTAGCCCAAGGTCACACAGCTAGGTAGGAAGTGGTAGGTAGGTCTAGGACTCGAGTAAGTGAAGCTGCCTGTCTTCACGCACAGACTCCTTGGCACCGTTCTGTCCTTTCTACTGTCCTACGTGGCACCATTGGCACTTTGGGCTGGATACCTCTTTGTCATGGAGGGCTGTTCTGTGCACTATGCGACATTTAGCAAGGTCCCTGGTCTCTGCCCACAACATCCCAGTAGCACTGACTCCTAGTTGTGACGAGCAAATCGGTCTCTGACGTTGCCCAGCGTCCCCCACAAATAAAATCACTGATTCAGCACCATTGGACGAGAGCCATCCTGTCAGGTCCAGGGGTGTCACGGGTAAGGGGATATGCAGAGAACACCCCCATGAGCCTCTGACCAAAACAAAGAAAAAAGAAAGAAAAGAAACCCCCCCAAAACACCAACCAAAACCAACAAGAAAGACTGGGCCCGTGAGCTCAGAACCTTTCTAGAACAGCACCCTCCCCATGCCCTATGCCGCCCTGTGCGCTGTGGTTTGGCAGGGAATGGTTCAACCGGAACTTTGGGCAGAAGTAGTAGTCGGTTTGGAAATGTCTAGAGAAGTGCGGTTAGCGTTTACACCCCTCTCCAAGGAGCGAGAGCTGAGAATGGAGACACATTTTCCAGCAAAACCACCCAAAGCACGATCAATCTTTCAGACACCCCCTCCTTTGGTGGTTGGTCTCCTTCACCTCTTAAGAACTGGAGAAGAGCTTTCACTGGAGGCTTGGGGGTGACGGAGGGACTCTGGGCCAGGCTTCCCTTTTCCAAACAGCCCCAGAGCTTGACTTCGGGCATTGCCTCACATTGAGGTTCTATACACACACTGAGACCAGATGGAAATGTGATAGCATTTATCTTAAGACTTTAAACTTGGGGCCCGAGACGCTGCATTTCTAACAGGCTTCCCACAGATGATATTTGGAGACCAAAGCTGGGCCCAGGGGAACCGTCGGACTCTCCAGCTTCCATCTGTCGGAAGTCATCAATACCTACAGATATTCAGGGACCAGGGCAATCAGGAGCGATCAGTTGGTCTCAGGCACGTCCTAGACCATGTCGCTACCCCCAGCTCTATCACGACATGAAGGTTACCCCAGTGAACCCCGGCCCCACGGCTACTCTCAATGTTATTTCCGTGCCCTCCTCTATGGGCTCCAGCCACGTTCCCGCGGGGTCTAGGTATGACTCCGCTTGTGGCTTCTGCGAATGGATGCTTGATTACCGCGCTTATCATTCGATTAACGACCCTTAGACTCTCCTTGTTTGCCAGGACTTATATAATAAAACATTTACCGGCGTCGTATTTCACTTCATCTACGCCTTCATCCGTTCAACAAACACTTACGGGGTGTCTACTATGCTCTATCCACCACGCTGCGGAGGACAGCACGTCTGCCCGTGACAGTATGGCCACTGCCCTCCCAAGGCTAACAGTCTCGGGCAGGAGATGGAGAAGAATCGAATAGACACAAATAACCCAAAGGTTCATCGATTATTGAATGTCTGGCCTCTGCTCACCCCTGTGCAGGCCTCTCTGGAAGGAAGGAGCTAATTTTTAGTCGCCTGTGTATCCCCAACACCCAAGATCGGGCTCACAGCAGTTTCCTGGTTTAAACACTTCGGGTCTCCCTTTGGCCACAGACCAACCCTGGTGCTCCTTATCACCACCCGTGCCTGCCTCCTATGCTCTCTTCCAGCCAGACTGAACTTCACTTCCGTGCTGTCTCTCCAGCACCCCCACGCACCTGCTGTTCCATAGGCAGGAACGCACTGCGCCTTCAGACCTCCCCTTGCCTCCTCCTGCACAGGCTAATTTGAGGCCCCACCTTAGAGCTCACCTCTTCTGAGAAGCCTTCCCTGACACTCCTTTCAACCCCAGGGCAGGGCCACATCCTCATGCTCAGGTTCCCTTCACCTCCTGGCTCTCCCTGCACTCAGTACCCCCGCCCCCATCGATCCACACCCTGCAGGTGGGTGATGTCTGTGTCCACCTCGCTCTGCGTGCCTAGCACAGCACCTGGCACATAGAAGGTGCTCCGTCAGTATTTGTGGGACCAATGTCCAAGCCAGTCCCTCCTTGAAGGCGGGCACCACACTTCCGGCCCAAGATCCCAGAAAGAAGAGTCGCACAATCCACCTACCAGGCCCTTAAAGAAGCCGCCGAGGGACTGTCGCCGCTTCTCCGGTCTCTTCTGGGACTTGTCCCCGTTCTGCAGTGAGTTCACCTCCACCACGGCCGGCTCCACACACTGGGCGGGTTCTTTGGCGTCCTGCTTGTTGCTCTTCTGTTTGTTCCCCTCAGCCGCCACCTTCTTGTCTTTGGAGGAACCTTCCTTGCCCTTCTGGCCCGCCCCTGCCGGCTCCGGCTCCGGGGGCATGATGACCTTCTCCGCGGAGTCCGATGTCTACAGCAAGTTCAAACAAAACGCATATTTAGTAGCTGCAAGACAAGTCTCCATAGCAGGTGAATAAACGTGTCAAAACAGAGGTGTTCAAGTGTTGGAGGGTGTCTACGTTTTCATGCATCCTGGACGAGATGGGAAAAAAAATTAAGAAAAAATGTGCGAATCCTCATTATGGTTCAAGGTCACAGTAGGGGATATTTATTTGTTTACCTAATAATTCACTCACTAATTTATGCTTTCCCAGCCAGTATTCCTTCCTCCCTCTCCTGGGACTACAACTTGCGTTTTCCCTGGGGAACCAGGATTCCCTTTCCTCTCTTTCATGTCAGACAAACTTATTCCATCCCTGTGGCTGGGGCCTGGCAATTTCAGAGCCTTGCATGTGATTGGGCTGCTGTGATTGGTTCAGAATGGCTGAACACAGATTGGAAGCTGAGCCAATCTCAGAGCTTTGCTAAATCAATCAAGAGAGAGGTCTGCCCTCTTTCCATTGGGTTTGAAGGGGTAGCTCCCAGGACCAGCACCATCTCTAGGGGAAAAAATCTGCTTGAAAAGGAAGCCAATAGGAAAGCAGAGTTGAGAGATGGACAGAGAGAGAGAGAGAGAGAGGGAGGGAGAAGGAGTCTATAAGCTGATGGTATCACATATGTCCCTGGATCTAGCCGTTCCTGAAGCCCTTTTGAGCTTAAGGCAGCTTTGAGAACGTTTCTTCCACTTACAACTCTTTTCTGGGTGGTGCCTATTCTTTTCTTCCTGATTACGTCTACCGTGGTTTCTGGTGTGAAAGTGTGCTTTCACTCATAAAACAGTGGTGAAAGAAGAGGAGTGTTTTATTTTTAGTTTTGAATGTACAGCTTTCATGCTACAGAGACATTTTTGCAATCCTGCTTGGTTCCTTATAATTCCGAGGGAGGAAGCTGTGAAATCCAAAATTCTAGCAAATGCTTGGTAAATTACAGATAACAAAATATCTGTGAAGTAGAAGCCTTTTTCCCATAGTTGGGGGCCACACAGATAAAATAAAAACATGCCAGAGGCCTGGGGTAAGAATAATCACATGGAGACTTTACACCCCCGTTGGGAAAGCGACATAAGAACTATTTTTCTAGCGTAAGAAAAACACCAGTTCGAGCAACGCCCGCTTTGATGTTGGGGAGAAAACTGGAGTTGGAGGGGATTGTGGTGACTTATCACACGCCCCGTTTAAAGGGGCAATGGCTGTCCCGACCCAGCCAGATGCTCTACAGGATTGTGGCCCTAGTGCTGTGAAATCTTCTATTTTTCACATGGAAACTTGAAAAGGAATTGTTTTAAATGCAAAATATGTCAAGTTTAAGATACTGACTTCAAAGCTTTAAGGCCCTGGGAATGCAAATTGGTGCAGCCCCTCTGGAAAACAGAATGGGGGGTCCTCAAAAAATTAAAAATAGAACCACCCTACGACCCAGCAATTGCACTACTAGGCATTTATCCTCGGGATACAGGGGTGCCGTTTCCAAGGGACACATGAACCCCCATGTTTATAGCAGCAACATCAACAGTAGCCAAAGTATGGAAAGAGCCCAAATGTCCATCGATGGGTGAATGGACAAAGACGATGTGGGATTTTTATACAATGGAGTATTACTCGGCCATCAAAAAGAAGGAAATCTTGCCATTGGCAACTATGTGGATGGAACTGGAGGGTATTATGCTAAGTGAAATTAGTCAGAGAAAGACAAAAATCATATGACTTCACTCATATGAGGACTTCAAGAGACAAAACAGATGAACCTAAGGGAAGGGAAACAAAAATACTATAAAAGCAGGGAGGGGGACAAAACAGAAGAGACGCATAAATATGGAGAACCAACAGAGGGTTCCTGGAGGGGGTGTGGGGGGGATGGGCTAAATGGGTCAGGGGCACTAAGGAATCTACTCCCGAAATCATTGTTGCACTACATGCTAACTAACTTGGATGTAAATTTTAAAAGTAAATAAATTATTTAAAAGAAGTTTTAAAGCCCTGCTCACAGAAAACCACAGCCCCAGCACCCCCGGGGGCCGCATGGGATGCACGGAATACACGCTCACAACTTATGATTCGTAAAAGTTACATATTGTCCCCCCGTTAAAAAGTTCTCGGACAAAGTTCCCCCTCAGTATCAAGTGTAGCCCTGAGAAATAAGCAAGAAGAGAGAAGATTGCCCCGTCCCCAAAGGCTCCGTAGGTCGCAGCCCGGTGGAGGGCAGGATTCCTTGGAGAAAGGAAACACCCAGGGCACCCCAAAGATGCTGAGCGATTCCGTCAGACCCCATGTGCCAAAGTCGTAGCAAAAGTCAAGACGCAGATGTCCAAGGGCAACAAAGCCCCGAGAGCAGGTACCCTTGCACAAGGAGACAGAAACGCCCACCGTGATGCTCTTCAGAAAGGCCACAAGCCACTTGCACACCGCGTTGATAGTTTTTGTCGTATAGAAGGTTTAAGACCCACTTATTGGCTAAGGGCTTAGCGTCTGCAGCTGAAAGCACACGGTGGGCTCTGGGTCCCTTCACACCCTTGCTGGGTGACCTGGAATGAATTGTTGGGTCTCTCAGCTTCCTCATCTGTGGGGCAGTCACAGAAGACATCGTACCTCATGGTGCGTACCCAGGCCGACTGAGAAGAGTCCGTCATCCCAACCCAACGTTGTCCACGGTGATCCTTCCTGACAGATTCTTTCCGTGTGGGTCCGAGAGCCGGGGGCAGACAAGGGACTCGGCAAATGTTTGTTGAATGGAGTGTCCCTGTGCCTCCCCAACCTCGTCTCTAATCCCTTTTTCCTCTGTTCCTTCTGCTCCGACCACACGGTCTCCTCTTCTTCCGTGAACAAGCTTATTCTCAAAACGGGGGCCTCACGTTTGCTGTAATTCCTGCTCAGGACGTTTGCGGGGCTTGACGTGACAGCCACTTCTTTCCCGTCAAGTCTCAGCTCAGATGTCACCTCCCTGGGGCGGTGGCCCCTGTTTAGACAATCTACCCCTCTCTTACAAAACACGGCTGTGTTTCCTTCATGCTTGCATTAATCTTGGGGGTTTCTTGGCTCACTTGAGAACATTCTCTGCCTCCCTCTGCTGGAAGGGGAGCTCTGGAGAACAACACTCTTCTGTCCTCCACGGCTTTATCCCCAGCACCTCGTCTGACACATAGTAAGTCTCCACCAAAAAGGGTTGAACGGATGGCCGGCAACTTGCCTTCCAGATGTTTCTACACTATTTCCCTCGGCAAATCATTGCGGGGTGGGGAGTGAGAAGTGCCCACATGTCAATAGCTTTCACGGGACATTGATTTTTTTCAGGAGGGGCGCTTTCAGTGGATCAGGTCCATTTACCGCATAATTACGCCACTGCTATTAGGGCTTAAATGTTCTTTTTAATGGCTTAGACACTAACTCCTGGAAATAACAGATGGCTGGTTCCTTACATTCAGAGTAAGCTAAGAATCTAAACTGTGCGATGATTGCTTCATCATTGAATGTAGATGATTTAAAATCTTTGCTTGGGATTTGACTCTGTCTCAGGATTTATCACACAAATTATTCTCATTTGAATCATCTTGAGTGTATCCTCTTGTAGAACTGAGTGACGCTGGCTGGAAGTTGGGGGACAAAGTCATGGGAACATCCCGTTTGATTCAGACCCTGAGGCACATCTGAACTGGGAGTTGCCTTGGGCTCCTTTTCCTAGAATCATCACCAGAGACTTTTCGTAACTCTGAGAGGACAATTCTGAAGGGAACAGAGAATGTCTATTCCCATCCCCCAAATTAAACAAAGCATTTATCATTCTCTCAACGATCACACATCCGTCTCCTCAAGTCTGCATCCAAGACGATCGGCATAACTGTTTCACGTCCACATTCTAGACAGAAATGTACAATTATGTTTAAAACTTTCATATGGAATAAAGTACATGTATCGTGTTTCCAAGATAGTGAACTCGAGGAGTTTTGGGTTCCCAGTGGTCCGGAGAACACGTTTGGGGACAAGCACAGCAGGAAGTTGAAAAAGAAAAACAGAGATAATTTGAATGCAGCAAAAAGCAATATATTCCCTGTTGGAATATATAGGATAATCCAAGTATTATGGTCATGGAAATATAATGAATGGTAGTCACTGCTGTCCATTTGCGTGTGTGATAAGAACAAATACTGTAGGGTGGTAATTTCTTATCAGCGGCATAACAAGTAACAGTAACAAAACAAAAGCAACTGCTATGGCTCCCTAGACTGAAGCCCTAACCCCCAGCGTGAAAGTATGTGGAGTAAGAAAGTAATTAAGGTTAACTGGGGTCAGAAGGATGGGGCCCTGATGAATAGGATTAGTGTCCCTATAAAAGCCACCATGTGAGGACATAGTGAGAAGGCGGCTGTCAGAAAGCCAGGAAGGAGCTCTCCTCACCAGGAACCAAACCACTGCTGGCATCCTGATCTTGGATTTTCCAGTCTCCAAAACTGTGAGAAAACAAATTTCCATTGTTAAACCACTCCATGACAGTTGGTATGGCAGCCCGTGCTGATTCGCACGGCCACTAGCATTCATCGCGTCCTCCGTGCTGGGACTTCCAGGTGCTTTACGTGCCCTGACTCATCTAAGTATGACAGCGCTTTTCCTAGCTCCATGATATAGGTGAGGAAACTGAGGCACGGAGACATTTGGTAATTTGTTTCCAGTCACACAGGTAAAAGATAGCAAAGCCAGGGTTCAAACGCAGGCAATCTGAGCCAGCAGCTCTGCTCTTAACCAGTTCTCTGTGTTGCAAAAATTAGTTGAAGAATACTTGTTGAGATCTTCGTGGAGGTGTGTTTTTAAGTTAAGAAAGAGTGCAGGTTATAAAATAGGGTATGGAGCATGAGATGACCCCATTTAAAGAAACGAATATGTGGAGTTATAAACATGTCTTAGCTGTGTTTCTCTAGAGTGGAGAAAATAATGGAAAAAACCACACGATCCCATGTTTCTTCACTCGTTTTTCAAAGAAATAGCTCCTACTATATACCAGGCACCATGCAGTGCGATGGAAAAATAGAAGAGGCCCCTCCCTTGCTCCAGACACAGAAAGAAAGGGGTAGAGGAGACAGATAATGAATAGACAGATGACTTACTACAATGTGTCATAAATTCCACGAAGTAAAAGAACAAAACACAACAATGATGGATGGAAATAGGACATCTCTTTGAGGAGGGGACATTCAGGCCAAGACTTGAAGGATGGGAAGGGGTTTGCTCTGTGGAGAAGAGTTGGAAAAGTAAGTGTTAAATAAGAAATAGCTGAAAACTCTAGTCTGTTCATGCATGTGTCTGTAGAGCCCAAGAGAGTGCCTCATGTACAGCAAGCGCTCAACCTAGAGTCGGTAAATGAGTCGCCTTGTGGTTGAGAATTGCATTGGGAACTAGGCTAGAAAGAAGTAAGAGCATGCAGGCTAACCCCACCACCGAACAGAGTTGACAGGTCACTTACTTGACAGCTGGAGTCTTTCCCATTTATTTCTTCTGAGTGGGTGATCCCTTCATCCCCTTTCACTGACTAAAATAACAAACAGACAACGGCCTTTCAGCTACTACAAGCACAGCAACATGGACAATGCAAGGGGAGTTCTGGAATGGCTGACCTCGGTCATTCATTATTGAGATGCAGCATCAACTTCTGCAGTTGGAAGACCAACTAGACCAACTGAGATGCGTGATTCCCATGTGGCTTCCAACCAGAGTCCGATTACATTCAAGTGTTGGCTTCCCCAAATCACAACAACAACATAAGTCTTAAACCCTGGTGTTAGGGAATTCTGGGATAAATAAATGATGATCAGTGTGCTAATGTTGGAACCAGGAGGTGGCTGAATGTATTCAATGAATGAACAATTAAACCATTGGTAGGCTTTTCTTGGTAACACATAGGTGGTGATGTTTCCTTGTGTTTTTTCCTCTAGCAGAGACATGGGGCATGTGGAACACCCTCTTTTCCATTTTAGTGACCCCTGTGGCCTGTGGCATCAGTGACAGAGTTGGACGGGCTGAACTCATAGGTTTGGCTCCTTAAAACAGACTCTCAGCGAAAGGCTCTAAAAGCACGTTCCTGGGACCACAGCTTTTCAGCATCACTTGGGAGTTTGTTAGATGTACCAATTCTTGAGAACCACTCCAGATCTACAGAGTCAGAAACTCTCAGGGCTGGGGCCGAGCCACCTGTACTTGACAAGCCCTTCAGGTGAGACACGTCTCAGTGTGAGCATCACTGCTTTCAGCTAACTGGTATAGACAAACGCCGACCAATACTGGGGACTGCAGGTTCAACTATGGACTCGGTGATGCTCTGCGCCCGATGCCGGATAAAGCACCTAAGAAATCCAGTAATGAACTGCTCCGCTCTTATCAACAACTTTGACTCAGGTTTCATTCCCACATTAAACCACTAAGTCATCGCTAATCATCTCCTCCTCCCCTGCTGGAGGGAGGGGGTGTAGGAAACAGGTTAAGCAATGGGGGGGGGCAAACAGGAAGACTTCAGATCCCACTGTTACTATCTTAGCTGTTCTGCCAGCAGATGGCAAGGATCCATAACACCTGCATCAGAGAACAGTTAACAGCATCAAAGGCACTCAAATAATTTTTTGATCGATTAATATTATATGACCCTGTCATCTGGGGTACGGTAGTCCTATTAGTAAAGATAATAAAAATTGTTATTTATGGAAGCTAACTTTTCCTGGAGTGCTCACTAAGGGTTAGGCGCTCCAGTGAGGCAGTAACCCACCCTGGTTCATTTATTTGTCATGCAGAGCCTTAAGATAGAGGAATAGTGTTCTTTTCCTCATTTTACAGTCAGGAAAATGGAAGCTCAGAGAAGCTAGCATGGGTCATGGAACTAGCATGTTAGGGAGTCGGGATGTGACTCCGGGCAATCGCTCTATTCCACCCTCTTAACTGCCTCTCCTATAAGGCAGGAGATACCATTCAATGAACCCATATGTATCGAGCGTCCACTATGAAGCTCCCCAATTTAGAAAAATGGTAGGAGCTTGGATAAGATGCGGGTTGACGAATCTCCAGTAGGGAGGTCTGTGGGACGTGCCCACCCTCAGAGGTCAATCATGCTCATCTTTAAATATTATTTGGTACTGCTCTGATTCAGTAGTCTCCACTAGGACCGTCAGTGGTTTCACACAGAATGGGAATTTCCAGGTCCTTTCCTACCTCAGAAACAACCTCTACAGAGCTTGGCATAGCATAGAACCTTGATGCAAGCTTTTTAATTGGTTAGGAATGGAAGCGATCTTTCTTCAGCCTGAACCCCTGGGATCTGGAAGTTCCAGATACTTTTCTTTGGGACATTACCTCATGGGCTTCACCAAGGTGTTCGACCCAAAGGCAAAGAAAGATCTGTTTGTCCTCTACATAAACTTTAGATCCTTGTAGATGGAAAGTGGGGCTTTTTTTTTCTTCCTCTTGAGTCTTTTCCATTGCTCTACAAGGGCCAGTTTTGCTTGAGAACATGTAGAAAAAGAAATAGAGTCTCTTGCTTACAGTTTCTCTCCCTATAAACAGTTCAGTCAGCTTCCTCGCCCCATCCAAAGGTTTTACCGCTTTGGGATTTCCTTTGCCTCCAGAATTCAGGCCGTCATTAGGAGCCCTTCCTGCCCAAACACGTTCCCTGGCGTCCTTTGAAATATGGAGTCACAAACTCATTAGTTGGTCAGGTAATTCCGAATGGCAAAAACAGGCAGCCAAACACACAGAGTGGCTTTTTAAGCTAAACCTGAATGGACATTGGGAGGCACAGCCCTGGTGCCACCTTTCCTCCTTGAGAGAGACTCGTAACTTCTCTTCAGTGGCTTCAGTTTGGTATCTGGTAGGTCCCCTGCCAGCTTAAGGTTTCGATCTGTTTTCTTTCCATCCCTTTCCTTGCTAACCTTTGGAGGAGAAATTGGATTGAATCAGGAAGCTTTCTTGGCAGCGGTGGGTCTAGGCAAGCGTCCTGAAAACAGCCCCTCAGGCTGTCAGGGAGATCGTGGCAAAGAAGTTCAGTTTCTTAAAAAAAAAAAAAAAAAGAAGAAGGGAATACTTCAAGCTTTTCTATGGTTTTTCTGTTTTCTCTCATTTTGAGGCAGATAAAGCTGTATTAATCAAAGGTGACTGTATGGTGAGTTTAGACTAAGGGTCTTATTCGGTCCATTTGAGATACTTTCAATAACAGCAGTTATGAACAATTTCCTTCCTCCCTCCCTCCCTTCCTTCGTTTTCTTTCTATCCCTCTTCTTTCCTCTTTGCTGAGTCCTCTTTCAGAGACCAATTCCAATAGTTCACTTTGGGCTTTGTAGTCCAAAGACCATAACCACAGACGTTCATTTTCTCCAGCTGTCAAAAATAGAGCTACTGTTGAAAGGAACCCCACATTTTTTCAGGGACTATCTATCTAATACTTTAAAGAACAGTTTGAAGACCACCAAGTAATTTCAGATATTTTCTAGTTCAGTACCGAGCAACTTTCTTCCAGAGCTTTATTTTTATTCATGAGAGCCAAAGTACAGCGCCTTAGGGCATCCAGCCTGCGGTGTTGAGATGGAATCTGGTTGTGACATCCAAGCTTTGCATAGTAATAAAGTCATTTTTATTTCTTTCACCGTGTCACGCATTCCTATAGCTTGATACTCTAAGGAACATTTGAGGCATCTCCAACATATATTACTTAGTCAAAATTCTAGTGGAAATGTTTGGTGGTCACTTCACATTTTTTTTTGAAAGGAACACAAGTGTATTTTGATGGATCTCTAATCCCACTGAAGTTGAGATTTAAAAGAATTGGGAAGATGGGGCGCCTGAGTGGCTTAGTTGATTAAGCGTCTGACTCTTGACTTCAGTTCAGGTCATGATCTCACCATTCATGAGTTCGAGCCCCGCATCGGCTCTTCACTGACAGTATGGAGCCTGCTTGGGCTTCTCTGTCTTCCTCTCTTTCTCTGTCCCTCCCCCATTCATGATTGATCTCTCTCACACAATCTCTCTCTCTCTCTCTCTCTCAAAAAAAAAAAAAACCAGATAAACATTAAAAAAAAAGAATTGGGCAGATATTTTAATTTAGTGTGAGTCTATCAGCAAGATTGTTTACTAGCTCTGCCTCATTGGAACAAATCTAAGGAACTACACCGGCTAGAAATATCCAGAATCAACAAAGGCTATGCGTCCAACCTTTGTGTTTTATCAAGATGCTCACTTGAAACGGAATTGGACAATCAGACAAAATTACACAGCCAAGGTAAATTCTCATTCCAATGACAAATATATTCAGAAAATGTACATCCGAGCTTTATGCAAATCATGTATTAATTCTCCCCTCTCTTGCCTTGTTGTAATTTCAGATAAGCCCAGCACCGAAAGATGTTTCCACAGGAAACACTACTAGGAGAATCACAAAAACGGGGCGATGGTTGTTCTACCTCCTTTTACTCTCACAGAAAATCACTTTCCAGGAGCACAGGAAGCCGCAATAACATGAGGGTAAGAGTAAGCTTTAGAATGAACAAAAACCTGAGTTTGAATTCTGGCTCTGCCATTTACCGGCTCTGTGACCCTGACCAGATCACTTAAAACACTCTGAGTCCTCATGCCCTTCTGAGCACAGAGGGGCAGGAATGTGTTGCACAGAGTTTTTACATTAATGAATGAGATAACGCAAGCAATGTGCTAGCATAGTGCCGGCCATGCTGCCTGCACGTGATACATAAACAGCAGCCATTCTTATTAATTATTATTATTAACCGAGACGGCCAAATGGCCACAGAATCCCCTTTAAGGGTAGGAAGGAATGCCAGCTGCTCTGGAGACAGGAATTGCCCACACAAATGCTACTTTCAGAACCTTTTCCTGAAGAGAAACTCCGTGTTCATAGTTCAATACTCAGGGAAGAATCTGAGATCAAGAACTTTAGCTAGGAGACTGCTGTTTTTGGTTTTTGTTTTTGTTTTGTTTTACAATTACCATCACGAACCATCCCCTTTTTCCTCCAGAGGGTACATTTCAACAGGCTTTACTAGATTTATAGATTGAATGTAAGCCACAAAAGACCATTATTGCGTGGCTGTCTCCCCCTTCGGTCTTACATTTGCCCAATATTAAGGCTCATAGTCTTTCTCTGCACCTGAGAACATTATTCCAACAAAGAGCTTCTTACAAAACTAATGGTCTAAAGAAAGAGACAGGAGGAGGATTAAATGAAACAGCGTGTGATAATGGTTTGGAGGAGGAGAAGCACTTTTCCAGGACAGGGTGTTATTAATATTGACAAATTATAAATCTCTATCTCTGTATTTCTATCTACCACCTTTACGGTTTCATCTGCCTATGTGGTTTGCGGGCGCATGAATATAGTTCTCCACCCACTCACTTTATAAAAATACATTGTCACTTCAAATACCCAATCTCTTGATGTACAGTTGAGTTAATACATATAAGGATCTTGTCCTATGTAGGGCATGACAGATGTCTTAGCTATTTCTTGCAAGTATTTTGAAAATCTGTAGGAGCCCATTGGATTTTCGTGAAGTGGCATATATCTACATGTGTCAAATGCAGTGCAAGGACTTTATGTGACTCTATTTATTTTCCCTGAAGTATACTTATTTGAAAAATGATATTCTCTTCATTTCTATTTTTACGAGAGGTTAATTTCCGGAAAGAAAAACATCTCTTAGAAGTGAACTGGGCAACGCGCTTAGTTTAAAAGGAATATGCAACCATGAGTCACATTGCCATGGGGCAGCAAATCAGTTTGACACATTCGCTTATTTGGCTCAAAAAATAAAAAATAAAAAGCTCAGTGATGAGTCGGATGTTGTCTCTGTTTTCAAGTCCTTACAGCAGGGTTTGGTTTGGATTTACTACATAAATCCACACTTCAGATTCGTTTGGAAGTCATGAAACGTTAGCTAAAAGTGTTTCCTGAAAACGACTGCTGAAGCCAACAGCCAAAATTGCATGCCGTGGGGATAATAACACAGAGGCATAAAGGTAAGTGTACAAGGATGTTCATGCAGGTCCGCAAAGCACCTAGATCGTGTGTGTGAGACACATGGTGTGTGCTCACTGCCTATGACCTAGGATTAAAATAAACACCCGTTTTCCTTATTAGGACTTATTCTCTATGAGGACAGGGGCCACGTCTATTTATGGTCACTGTTGTATCCCAGTGTCTAGAATGTAGGTATTCAACAATTATTTGCTGAATAAATACATAAATGAAGTCCCACAAGTGGGAAACAAGTCAAATGTCCATCAAGAGAGCAATGGTTAATCTGAGTACGATAAATCTAGACGATGGGATTCAGTGAAGTTGCTGTAAAGAACGAGGTGGCTTTACATTGGGGATGCAACCCCAAATACCCCCAGGGACAGGGACAGTGACATAAATGAGAGAGCTGGGCTGGGTGTGACAAGAGGAAGTGATGGGGATGTGGTGAGCTGGAAAGCCATGTCTTCTGTGTATTTGAATTATTCACAATGATAATATATTGTTATAAGGAAAACAAAGCAGACTGCAAGACAAAAATCATTAGGATATCTGGAATTTTTAGGAAGAATCCCCCAAATCATGGAAGGTTTGGAGTTCAAACATTAATAGAAGGGAAGAATGTTCAGGCTTCCAGACATAACTCTTTCTATGCACGGTAGATACTAAGAACAATGGATGTTATAAGACGATGAATCCACTGAGGGTTGCTGGGGAAAAATGTGTCTTCCTCTACTCCTATCCCTGTCCTAGGGAGAATTAATTAGAAAGGACTCTTTTGTTTCCAGTTTGTTCCCCTAACAGTTCAGAGGTACCCAGGTTGTATTGCTAGAAAATATCCCCGAGAAACCTCTAAAGGATAGCTCTGGAGGATGAATTTAAGTAATGTGAAACCTCATTAGAATTTAAGGATTTGTTTTGAACGGATGTAGTGAGTGGTTTAGATGTCTTTCATGCCTTATTTGGAATCTCTTGCATTTTCTGGTCTTTTAAGTAAAGTCTCAGGTTGGTTATTTGGAAGAGAAAATCATGCTCTTTGCTATCGGGGAGGCGGGGGAGGGTATCTCTCAACTCCATCCAGAAATGGGAAAGTTGGATCTCTCTCAACGTTATGATGAGCTATTTGGGGATCCCATTTGTAATGTAGATGGGTTGCCAGAAACTGGCCAAATGCTCTTTTCTTTCCTGACATAGCATAAAAATTGGTTGAAAAATCTCAGATCTTGATCCCCATTTTTAGCGCCAAATTGCAGAGTAAATGACGAGGAATGTACATGGAGTCCCAGCCATACAGGCTGATTGCTACTTACTGTATACTTCCTACTCTCTGAGAATCCACTGGTAAGAGAAAATGAATCCTGTCCACAATTTCTAGCAGGGTTCTCCTTAATATGCCTCAGCTCCCATTGGCATGGGTTTTGTGTTGTGGTGTGTGGTGTTGTGTTGTGTTGTGTTGTGGACCAGAAAGAATTTCTTAACAGGCTGAGCCTGTGAAACCAGAGAGTTGCTTTCTCAAAGGATTAAACTCCCAAAGACTCCTGAAAATAACGGCACACTATAATGAAATTCTTGTTTTTCATTAAAAGAGAATTAAACCAATGACCTTTTACATGGGTCTTTGTTTTTTGTCTTCCAACCAAGTTGGGTTTTGTTGCATTATATTATTTAAGTTCTTGGATGTTTAGTTATTTCATGTACATGACACTTCATAGACACCAAAACACGTCTGCCCACATTCTTTCCATTTTCTACAAGCTAAAAGCACGGAACAAGTTGTACGTGCTCGCTATTAGAAATTATGTTGCCACTTTATAACTGGAACTATTTATAAATCGGCTTTGTCCACATTTGTGTGACTCACATGTCACTTTCAGAATTTTTCTGACGTCAGCATGTAACTTGGCCTATTTATTACCTGGTCCTCTAAACACTGCCTTATGTTCTTTATGTAAATATATGGATTTTCAAAGGAAACAGCATGTCATTACCATAATGAGAAAAATAATATCATTTGCCATACACAGAAGGAAACTTTAAAAATAAATTAAATCAAAAGTGAACAATAATACTGACTTCCAGGTAGGTGCGGTTGGCTACCACAGCTCAGGACCCAAGGCCAGCTCTGTCTTTGTTAAAGAGGGAGTTGGCAGGAGTTCAGGAAAGATGAAGGAATATTAGCAACAAGCTGAGACTTTCTCTGTGATGGAGTCAGAGGGATGAAAGGGAACTTTCTCACTGCACACTTCAGATTCCACTTATATCCCGTCTACACCACCCACAGTTATGTCTCACCCCACCTACGATGCGGGTCCTTCGCTCTCGGAAGCTGGTCTGGGTATTTCAGGTTTCCTGTGCTGGAAGCAGGTGGCTTACCATTTGTCTGAGAAACGCCATCAGGGAGGCTCTTGGTGGTCTGGGGTCTTCTCTTTTGAGTTTTACTTCTGTGGGTTCAGGTGTGGTATCTCCTTCCTCGTTGAGATCCACCGTTTGTAAGGCTGATTCTACTTCCTCGGACTTTACAACCTCTACTGGTGATTCACACACCACCTGGATTATTTTGCCAGGTAATAAGACAGTGAATAAAAAGACATTCCCCCAAAGAGGCTTTAGAAAGTGGGGTCCTGGTCACCCCTTCTTCACAGAGTAGCTACAGGTTTGAGCCAACGATCATTTCTACGCAGGCACATCTTCCAGAAGTAATGCTCATGTCATATAGTGGGCTTTCTTTTTCTTTTATGTTTATTTATTTTGAGAGAGAGAGAGAGAGAGAGAGAGAGAGGGAATGCCAGCAGGGGAAGGACAGAGAGAGAGAAAGAGAGAGAGAATCAAGCAGGCTCCTCCTTGCTGATAGCACAGAGCCAGACTCGGGCTCGATCTCATGAACCATGAGATCATGGCCTGAGCCGAAATCAAGAGTCAGATGTTTAACGTACTGAGCCACCCAGGTGCCGCCATATAATGTGCTGTCAAACAGCCAACTTCTAAAAAAAGGCCAAATCCACTGACTTGGGAGTAGCGAGATTCCTCCTGCCTGAGGTTCAAGGCTTCGACAGAAAGCGCCTCTTGGGGACTGCCGTCCGTCACATGCTCAACGCCCCTCCCTTCCAGGAGGCCCACCTCTTTGGTCTGCCATCAAGGTGACTTACACCTAGCCTGTGTAAAAATCAGGAGTGAATCGTTGCCTTAAGGGTCCACCCTCAGAGACGGTGACCGTGACGTCTCCCATCACGTGCCCTACATCTAACCGCAACTGTGGAGAATTCGTCCTCTCTGCGGAAAGGATAGATTGAAAGCCACACTGGATTGAACAGACTGGGCTTCCTCCTAAACTTACTTCCCACCCCACCCCAGGGCCGGTCATGTGCCATTGTTTCTTAACTGAAATTCATGCTTTCAGAAGAAAACCAAACTTGGCAAGAAAACTGGCCAAGTTCCTTACGGCCCCCAGCGAGGTACCTAGTGAGCTCAGTGCCCCCCTGGATGTCTATGGGGGACAAGGGATGGCCAGCAACGTGGGGTTTGGATGGAAGATCCCATTCACCTGCACTCTGATTCCAAATTCCGTTTTTTGCATCGCCTCACCCCATTTGTACTGTGCCCCAGTCACATCTGGAACAGTTTCTGCTTTCGCACTGATCCCTGCAACAGATTTAATTGGCCCTGAGAGGGCTTCATAATTTCTTTTTTGGTTTCCTCGGGCAGGGGCTGGCAAGCTACTCCCAAATCCAGCCCAGAGACTGTTTTAGTACGGCCCCGAGCTACAAATGGATTTTACATTTTTAAGGGGCTGTAAAATGCTTTTTTAAAAGATGAAAAAGTAGGCAACAGAGACCACATGTGGCCTGCAAAGTCTGCAATATTTACTGCCCGGCCCTTTGCACAACACGCTTGCCTTCCCTTGCCTCAGAGACAGTTGCTCTAGAGCCAAAGGTATCTGTCCATTTGTCTTTGCTGGTGCCAGGCGCCGCCCCTTCCTCGGAATCTAGTTCTTGCTGTCAGGGAGTTGGGGGGAGGCAACTTAGGTATTTCTAGAAACACAGCATGCCTGTGGAGAAATCATCTTCCTTCCGTTCATCCAGAATATACTATTGGTTTGCCCGTGACCCCAGTGATCCAGACTGAGAAGGACCCTGAATTTCTGCACTGTCAACCGAAGCCCGTTAACCGATCAGCATGAGGGACCAGCCTGAAATATAGCAACTGAATCACAGCCGTCTCTCCCCGCCTTCCATTTCATAACACATCAGCATGACTTCGAGCATCTTCCGTCTGTAGACAAAGATACGGGGAAGTCATCAATCGATCTGGGGAGTCATCAACTCGAAAGTCTGAAGGACGCAAAGCAGGGGAGATCGGCATGGATTGACCATAAGAGAGCAAGGAGCTGCAGGGGCTGGGGTGAACACAAGCCAAGTTGTCCCATCTTAAGACATAGGAAGAATGAAAGCACTGGACAGCCAAACAGCAGATGTTTGGGAAGAGGCTTCTCCTGCTGCAGGGCTGCCTTGCCCTGACCCAGGCTGCCTTGCCCTCCCCGATCTTGGGAAACCAGGATGAGATTGAAGCCAGGTGACATATGGGGAGTGGTGGTCAGACGTGGTCATGGGTTTCCATATCTGGGCCTGGTTCAGTTCAGTTGCATTTCTGAAAAAGAACCTTCAGCCACAAGGGTCCCGAGGTGAGCCTGACAGGCAGGCGGTCTGACCTAGTAGTGATCACGAGATCAGCCTGCAGTGCCTTCCTGGCTCGAAGTCTTGACTTCACCCCTTACGGAGGCTCTAAACAGAGGTCCCTACTCAACATTCCGACATTGAGACGATGGGGTTTCCATCTTCTCAACGGGGACAGTATACACATCAGAAAGTTGTCTGCAAAATTAAATCCAGGAAGTGCACGTGAAGCTCTTAGAACGGTTCCTGACACATAACAAGCACTCAGTTAACACCACTGGCTGTTACTTGAGCTATTATGAGAGCTGTTTATTTCATGGGCCTGAATAATGTGGAATCACCTGCCATGCACATGCCCATTTTTTAGAGATGATATTAATAACCACCTCTTACCATGCCTGACATCGTGGAGAGTATTTTTAATATATTCCCCCAGTGAATAGTTATTGAATTATTAAAGAGCTCAGAGTAAGATAACATTGTCCCTATCCTATAGATGAAGAATGTGAATGACTGAACGGCTTGGCCAAAGTCATAGCACAGGTAAGTAGCCATTTCTTTTTTTTTTTTTTATTTTTTTTTAAAGTTTATTTATTTTTGGGACAGAGAGAGACAGAGCATGAACGGGGGAGGGGCAGAGAGAGAGGGAGACACAGAATCGGAAACAGGCTCCAGGCTCTGAGCCATCAGCCCAGAGCCCGACGCGGGGCTCGAACTCGCGGACCGCGAGATCATGACCTGGCTGAAGTCGGACGCTTAACCGACTGCGCCACCCAGGCGCCCCAAGTAGCCATTTCAATGGGGATGGAGTTGTGGACCGGTAACCAAATACCTAATATGGCTTAACCAGTAATGATACAGAACCAGTTTGAAAGTAGAAAGTTCTAGGATTGGTTCTATGGCTCCACAATGTCTTTAAAAACATGAGTTCCTTCTATTCTTTGGCTTTCCCATCTTTGGCATGCTGGATTTTCACCCTTTTATTTGTTACCTCGTGGATATATAAGTAGCTGCCACAGTTCAGGCATGGCATCCTCAACCCAATGTCTTAAAAAATGGAGGAAGTTCCCAGCAAAAGCTTTCCTCCAAACAAACGTCTGTATTTTGATTCCCTACCTTAGCATACATTGCACTGGCCAGAAGTTGTCACATCCTTGCCCCTAGACAAATTGTTGTTGAAAAAAAAAATGGGAGTACTGTTTTAGACTAATAATGATCAAATACTTTGTGGGTATGGTAGTTGCCAACCTTGCCTGAGATCATGGGGAAAAGGGTGGAGAAATGGGAAATAACCCTGAGGTCGGTAATGACCAGAGTCTGACTCACTGAATCTGGGTTCAGAATTATTCTGTCTCTGAAGCAGCGAGTTCCTTTTTTTGTATGTAAGGGCCTGGAGGGAAAATTACATAATAAAATAATCAGACTGTATGGTAACCTCATCAATCAACCTTTCGATTGCCAATGGTTTTCTTGCTGGGCCCTTACAAATGGTAAGTGGTGTCAACTCATAAATCCTAGGCCAGAGTCCATTCTTCAAAACATAACTATTTCGGTAGGTGAAAAAAAAAAAAAAGGCTGATGTGGGCGATACTTCTAGAGAGTCCCATTAGCTTTGAAGTCAGGCCAAGAAATGGGCTTTCAGCAGCCAAGGAAAATCCACCGATCTCCAGTGTGGAAATCCAGAAGGATTTGAGCTGAGTGAGGAGCTAATTTGCATATACAGACATAGAATTTGATTTTTGTCCGGATAGTTTTCCGATATCCTTCCAGCCAAGGCTTTGGAAGAAGTCGCTCCTTCTTTAGAATATATAACTGCATCTGCACATTTTAATTTGGGGCATGATGGATGCGGTGAAAATCAGATGTGTGCTATACTTCAGCGTGGATTGGCTTGACTTCGTTAGGGGATATTATACTTTGCCTGAAGATGGCTAGTGCATTTAAGACAGAGAATACACATTTCAGCAAGTTTCCACTTTTTGCCTCCAAGATTATACCATCCTTACTCTTGGCATTTGGATTATACAGTTTTCACTAGCACTGCGAGTTCTGGAGACTGATTTACAGCAAAACAGATTTCTTCCACCTAAACTTCACCCATGATACAAAAATATTGATGTTAACAGTTTTTACTTTAGAATCTCTTTAAGATGCTGTCTGATTTAATTTATAACACGATTATTTGATTACCCAGACTGGGCGAAGATTTCATTTTTCAACCCAGGAACTATTCTCCTTTGTTCTCTTCATGGAACCCCCATTTTGCTTTGGGGGAACAATACACCCTAACTGTAAGACGGCATAACTGGGTTGAAGTTGCTTGAGCAGATCTAAGCCAATCCACATGGTCTAGCTCATTGGCCATATGAGTTTAGGGATGGGAACATGTGGCAGAATATATTATTTTCCCAATTTTTCACTCTGGCTTCCTGTACAGCGCTTATAGATCTGCGCCCATTGTTGTGTGACGTGCTTTGGCAAAGGCACCGTGAGCAGATGTGATGGAAAGCCGGACTGAGCGGCAGGTCTCAGAGCCCTTGCATGGTTCACCCCCGGCACTGTCTTCCCTTGGTCACTACAATTGCACATCCTTGTTGAAGGGGCTGTTTTTCTCAGTCTAGATCTCAGCAGGAAGAAGCCACATGGATCAGCCACAGAGAACCCGCAGCTGCCACATAGCCTGAATGAGGAAAACAAGAATCCTTGCTGTTGAAAGCCACTGCAGTGTGGGGCTTCGATTTTGCACCAAAATCTGGCCAAAGCTGATTAATAGAGCACGTGAATCCGTGTAGGTCCATGAAGGAGAACAGATTCGAGGACAGGCAGAGTTTGTACCGGACCAATCTCTCCTTTGCTCAGAACTGGGCGACGTGACATCGGAAGGTGGAAATGTAGGCAGGCCAGGAAGGCTGAGCCACAGGAAAGCCCCGAATCAAGACTCATTTAAAACCAATTCTGCTTCCCAGTGATGAGTGCCAATAAATTCCTTTTTAAAAACAAATCCAGATTGGGTTGGGTTTTCTTTCACTTGCAACCATGAGGTTACTTCCTAAGAGAGGTAAAAAACAGAAGTACCTATTTCCTTGATGGTATAGGTCATTGGGAGGGAAAGATTTTTTCCCCCATTAGCTAGCACATTAATTGAATTAAGCAAGGGTCAAAATATTCTCAGATGACAGAGAAATGATTCTTTAGTTTCTGCAGCAGATTTTATTTCTGGGAGGACCCGAAGCACATTCTAGGAAAAGCGCTAAACTTCCACAGGTTTTTAAAAAAGCAAAACAAAACAAAAACGAACCATATTCTAGCCAGACGTCGCTAGATAGGACTCTTATAATATGGTTAATCACACTTAATAGTTCTGTTTTGAACTGTACGTTGTTTTGATTAATGCCATCTCCCTTATTTGGGAGGAGGAAATTAAACTAATTATTTCATGCATGCCTTCACTCGACGTGGGCACTTAGGGATGTGTAATTGCTCGAGGAAATACAATCTCTGATCACTGGGAGCACTCACTCTATGCTGCCATTGAAGCGGGGAGGCAGCCACAGGTGATAGGCACATGAATGAGTGTGGTTGTATTCTAATAAAACTTTATTCATAAACAGTAAAATGTGAAGTTGGTGAAATTTTTATGCACCACCCCCCCCCCAAATATTATTCTTTCAGTTATTTCAATGATTCAAAATGTAAAAACCAGGGCACCTGGGTGGCTCAGTCGGTTAAGCGTCCAACTTCGGCTCAGGTCATGATCTCGTGGTTTGTGAGTTCGAGCCCCGCGTCGGGCTCTGTGCTGACAGCTCGGAGCCTGGACCCTGCTTCGGATTCTGTGTCTCCCTCTCTCTCTGCCCCTCCCCTGCTCTTGTTCGGTCTCTCTCTGTCTCTCAATAATAAAGAAACGTTAAAAAAAAATTCCAAATGTAAAAACCAATTTTAGCTTGTGGGCCCTACGGCGATGGGCTGGAATTGGCTTGTGAGCTGCTGTTTGCTGACCCCTGAATTACTGAATGCTTTCTGTGTTTTGGGCACTGAAACAAGCATGTTAAATGCATTGTTTGCTTAATTCCTGCAAGAACCCTAAGGGGTGGGTAATATCATTGTGGGCATTTAAGAGATGAGTAAACTGAGGTCCAAGAGGGGGCAGAGTCTGGGGATAAAGGGCCCAAGACCCACTGCTTTTAGCCTCATCCCTCCAACTAACAGGCAGACAAAGAAATGCTGGAGCTTAAAAACAGAAATGTTCTTTTGAGGGCTAAGTAACCTAAAGCCATTTTGATAATGCATCTTCATTTTCTTGAGAAAATATTTTGCTTTCTTTGATACCTTCATCAACTTTTCTGTTCTCTTTTGGCATCCGTAATTCGACTTTAGTTTACGTTTATATTTCTGTTCCGAATTTCACATTAGAAAAGGAAATACTTCCTCTTTGTCAGAGGTCAACCCTGCGTTGATGCGGGGTTCCTCGAACAGGTAATGGCACACAAACATCCAAAAAGAAGTTTCTCTCCAAAAAACTCAGAACCTCAATGCTAACTGATGCCCCAGGGTTAACCTGCAGCTTTTAAATGTAAAGTTCATGGAGGAAAAGACTCGCACTGTTCCTCCTCACAGGTTGCTGAAATAGAGGCTTTGGCTCCGTAGAAAATAGCTGGTAAATTCATGAGAATTTTTTGGAATTATGAAAGATCTGGGCTTTGCTGAGCTCGTAAGTTTGACTCATAAGAGAAGGGGAAGAAAGAAAGACAGAAAGACAGAAAGACAGAAAGAAAGAAAGAAAGAAAGAAAGAAAAGAAAGGAAGAAAGAAAGGGAAGGAAGGAAGAAAGAAAGAGAAGGAAGGAAGAAAAGAAGGAAGGAAGAAAGGAGAGGTGGGGGAAGGGAGGAAGGGAGGGAGGGAGGGAGGGAGGGAGGAAGGAAGGAAGAGGGAGGGGGGAGGGAAAGAAAAACAATTACAATAACAAAAAAGCAGATTTGAAAGACCTTTCTCCTAGCAAGAATTGTAACAACCATTCTGATTTCCATCCCACATCACAGACAACATTTCTGGAACAGACTTGGATTTTCAACATCAGTTCAATGCCAGCAATTAAATAAAAATGAAAACACAAGCTCTCTCCAAGGCTAGCAAACCAGAGACACCTAGAAAGAGCCAAACATATTTTGCTTTGGCAAAACGATAATGATCAGTTTCTATCTTAAGGAGCTGTGAACTCGCTTATCCCCACTTGTAAAATTTTCCAAGACTGTACTCCATTCAGAGCAGAAAGCTGCTGACTCATGAGGACAATTGATTAATCTCCCTGGAAGATGTTTTTGGAAAACTGCATTTTTGCGGTGCCTCTATGGAGCCATCCCCTTTAGATGTGAACGCACAGTCTGGAGGGTTTGGACAGGGAGGTCCAGCCTATGTCTCCCAGGTGTAGACCCAAGGAGTCGGTCCTCCCGCCCAAGAACAACAGTCTTAGCATCAAGTGCAGCAGGATGCTCTCATGCTTGACGCACCTATCTGTCCTGGGTACCGCCCACAGTTAGTAGAGAATCTGGGTTGCCATGGAAACAGAGAGCGATCAAGGTAGAAGAAGTGCAGGGGGCAGCATCATTGCCCCTTAAGGAAGTGGAAGGATGGTCTTAAGTGTGATAGACTCTTTCAGCCCCTGGATGATGACAAATTATAAAAACGCATGCTCTGACTTTGTGATTTCGTTTGTGCTGATTTCATAGGCATTGCCAATATTCACCCAATGTTATTCCCCACTGGTCCCTAATCACATGAAAGGCTGAAAGAGTCTACGGCAGATGGGAGACACTTGGGGCAATGCAAGAACACAGGACCCCAGAGCTGAAATGCCCAATGGTCCAGCATGCGGAAGATGAGAATGAAATGGTTCTGCCATTTAACGCATAACTTACATTCTCCTCTGCACCTGCGGGGACTGAATCCTCTTTAGCTGACTAAAGGGAAGATAAAAACAAAAGTAAGAGTCAGAATGTTACCAAAAAATGGAGAGTTCTTTGGGCCAACAGCCCTCTGGTGCCATTCTTGGACACCGAATTGCTTACGCACACCTGGTTCCAAAGAGAACTTGAGAGAGACTTACGCGGGATCACACGGTACAGCAAGATGATAAATAGTTATGTATTTGAAAATGCAACGAAGGGAAAAGAAATACCCAGACGCGGCCAAGACATGAATGGAGTGGGGGAGAAGCGTTGCTACAGAAAACACAGACCACAGCCTCGGCTGTGGGTCAGCGACACGTCTGCCTTAACATTTTCTGCTGGTTGATGAAAATCACACAAGGCACAGTCGCTGTCAGGTAAAAACAAATGAGCCGCTCAGGAAAATTCTGGCAGTTGAGTCCAGAGACATCCATCCCATGGCACACATAGAGCAAACAGGTGGTGAGGTAACGAGCAGGGTCTTTGGCCTTATCCTGACCGTAGCGCAGTGGCCAGCATCGGTAGCTGCTTCAGCCCTCAACATAGGCCGGTGGCATCGTGCCAAAGTTGAATCCGGCTAGAACCCTTCTCTGGAGGCCCAGAAGGCTGGGGTTCTAACACACCCAACTTCAGACACTATTCCTCCCTACAGTAATTCTGTCATACGCAGACTGCCTCGAGGAGGGGAGCGATTGCCCCAGTGCTGTCAAAGGTCGAGGCCACCATTACATGACGACCGTTTGCGAAGCTTCAACTTTGGAGATGATCTTTGCAGTTGTCCTTAAATTTGGCAGGGAGGGGTTGTGGCGGGGTGATGTACGCAGACCGCTTTGAGACCCGCTTGGCAGGTCTGGACTCTCTTTCCAGAAAAATAAACACGAACCAAATATTTTGCCCATCATTTTAGGGTGTTCATAGCTGGATGCCAGGCTAAGAACTCTTCCCTACGTTCATTTTGTTCTAAGTCCTGTGCTTATTTTTACCTTTAAACTATGCAGGAGGGGGGGAGAGAGGAATCGACCTTCCCAAATACGTCTCCCTGTGCCGTGGACACGGATCGTACACCTGCATCTACCTTGTATGTGCAAGGGCTCTGTACACACCATCGCACTGAAAGTGGCCCCAAGCGGTCAGGAGGGTGCTCGTCATTTACGTAGACAGAAATGGAGACACAGGGAGGCGAAGTCACTTGTTCAAGGTGGTACAGCTAGGGAGCGGTCAAAGTGGTTCCAAGAGCCAAGTTCCAAGACCCTCAGACCTCAAGGGTCTGAGTCACGCTTTGTAGTAGCTGTGTGAACTTCCTTCTCCACGCCCAGATTTGCTTTCTCTCTAGATGACATGTTCAGCTTGGGCCACATTTATCAACAGTAGCTCTACGGAACCCGTTCTGTGAGCCGAGCCTGGATCTCACGTGTAAGGTGTACCTGCACCAGCGCTCAACACACAATGACAACTGGAGGCTTCAGGCGGTGTCCCCCTTTCCTCCTCCCGTTTCCCACCGAGCAGAAAGCCCACGGGCAGAGCAACCAGCAGCACCGAATTGCAATTCGCTCTTTCCCACGGCCAGGGGGTCCGGTGTGATAGACGGAAGACGGGAACGAAAACTGGACGGTGCTGCTGATGCAACGGCTCACTTCAAAGCAGACGAGAGGGGCTCTTTCGACGCAAGTCCCATTTCTGCAGGCCGGGAGGTGCTCGTTGGGTTCCCAAGCTCTCCGGTGAGAAGAACACAAGAGGGTGTGGGGCTAATCGGGAGCCACATGGAGCGCAGGACTCCCATTCAAATCTCAAACTAGAAACTTCTCATCTCCTTCGATGAACTGGGCATCTGGCTGTTATCCGCTGAGCCTACGGACTGTCCAGCCTCCTTCACCATCCCAACCAAAACCCACTATGAAACTAAAGGATCCTGCTTGGGCATTTATATTGCTGAGAACGAGGGCCTAAACAGCTCCTGAACTCATCAGTATAAACTCGCACAGCAAAGGATCCCGTCCTTTGAAGAGCACATTCGTGAAAGGATGTTTCTTTAAAATCCCGTCACATGGTAGCACTTAAGCCAACAGACATCCCGTGGCTAGCAGGTCTTCTGGAAGCATCATTTTGATCATGTGACAGCTGTTCTGAGTTCACTGGTTTCACAGTGGCCCTAAGACCTTTCCTCAAGCTTAGACGTTTCGGCCCGCCTTTCAAGTGCTTCCATAATTGTCCGGCCATATGCCAGACTCTCTTAACCAGGATTCCCGTGGGTTCTGGGATCAAATGCAGGCATCTGTGTTTGAAGCAGATAACTCAGAGGATCCAGAGGATTTTCAAAGTCTTCTCAGTCTGTTTTGACCTACACCGACTGCTCCCTTTTCTAAACACCCACAGCATTTGTAACCTGCACCCCACACATTAACACCGGATTCCAACATCATCGTTTTGGAACAGGGCCAGTCACTTTGCATTCGTTCTCTGACTCAGTCCTCCCACTAACCACAGAAGGTAGATGCCACAGTCTGTCCCCAGAGCTGAGGAAAGTGAAGCATGGGGGATTCAAGTCACCCCATCACATTCAAATGGCCAGTAACTGTCAGAGCTGAGATTTGATGATGTGTCTCTTTGACTTCAGGGCTCCCATTATTTTTCCCACACCATCGTTCCTCTCCTTCAAAGGAAAGCAGGGAAAGCTGCTTTCCGAGCTAAGAACTCTTCCCTATGTTCATTTTGTTCTAAGTTGTGCTTATTTTTACCTTTACACTATGCAGGAGGAGGGGAGAAAGGAATCGACCTTCCCAAATACGTCTTCTTGCGTCGTGGACACGGATTGTATACCTGCATCTACCTTCAAACACCCATTTGAAGATATTTCAAATGTAGCATTTACTAATGGTGCACGTGCACACACACTTGCAGATGCAGGCATATGTATGTGCCTTGTTCCCCCAAATGGACTTTAGGTGTTTCGACAGCAGTACAAATGAGCCTTAGTCTTGTTTTGTGCCTTTTGTTGGCATCAAACGCCACACATGGATGTTTAGATCATCACCAGCAACTGTTCATACCTGAAGAAATGATAAAACTGTTCGTGGAGCCCTTACTATGTCCGAGGGTCTCTCTGGGTACAGTTATTGGACTGTCACAGCAACACAGTGAGATGAACACGTCCCTACTTACACAAAGGAAAACAGAGGCTTTCGGTGGTCAAGCAATTTGTCCAAACTTTCTGATTCTGTCTGTTATGCAAGACTTGCCACGTACAAGAAATTTTCAAGATCATCTATTTCCTTTCAGGATCAACCCTTTGCTTCAACAGATGAGGAAAAAGAAACTCAAAGAGGCTGAGTAACTTTTGGGAGGTCACAGAACAAATGGTATACCAAAGACCCCAGAACAATAAAGGGCATAGGTAGTCCAGTCACTGGACTCGAAACAGTTTTTGGCAAATACGACATCATTTGAACTTAATTTTCTCAAAGGTTATTTTTGTTATTTTTGTTTTATAGTAAGAATGACTTTCGCAATCAAGCCTATAAATCAAAATAACTTATAATCTCATATCCACAGCGTGTTAGGGGAGAATTTTATTTCTGATGTTCATATTGTGGACGCACACACTTCAAAGTCAGTTTGCGTAAAAGCTTCTCAGTTACAAGAGGAGAAGAAAGAGAGCTTGGGTTAGCGGAAATATCAAAATTCTCTAGCATTCCTCTTTGTTTCTTTTCCAAAAATTTTTACAACAGTGATTTTATAATCAAGTGTTTTCTAATTTGAAGAAAACAGAGCTCTTCATTTTGTTTTCGACTAAAACATACATCCCCCCATGAGATTTTCAGCTGCACAAGGGGACCAGTCTGTTCGCTCTATCTTTTCAATGCCTTAGCACCCAGCACTTAGCACAAAAAAACTCAGCACAAAGAAAGAAGCTAAAAATACTCTTGCCTGAGTGAATCTCGCCTGTATTTTACGTTCATCTAGAGCTGTCTTCCTGATTAGGTGGAAGAAAGAAAAACAAGATTTACCGGTGACTGGGTTTTAGTGTCTCTTCATTATTTTTATAATCTACTCAAGAAATAAAGCCAGATAATCGAGGAAAAGGAAAAAAACCAATGAGACTGACCTATATGAAATCTGATCATTAGGGGGATGAATGTCAACTGGTCCTGTTTTTTCTTCAATGGAAATAGCTTGAATTTCAAAGAGGAACCAATATATCCCTCAGAGACCCCAAAGATAAGGAAAAATAAAGTATTTGAGGCTCAGTAGCTTAGCAGCTTCTCCAAACTGGAGGGTATAGAAAGAGGAAGTGTGTCCCCTCCTGAACACGCAGGAGATAAATGACATAGGTCAGAAGGACAATTCATTGGCCACTTTTTTTTTTGAAAGTTTATTCATTTATTTTGAAAGAGAGAGGGCGTGTGCATGAGCAGGGGAAGAGCGGAGAGAGAGGGAGGGAGAGAATCCCAAGCAGGCTCTGTGCTGTCAGTGCACAGCCTGACTCAGGGCTTGATCCCACAGACTGTGAGATCGTGACCAGAGCTGAGATCAAGAGTCAGAGGCTCAACCGACTGAGCCACCCAGGCCCCTGTCATCGGCCACTTTTGTGCTAGGCGTGGTGTTAGGGGGTTCGCGGGCATTCTTTTTATCTAGTCTTCATTTCTCCGTCTAGGTACCCTTATTATTTGCATTTTCCGAATTTTGAAACTGAGGCTGCTCATCCAGGCTCATCGGACCCAGAGTCAGATCTGTCTGCCGCCAATCAGCGTTCCTCAAACTTCCGCCGCTTGCCAGCCTCCTGCATGGTCTTGGCCACATTTCGTGTACCGTCCGCGGCAGCCACGGAGTGTGCCGTTTCCCTGCTGGGAGAGCTTCCCACCCACACCTCTTCGGCATCCACGACCGAGTTAACGTTGAGGCCACGCTCCCAGGCAATGACTGAGCACGGCAGGGGACTGGGCCATTCTTGCTCAACATACGACTCCTCGTGGGCAAGCTCTGCTCTGGGATTTCCCGTTGGCTCAGAGCCACCCTGAGTCTATGGCTTTTCTGACCTTCTCCGCCTTCCTTCCCTGTCTCTCTTCTCCCGTGTCAGACCCTCACTATGGTGTGAAGTCTCTCTCTACCTACTCCTATCCCCTGTCCTTTATCCTTCATGCCGCTTGCCTCCAATAAATCTACTGCACATCAATTCTGTCTCAGTGTCGCTCCTTGAAGGGTCCAAATTTATGATCGGGTGACAGTTCCTTTTTAATAGGATTGCTTCTTAAGCTAAACCTCTACAGTCTCACCTTGAACAACATATATATTAAATCTTGAGTTTAATGTGCTGGCTCAATTTTTCGAATGCACTTTAAATATGTATAATTGTTTAAATAAAAATGTTTGAGTACGGGTTGCCTAAGTCATCTTCCTGGCCACCAAACTGCACATCTGATTCACTCGGGAACTGTTGCCTGCCTTGTATTGGTGATAAAAGCTTTTTTAAAAGTAAGTAATTGGCGGTTGGGAAGGAAGGAGACCAGAACAGGATGCCAAATGACATCACCCAAAGTTTTCATTAAGTATTAGAGTTTGTGTTTTGGGCAGGACCCAGAAGAAAGATATCTGTGCAACAGAAAACAAACAGGGAAGAGTTCCAGAAATCCAGCTGGATTCTGGACCAAAGAATACAACGAACACCACAGGGGCATCTGTATTAATCACCTGCCTTGTATTGCGTGCCAAGTTTTGCACGTTTTGCGTGGATGTTTTGATGAAATTATAATTAGATCTTTTTCAGCTCTATGAATTATATTCCACTTTCTCACCCACGGCTTCTTGCTCATCTTTTGGCCACATTTAAAAGAGGCAAGAGTTCTGAACATGTGTGGCAGCTGGGGTTTGCTCAACAACGATGATCAAGGAATAGCTCTCAGACTGACTCAGCCCCACCCACCACACTCCCTTGCACGCCACCTTAATTCTAGAGGGAAAAAGATCGGACGGTGGTGTGAATGCCCCTATCACAGAGCACGCTGTGTGCCCTGCCCTGGTGGAGAATGGTGGACACCTTGGTTTTCTAAAAGGAGAGTGAGCCTTAGTGGTTCCTAATGACAGATTATATCTTGCAGGGGAAAGAGGGAGGGAGCCCAGAGGTGGTTCAGCTCGCTGGAGTGAGAGTGCTCGGAGGAATCCAGGAAGAAGCCAGACTACTAAGCCATTTTAGTAAGAAAATGAAGTCACGAAATACCACAACTGTCTGTCATGAGCCGGAATAACTCCAAGAATGAAAAAATCTGCTTGTTTATTTCCTTTCCTTTCCTTTCCCGTGAAACATATGCACATGACACGATAGGCATTTCATTCTTCCCAGGAGTAAATTACAAGTCTTCAACTCAATGGCTAATTGAGTCATTTGGGAGAAGAAAAATAAACTGCGTGCTCTGTGAGCACATGAATTGGCCCGGTTGAAATAGTTTCTCAGGTCTTCCGAGCCCCAAAGTCTCCCCAAGTCTTGAAAATAGAACTTACCTTTTTCCAGAACAGTTTGCTCAGAGGCAGAGAGGTGGGTGCCCCCTTTTCCTTGGGGGCTTCCTTCGCTGTTTCAGAGGATGTAGGATTCTTGGCCGTCCCTCTGGTCTCCTGGGATATAAAGTTAGCTTTGTCTGACTGGACGTCAGGTGACGGGACAGGTGGCTTTTCAGCACCCTATAGAGTAAAAAAAGAAGTAAAAATTAAAGTGATGTCAGGATTCCAAAAGCGAAAGGGCTCTTTTTTATAAACACAGGCTGGGGTTATGCATGTTAGTTTTCTTTTCCACAATTTTCTGTACGTGCAAATATTCTATGTGAATGTGGATTTGTGTTAAAATTTTGGAAAAAGTCAAGTTATTTTCCTTTTGCAAAAAGCTATATTATGTTCTTGTGAGTCATTAGGGATCAGGGTGCTCGTAGGAGGCACTTTGCTGTTAGAATGTTGTTAGTTCATATCGAGTGGCCTTCAAGTGGTTTTGATCATGTTCCCACCAGTAAAAACATCTTGAAGAGGCACCTCCAATACATCCGTGTTCCTATTATAAACGTATATTATTTCACTCGTCCAAATTAGACATTAAAGGAGGTGTAAGGGACATAAAGAAAGTATAGGTATAAGGGACATAATCTCCAACTTGCAGCTTTTAATAAAACTTAACTTTTACGAAAAGGTACCTGTGCCAGGCACTGCTCTAAGGGATTGAATGTACTAACAATAGCTCTACGAGGAAGGAACTAATTACTATGTTCATTTTACAGTGAAGGAAATGTTGGTCCCAGGTTGTTATAAAAAAAAAAACTTCCCTACGACTACACTAATAAGGGGGCAGAGTTGACATCAAAATCCAGGGAGTCTGATACCCACACCCAAACTCTTACCAGCTCCCCTATAATACCCTGCCTCTAATGAACTAAGGTCTCCCCATTCCCTGTGCTATCGTATGCAGCCAGGGAAAAAATGTCTAAAAAAAAGCTTCATGGCCAGAAGGTGAGAATGACAAAAAAATTGAGAAACACATCTACACCCATCAGTTTCATTGGGAAACTGATGGGTACTCCTCTTCTCTTTACACTGGGAAAGTACCCAGAGACCCTTGAAAGAAACATCGCAAGAGGATAACTCTATTATATATAGAATAATATAACTGTAGTATATTTGTGTAATTGTTCGTTGAATAGGCACCTCCCTGGCCAGACCATGAGCTCTGAGGGTAAGAGCCATTGCTTTGGTCAGCATTATATCCCTAGCTCCTATCAGACCCAGTGTCTGGCATAAGATAGGCATTAAATAAATAGCTAAATAATTGTCTAGAAAGGACTGGAGAGCAACGCCTACACGGGATCCTGTTATGTTGTGTTTCTACCCACCCTGCCCCTCCTTACTGGGCTATGGGGTCATAGGCTACCAGTAGTCTTTTCTCCTTGCCCACCCATCTCCTCACTTCCCAACGAAGTGCCCCAGATGGTGTTCTGCCGGCATAAACGGAATTAATACTCTGTCTGCATTATGGAAGAGATTACAAAAACTCTGTGTTTTTTGGAGTCAATCTCCCGGATGGATTCAGATATGCCAAATACAGCAAACACTCTCAGTAATGAGAATATAAGATACCCTGTCCATTTGCATTTCAGATCAACCAAGAAAAATTCTGAGGCATCAGAACATAGGTCCCCGGGACATATTTATCTTTATACTAAAAAATTATTTGCTGTTTATCTGAAATTTGAATTTGGCGGAGTATCTGTAGGTTATCTGGCAACCCCACGTATGAAATTCTAACATTAGATTTGGAGATCGCATTTCAGATGACCTTACCTTCTTCCCTAATACGTCTTCACATCTGGGTGTGGGAGAGGAGAGGGGTTAGTAAGATATAAACATTACACTGAAGTGGAAAACAATGACCGTATGGCAGAGCTTATGAATTAAATGAGCCAGCTACTAAAATTTTAGCTGCCCTGCAGAGAGGGCGGACATCAGGAAAACCTGAGTGGGGAGAGGAGCATTCCTGGGCATGGCAAAAAAAGTCCTAAAACAATGCCTTGCTTTGTGTGCATGTTGTCATGTTCAATGTTAGAAGAACATGTGAAAAAGTTTGATTCCGAAGCATAGCATGTGACGAAGCCAAGAGAAAAAGATCCTGATTCAGCAAAGCAAAGCTGACGCTCTTATTATTTATAACAATAGGCTTATTTCACTTATTAACTCCTGGCCTCCCTACTTTTTTAAACCAAGAAAAAAATTTTTAAGAAAATTCTTCTTATAGAAAGAAAAATTGAGATACAGGGAAACGAGCCTAGGAGTTGATCACGACTGGTAACCACTGCATTTTTTTTTTTTAATAGCAAAACCACAAGACGATGTTTAATCCCTGAATTTGCTTGGATTTCCTCTTTTCTGTCCTAGGTTCCAATGAAATTGAGGGTGAGTGGCACAGCTCCTATAATCATGCCATAATCTGGCTGGTTGGTCTTAATGGCCCTGTTTCTCTCTCTGTTTGGATGACAAACGAAGAAAAAGGAGGCAAAAGCCAGTAAGTTCTACCAAACTCCTGCAAAAATGAGAATTGAGAACATTTGAGAATTGTCTCCTGCTTTTACACAAAAAATAGACCGAACGTAACTCCAGGCAAAACCTTACAGTCCTTGTGTTGGCATTACAGAATCCCAGGAAGGGGCACCTCTTCTTGCTAGTATTTCCCGAATCCTATCTTTGCCCGAAATGCAAGGCAGTGGCAGGATGTGAGACCAATGATCGGGGGAGAAACCTTAGGAATACTGAACTTGGGTGGTCCCCTTTGTGTGGAGGAAAGAGATTCTGGAGACATGAAACTTTGCTGTGCATGAAATGAATTTCCTAATGAAATGCAGACATGAGGGGGAAAGTCATACGTTTTGTAAACTTTCAGGGCCCCCTCCTCACAGAAGCTCCGGGTGGGAATTCAGCTGGATGGCTTTGCATAAGGTCTATGACACATTTCGCTAGCAATTACCAAATTGTCTCTCACATAGAGTAGCACCACTTTTTAATCTCCACCCTCCCCCCACCCCGCCCCCCACCCCATAATTTCTATCACTCTGCCCTCTCTGTCTTTACAAAACAAAATAAGCCTGTATGGAAATTAAAGCGTGGCTTCATAACACGGTTTGCTTATGCAAATATAGATGCAGCCAGGAGATCTTTCTATGGAGCCTTTCTTTGCATACACCATCCTGAGACTCTAACATCCAGCTGGGGAAGTTTTTTTAACAAGTTCATTCAACCTAGTGGAGAATGGTTGATGTTTTAAACACATGTCCAACGAATGGATAAAGAAGATGTGGTTTATATATACAATGGAATACTACTTGGCAATGAGAAAGAATGAGATCCGGCCATTGGCAGCAACGTGGATGGGACTGGAGGGTAGTATACTGAGTGAAATAAGTCAGGCAGAGAAAGACAGAGACCGTATGTTTTCACTCCTGTGTGGATCTTGAGAAACATAACAGAAGACCATGGGGGAGGGGAAGGGGGGGAAAAGAAGTTACAGAGAGGGAGGGAGGTAAACCATAAGAGACTCTTGAGGACTGAGAACAAACTAAGGGTAGATGGGGGGTGGGGGAGAGGGGAAAGTGGATGATGGGCAGGGAGGAGGGCACTTGTTGGGATGAGCACTGGCTGTTGTATGGAGACCAATCTGACAGTAAATTATATTTTAAAAAATAAAATAAAATAGATAGATAGATAGATAGATAAATAAATAAATAAATAAATAAATAAATAAAATAAACAATGTCCAAGCATGCTGGCCCAATTCAGGGATCTTAACTGGTGGTTTCAGACGAACACTGGTCTCTTCCTAGAAATTGAGAGTGAAATCTTCACAACTAATTCTATGTTGTCCTCACTTTCCAAGGACATGGAGATAGAAATTGCTCTGCCTTCATTCATTGTTTCGTTCTGTCTGGGCTTTTATTTGGGCTCAGGATGAGCTTAGTTGATACTGAAAATGGAGGGAACAGGCCACAGAAAGATAACGTTATTTTCTTGAGGTTAGAAGAGTATTTCCCAAAGCGTAGGAAGCATACCATCGGTGGCATCACAGGTCATTTTAGATTGCGCAGAGACGTAACGCTTAATAACATGAAAATGGCAAAAATACTTTTCTTTTTTCAACTCGCATTTAATCTTCCTGAGAACATTCGGGGAAAAGCTCAGTCTGGTGCCGGTATATCTTTAACATTTTTCTATTGCTGGCAAATTGCATTTTAATGGAGCTAGAAAGGCATTGGATTCGGAGCTTAACACAAACAAGGTAGCTAGAAGGTCGTTATTTTTTAATTAGCCATATTAATGGTTACCTCTTTGTGAAAAATGACTCCAGTTTTCCATGTATGATGTAATGAAAGTTTTCTTTAAAGATACCTTTAAATAGGAATTGAGTCCCTTGTAATGAAAAAGATCAACTGAACCGTGCTAAATCTGACAAAAATGATTACGATAGTATGCATACTTTCGACGTTTGGGAAACACGGAGTTAGAAGGATCATTCCAGAACCCTGGTCCACACTAGGAAGAAACGAGCCAGATGTTTATTTATAACGATGGAGATTTAAAATAATCATTGAATTTTGATTCACAAAATCTTTAATGCCCTCTAATGATCCCAATCATACAAGGCTGTCTTCCCTGAAGCAGGGCTGAGGGGACATAGGACATGGGACAGCCACCTGTACCATGTGGTGAAGACCAGGGTTCTTTTTTTTTTTTTTTCTTTGTCATTTAACAAGATACAGACCTTATGCCTAAAGAATTTCCTAAAGGCGAATCCTAGCCTGGGGCTATGCAGGGGCTTTTTCTTGGTGGCTTTCGCTTGGATCTCACAGATCTTCTGCCCAGCTTGTCCATCACAGACACTTTCTGCTTTGGATGCCTTTTGGGCAACAGTGGTCACAGCTTAGAACTTTGTTTTTAGACAAAATCCATTTTTTTCCCATTGTTTTTAAGTGCATTGAAGCACTTTGACAATTAATTGCTGAGACAGCACCCCCCATCCCCAAACCACAACATTCCCATCACGTGAATGACTCTCTTTTCTTAAACGCTCAGAGACAATGTGCTGCACAGTATATTCACAGTCCACTTCAAGCACACCTTAATTTTCATCAGGGCGACCTACTTAAATGACCCAGATTAACACGACTTGCTAAAGACAAGGACCAAACATTTAAGCTCCGTCTATATGATATAAAATATTCAGATTTAAAGAAGATACACAGCCCCTACTTGACAGTTTTCACTATCTAAATGCTATTGTCACATGGGAAGGAAAAAAATACCTGAAGACACACAATTTATTTTTGCATCCGGAGTCAAGGCAAACACTGCCTTGAGTGGCTTCCTTTCTCCAAACGATCTTTTATTCAGTCTTAGGAACCTCAGGGAAGCAGTATCATCCATAAAAATTTCAGCTGACTTCTAGACGAGCAGATCTCTCTGGCAAAAAAAGTGTCTACTGTGTGCCAGTCCACAGAGCCAGAGTGGGGGTGGGGTGGGGGGAGATTGGAACTGAAATAACCCAGCGACAGCCATTCAGAATTGTTGACTCGAGTTACAAATGGCGGGGGATTTTGTGTGGGGCGTGTAGTGTGCTAAAAACCGTCTGGGCCAGATGGGAAGATGGACAAATGGTGTAGATGTTTCAAATGCAAGGATCCAAGAACTTCAGTAGAAAGGATGTTAAAAAGGCAGGTTTGTATAAAGGGATCTGTTTGTATCATAGACAACCTACATTCACAAAACTCTCTTTTGAGACTCGGTTCTACTAGCAGTGACCTTGACCTCTCTGGGCAAGGTAGTGAGATTTTATCAGCTATGTACGTGCAGTTGGGACCACATTCTGGGGTGGGGGAAGAGTCTTGGTGTATGAGCAGCGGAAGAGAATGAGCGCCATCGGGTCACTTGAGAAGCCACGCAATTCGCCCACATACCCCACTGTTTTTAGCCTATTGTGCTGACTATGTGACTTTAAACAATGCAAGACACAGAATCAAAAGAGAAACATTTGGACGCAACTATTCATTGAACTTGACCCTAGCTGACTTGTAGCAAACGACTAATTTTAAAGGAAATGCATGTAGATGCCTCATATATATATATATATATTTTTTTTTTTTCTAACATAAGAACATTCTGGAAGGACCAATCAGTACAATACAAATGTAATAGTGGTGGTTTAATACGTCCTGCAGCAATTATGGAAATCGTGATCACCTACATTTGAATAGAATTCCGTGGTTTACCAGGCATTGTCATATTTTCATTCAATGCTGGGGGATGGGGGGAGATGGAATTTTTGTTGTCCTGATTTGACAGATGTTGAAATTTGGATTCACATAGGTTAGGATCACATCATACAGCTACCACATAGCAGGACCGGAGCTCAAACGCAGGTCTTGAGATAAATTCCAGGATCCTTTTCACAACCTGGCCCCTTCGAAAATTGGTAACAGATGTATCGGGCTGGCCACGCCATTTATTTGGTCCCAGTGTCTTTCAAAGCAGTTATCAAAAGGAGGACCCAAGACACTTATCTGTCACCAAGTTAAACTTTCCTCCCGATTCCCGTGAAAGTTAAACCATGTGTTCCATTAGGGATAATCAGTTCTGTCAAGTGTAAAGGAAAACATCTCTAGAAAGTAGTTGATCCAAACAAAATTTATTTTGAGGGGAATTGGTTGAATCTCTAGGAAGACAGGAAAAAACTCGGTCTCTCTAGGGCATCCTAATTCTAAACATTCCTTCCTTTGGCAAGTGTCCAATGGTGACTATTTCATTTCACCAAACAACTGCCTTTGTGGTGATTTATTCTTTTCAAATTACATGAAAGACACAGAACGTATTTTTTAGAAACCAGAAATATGGCAGCTTACTTCTACTTCCAATTGGGTCTCATTTCTTTCTCATTTCCAGTAGCTTCTCCATACTCTGTACCCTATTCCTATATTCCTTGGGTCTCTCTATACACAGCTAACAAGATTAACATGATATATGGTTACCGGTATTCAGTTCTTACTTCATATAAGAAACTGGTTACTGTGACATTATATATCCAGAGTTAGCATATATTTCAAGCTTTCCACTAAAATTGTCATTAAAATATCATTGACATGAATGAAATGTTTTAAAGACAGTCTAACAGCACTTTGCAATTACTAAATATGTAGGTAAGTATACACGTGCCTACACACACATGCACACACACAAAACTCAGGACGCGAAACAGCCGACGCAAACCCAAATCCAACTTTACACACAAACCCAAGCATGAACGCCCTTCAAACTACCTACCGTGTCTTCCAGATCTTTTTTTGTTTCAGCTTTGTTAGGTGAAACCTTAAAATGTAAGAAAACCAAATATTAAAAATCATAGCTAGCTCATCAGGTAGGGTGATTTGGTTTCATAGATACATTTTTTTTTTTGTCTTTGTTTTTTTTTATGAGGGGTGGTGGTAAAATTCACTCTGCTGGTAAAGAATGTAATAAGAAGTCCTTTCCAGTAGAAAGGAGTTCTACCAAGTTCAGTAGAAAACCATGGACTTCTGGATAATTTCTAGGTATAGAAAAGCTAAAAAAATTAATATTTTAATTTTTTTTTTCAACGTTTATTTATTTTTGGGACAGAGAGAGACAGAGCATGAACGGGGGGGGGGGGGCAGAGAGAGAGGGAGACACAGAATCGGAAACAGGCTCCAGGCTCCGAGCCGTCAGCCCAGAGCCCGACGCGGGGCTCGAACTCCCGGACCGCGAGATCGTGACCTGGCTGAAGTCGGACAAAAAATTAATATTTTATGATGAAATGTATCAGATCTTACGCATTCACTAAGGGCTTGACCACATTCAAAACTGTCTCCTGGAAGGCCACGGATTTTCCATGAATTCTACCACCAATCCAAAGAAACGCACAACCCTTTGGTGTTTGTGGCACGTTCTGTTGACTTGTTTTACCTTTTGAAGTTAGTCTCGGACTTTGGCAATAACTCGAACACACCTGCAGCTGTCTGTTTGATCATTCATTCATTCATTCAGCCCTCTTTTGCATGTCTGACATGTGACTGTCTGTGGCTTCCTTGAGGAATCAGAGATAAGCAAGCAATACAAGACACGGGTCCTTGCCTCTATGCAGTTAAAGTAGATTTAGATGTAACAAGATAGGGAATTATTTCTATAGTTTTATCTGCCATTTGGGTGGCAAAACTACGTTGATAGGTCCACAACTCAAGGAGCTATTTTCCAACTATGTTTATGATCAATGACCATAAGACATGAAACTACTATAGAGTTCCATGACGACACAGCTCATGTCACACAGTTTGGGCACCCAACGTTCATATCATGGTCCTCAGCTCTGAGGACAGCGTGATGTGACATGATCCCCTTGCAAGGCACCTCTTGTCCCCATTCTCCAGTGTTCCAGCTGCACCATCATGGCACCCCACTCAATACAATGACATCCAAGTATGTGTTATTCTTAGAATTAACCAAACTTTTGAGCAATGCGATGGAGGAAAGAGGGGGAGGAAAACACTTACCAGAGTTTTAAAGAAGCTCATGATGGAATTATGATTCTCTGTTGTATCTGTTGCCTGGGGGTCCTCCTTTGCAATGTCCAGTTCCTCTGGGTCCCCGGGGACAGAGCACCTCACAGTCGGGATCTCTTGTCCTTCCTTCCCCTTGCTGTCAACTATGTCCTAGGTGTCAAACAGAGTTGTCACAGTTTCCACTTGTTGAATGTGGACTCTCACAGCAATATTTTTGCTTCACACCCCTCTCTCCCTTACCCCCTAATTCCAGCCATACTTCTTCCGCCCACGGGGACGCAGAACAATCGGGAGCTTATGAGAATCACTCTTCCTTCCCCTCCTCTGCTTTCTAACATATTCAGCATTTGCAGTCAGTTGGAGGGACATTGTTTGGAGCCAGAGGGGAACAAACACAGCAGGGCACGTTGCATCTCCGAACAAAACCTCTTTTCTCCCAATTCTACAAAGAGGCTGTGTATGATGCCAATATTTCCCAACTTCGTGGTCACCTAGTCTAACCATCCATACGTTAGCCCCAGAGACGCCTCCATTTGACTTCCCACAATCTCCACAGTAAGAATCATATCAGCTTTTTAAAAGTACCGTTGTTTTATTTTTTATTTTTTTTAAAGTTTATTTATTTTGAAAGAGAGAGAGATTGAGCGGGAGAGGGTCAGAGAGAGAGAGAGAAAGAGAGAGAAGAAGAGAGGGAGAGAGAATCCCAAGCAGGCTCCGCACATTCAGCACAGAGCCCGATGTGGGGATCGAACTCACGAACCATGAGATCGTGACCTGAGCTGAAATCAAGAGTTGGATGTTCATCCGACTGAGCCACCCAGAGGCCCTTAGCCCTGTCCTCCTTTCCCCATCTCTACAGCCGTGACCCTAGCCTAAGCCAGGTTACTTCGAACCCATTCATTCTTCAGGCTTGATCTCGAGTTTCCCTCCCCCTCCCCCCACCACTGACATCTCTGTGGGTCTTGCCGGCCACGACATCTGTTTCCTTCTCTGAGTTTCTGTGCCCCGTTCTCCTCTGCACTCACTTTGGACGCAGGTTATGTACGTAAGATTAGCCTAATGCCAGAGGCCGGGCCAGAATAGCCTGCATTAAAAATGGGGCTTTTGTGGGACGGCTATAAAAATACAAAAATACGTTTTGATGAATATTTTAAAAGGTAATAATAACACACGTATCCTGCAAGGTTTGGCTCAGCCCCGGCACTCTTTCTAAATGGAGAGGTGCTTCTTGTGAAATGTCTCATAAAGAAGTGGAACTTCATAAAACTAAAAGCAGATAAAAGCTGTGGCCTTGACAAGCTTGTTGGGTTTTCTAGTTAATTCCAGGCAAAAACTGTTTTGCTTTGGAAGAGAGGCTCTTTTGAAAAAAAGAAAGAAAAAAAACAGGTTTCACGTGAGTTGAATTTTTTTTTATTCTAAGGTATAATGTAGTGATACCAACATTATTTATTCAGTTGATAGGAAGGATGGTTGGAAATGTTGTTTATAGCGGATGAGTGGTAAGATACCTACACGTACGGGGATTTCATGTTAGGTGCTACGCACGCACATACAGAAAGTTATTGTTTTGGTGTGCTTTAAAAAAATATTATTCCTGGCACCAGACCTTTGGTACTGTGGATATTTTTGCTTAGGTGAAGCTGAGTGAAAAGAGATTAAAAAAAAAAAAAGTTAGTTAACATACAGTGTAGTCTTGGTTTCAGGAGTAGAATCCAGTCACTTACAAACAACACCCAGTGCTCATCCCAACAAGCACCCTCCTTAATGCCCATCCCCCATTTAGCCCATCCCCCACCTCCCCTCCAGCAATCCCCAGTTTGTTCTCTGTATTTGAGAGTCTCTGATGGTCTTCCTCCCTCACTGTTTTTATCTTATTTTTCCTTCCCTTCTGTTATGTGCATCCGCTGTGTTTCTTAAATTCCACAGACGAGCGAAATCATATGGTATTTGTCTTTCTCTGACTAATTTCGCTTAGCGTAATACCCTCTAGCTCCATCCACGTCGTTGCAAATGGCAAGATTTCATTCTTTTTGATTGCCAATTAATACTCCATTGTATATATATACCACATCTTCTTTATCCATTCATAGTTCCTCTCGAAATAACACCAGCATTCTTCACAGAGCTAGAACAAACAATCCTAAAATTTGTATGAACCGGAAAAGACCCCAAATAACCAAAGTCATGTTGACGAAGAAAACCAAAGCAGGAGGCATCACAATCCCAGACTTCAAGCTGTATTCCAAAGCTGTAATCATCAAGACAGGACGGTACTGGCACAAACACACACACACATAGATCAATGGAACAGGATAGAGAACCCAGAAATGGACCCACAAATACACGACCAACTAATCTTCGACAAAGCAGGAAAGAGTATCCGATGGGAAAAAAAGATGGTCTGTTCAGCAAACGGTGCTGGGACAACTGGACAGCGACGTGCAGAAGAATAAAGAGAAAATTTTGAATAAAACTTGAAACAAAGAATATTATACCAATAATCCAACAGGTGTTTTGGGCGATGAGCCATTTTGAGAGTGGTACAAGGAATAAATCTAATTGAGAGGTGTCCCACTGGGTCTGACTTACGGCGCTGCCTAGGACAGAGTTATCTCCGTTCACTCATGTGCTATGTGGGGGAACTTGGACTGTGCCCAAGCTTCAGAGAGACCACGGAGGGTTAGCATGGGCTCTGGAGCTGGCAGTCCGGACACTCCCCACTCCACCAGATCTATAGTTGCCTAAACCAGAAAAAATGAGCACAGTCAAGAAAGGACAATGGCACCAGCAAGGCAAAAAGACCAGAGCCCTTTTCTCTCAGTCTTTCCTCCCCGAACTCACACACCTGAGGACAGAGACGTAAGAGAGAAAATCCTATTCCTTCCAGATTACAAGTCCAAGGTGGCATCAGAGCTTGGCTCCAGAAAAGAAAATGGATATGAGATTAGAGTTCCCGAATGGGACTGGACTTCTGAATCACTGCAAGGTTTGGGATCTATGACAGCATAAGAGTTAGGAAGGAAACTATTTATTGAACGTCTACCGGGTGCCTCAAATGGACACATTCGCTGGGAATACAGCCGTGAGGGAGACACACACAGCCCTGTTCTCAGACAGCTGACATTCCAGCAGGGAGGCAAAGCAAAACCCAACAAAAATACAGAGGGACCAATAAGTGAACTTCATGACTCAGGAAGTGAAGACTGCAAGAGAAAACATGAAGAAGATGAAAGAACAGAGGGTGAATTAGTCACTGGGTGAAATCCTCCAAGAAGGTTATGTGGGGGGGTGGGGGGGCATCTATTCTGCGGGGGGTGGGGGGTGCTGACCTCCAGGTTAGGTCAGCTGCTCTGAGCCCCTCTGGCCCCACAGCCCATGGGCTCCCAGGGCTCCTCACAGTGAGTGAGAGAGTCTGCATCTAGAAGGGTCTGCCAGCTCCCAGATGGGCTCTTCCTGCAGGGAGGAAGAGGCGATGATTCTTCTCCAGGGCTAGACACACAGGGAACACTTACTGAACTCCCTGGAAATAAAACGGAACACAGTGAAGTCAATGAAGAGGAAACGGATTGGTAGAAGGTCAAGTGGTGCTCATGGGTCGAGGTGGTCATCAGGGAAAGCCCGCCATGATGGCTACCCTCTGAGGAAGGCAGCAGATAGCCATTTGTACCTCCTTGCCCAGGACAGAGCAGTCTGAATGGAGGAGACACAGCTCAACAGAACTCCAGGGACGGAGGAGTCCTCCAGCTTTGTCCTCGGCCCCATGGCATCTTCTCCAGACATCTCTGAAGATGCTTCCCTCCGCCTCCCTGATTTCCCCGGGGGCAGCAGTGTCTCAAGTCTTGGACAGCAGCTGAGAGATGAGACCCCGTAGACCCTCCTGCTCAGTGCGAGGAGATGGTTTGTCTACCAGGGGCTCTTCCCCAGTGACAGCTTTATGGCCTTTCACATTGAAATGCTCAGCTTGAACTTGAGCCCTTCTCTTGAAATAACTTTTTCTTCTTAGCCTGGCTTTTAAAACAAACATGACTCTGCTTCCAGAAAGATGGAGAATACGAATGTTTCCTTATCCTCCCAGTAAGCAAAATGGAAAAACCAATCCCTGCTTTCTCTCTGCCAGGTGGACAGGGGCAGGTAGACCAGCTACAGAATGGAGGAACCATATGGTGGGGAGTTCCCTGGGATTTCTTTTTGCCTCATAGATTCTAGACCTGGAAATGGAGCCAGCAACCTGGAAATACCAGCAGTCACTGACCCCACCCCACCCCCCTCCAAAAAAACCAAAAAACAAAAAAGAAAAATGCTTACAAGGAAGCAGAAAAACTAGGTCGCACACACATTGCTTGCTGGTGGGCACATAAAATGATACAGCCTGTCTGGAAAAGGGTTTAGCAGTTTCTTACTCAATACACAGCTACAATACAACCCAACAACTGTACTCCTGGGCTTTTTCTCACCAGTAAAATGAAGACATATATTCACAAAAAATATATGAAGACATATATTCACACTTTCCTCCACAGGAAAGTTTATAGCAACTTAGTTTGGAATAGCCCCAAACTGGAAACAACCAGATGTGTTTCAATGAATGAACGGTTAAAGACAATGTGGTCTATCTGCAGCATGGAAGGGTATTCAGCAACAAAAAACGAAGGAGAGGAACAGTATCAATTAATAGCGTCCATGACCTTGATGAGTCTTCAGAGGATCCTGCCTGTCCCAAGAGTACACATACCATTCTAGAAATGACCTAACTATAGAAAGACAGAACAGATGAGTGGTTGCCAGAAGTTAACGGAGGGGTGGATACGGTAGGGGAGGGGATGTGCCTATAAAAGGGCAACATGACGTGTCCTTGTCTTGGTGGGAATGTTCTCCATGGGATTGTATCAATGTCAATATCCTGGTTGTGTTATTGTATCATAGTTTCACAAGATGTTACCACTGAGGGACCCTGGATGAAGGGATTTCTTTGTATTACTTCTTACAACTACATATGAATCTATAATTTCAAGATTAAAAAAATTTAAGTATATTGTTTTAATGTTTATTTATTTTTTGAGAGAGAGAGAGAGAGAGAGAGAGTGTGTGTGTGTGTGTGCATGAGAGGGGGAGGGGCAGAGAGAGACAGACACACAGAATCCAAGGGAGGCTCCAGTCTCTGAGCTGATCATGATCTAAGCCAAAGTCAGATGCTTAACCAACTGAGCCACCCAGGTGCTCCGAGATTTAAAAATTTTTAAAAAGCATTGTAGGGTAGTTCTGGAAGAGTAAGAATGAAGAACCAATAAAAAGTCCAACAATTCTGGAATAGATCGATAAATTAGCATGTGGCATTAATATATGAGATTAACCTCTAAGCTACATTAGCCTACATTTCTACATGTAGGAATTAACATACGTTCCATGTGATGGAATATTTTGCAGCCATGAATTCTTTGAGGAATGTACAATGAGGAAAAGAAATGCCTATGGAAATAATAAAAATGGCCAAGCTTTATGTGTCCAGCCCTAATAAACTAGTTTAAAAGGCCCCATTTAGTTCTTACAATTTCATGAAGTATGTACTATACGCATTTTTTTTTACTGATGAAAAAATTGATGCATGACAACAATAAATAACTTGTGTATGGTCATAGAGTAGAGCTGGAGTTTGACTCCGAGCCCAAATTATTCCAGAAGCAAAAAACGTGTAGGCTCTCTTCTACATTGCCTTAACTCCCTTTCTTCCGGTGTTTACTTAAATATCTTTCTACCAAGGGTTTTCCTATTTTAGTTTCTGTCGTCTATTTCTTTTCCTTGCTATGCAACACGACTTACCCAAAGATATGTGAGAATTTAGCATGTGATAAAAATGACACCTCGGATCTCTTTGAAGTGAAGGATTGTTCAATAAAAGAGAGAGGGACAACGAGGTGGTCATCTGAAAACCAATTAACACGGTGTCCTAACTCAATCCTCTAACAGGACAAAATCCAAATGGATAAAAACACTAGAAGAAAACACCAAAAAAAGTATATATTTTATAATTTTGCGTTGAGAAGGCTTTTGTAACTATGACTCAAAATCCAGAAGCCATAAAAGGAAAGGTTGAGATTTAAAAAAAAAAAAATCCAAATGTTTGAAAACATTCCATTGGGAGGCTGGTTTGGGAAGCAGGCGCTGTGGTAAGTGATGATTGGAATATAAATTAATTCTGTCCTGATTGAGGGCAATTTGGCATTATCTATCAATATGTTTTTTAATTTTCTTTAATTTTTATTCATTTTTGAGAGACAGAGCGTGAGTCGGGGAGGGGCAGAGAGAGAGGGAGACACGGAATCTGAAGCTGGCTCCAGGCTCTGAGCTGTCAGCACAGAGCCCAACGTGGGGCTCAAGCCCACGAGCCATGAGATCATGACCTGAGCCGAAGTCGGACGTTCAACCGGCTGAGTCACTCAGGAGCCCCTACCAATAATTTTTAAAAGAACGGACTCTTTTCTCTAGCAATTCCACTTCTAAGAGTTGACTCTGAACGTCAGTTCACACGCGTGTGAATACACAGAGGCATGAGGCCGTTCACCTAAGTGAGGCAATTAGCCAATGTTCGGAAACCAGCCCAACGTCATTCCCAGCGTCCTGGTGAAATAGATCATCGCACATCCACACAGTGGATTACTACACAAGTGTTAGAAATGGGGAGGGTGTACAGATATTGATACAGTGTCGACTGGGGAAAAAAAAGCGTGGAATAGAACAGAGTGTGTATTATATTATTTTCTGTGTAAAGAAAAAGGAATAAGAATTTACGCTTATATTTGCTTACATACATCCAAAGAAACCCTGGAAGGATGCATTCAAAAATGCACACAGCAGTTATCTACCGGAGTAGCACTGGGACACAAGCACACCGTCTTACAATTTCTTATTTTGAGCCGGGTATGACCTATAACAACCAAAATTAAAACGTAGGCGACTAATACCAAATTAAAAAAACAAAACAAAACCCAAACACTCGGAGGGTGAAACTAAACACAGTTGGGAAGGTGATGCCTCAAATATTGAGTTATTTGTGGAATGATCTGTGCTCCTAACTACGAGTATGTCTTTGCTATTCTCATCAGGCCTCCAGATCATTCTCAGCACCAGACATTTTAGACCAAAGCACAAACGTTCCTCAGGAAATATCTGGAAACTTCTTTCATACAAACAGGTGTTCGTGCTGTCAGCTTGTTTTTCATCCGTGTGGAAGAAGCCTAGGTTCCCCCCTTGCTGTTGCCTTCAAAGGGCAAACAGACAGGAACACTAGTTAAGTGATCACAATTTGTCATGTTGAAAAATAATGCCGCCTTATCATAATTTGATTGTCTATAATAAAACCCATATGGAACTTCTGGCACCTTCCTTCAACTGTAAATTGTCAACTGGATTTCAGCCTCTTTAAGCAAGGCCTACGTCGTCAAAGTGAAAACATAAGGCAGAGGGGTCAAGGCCATAAAAGCCTTGTCTGGAGCTATTAGTGATAAATGTCTCCCTCTTCTAGCTTTACCTCTGACGGCGTGTCACTGGTTTCGGTTCGAATGCTGTACCTGGGATCGGCACTTAGCGTACAGTTTAACACAGGAAAATTTGTCTGGAAAACACCGAATGGTACAGAAACCCATTACCCCATTCCTTTCCATCTGTTAGAAATTTGAGCCACATGCTGCCTAGGATAAAAGGGAAAGGTCTCTTTCCTCTCCCACTTGGATGCCCCAACAGCACAAAGGGCATCGTGTGCCAGGCAGCAATGGTCTCCAGACCGTCTTCTTCTGAGAGCCCCGTCACCTGCATGGAGCCATTGTCAGATGGAGGGAGAAAAATGGACTGTGGTTAATTCTTGCAGGTAGAATTTATCTTCCCTTTTGCCTAAAAGGGAAAGCAAATGAATCAACAAGCAGGAAGGAACTGCAAAACCGAAGTCTACGGAAAACGTTTTTGTGGAACTTCAAATTTTCCTAAGCCAATCGGGGTACATATACATCACATATGTTATATACGTCTATATTGCATATATTATATACGTCTATGTCATATGCATTTCCTTTGTGTTACTAGGAAGCTCCAAGCCACCTAAGGAGAGTTTCTCATTGTAGCTAATTTTTATTTTTCCCACTATTCCTGCCCAAATTCACATCAGCTGGTAAAGAAACGCCTTCGCACCGTTTGAGCTTTGGCAAAAACAGGGAAAGAACACAGCGCCTGAGGAATGCTAATCATGGAAGGGCTTCAAAGACTGCCCATCCGATACCACAAAATTCCTCTTGCTCATCCCCTACTAGAGGTTACTACGCACTCGTTGTAAGCGGATTTAATAAGTCGGGGTTATTTCTGAACAAGGAATTGGCACACTAGCTCTGAATTGCAGAGTTCCGGAATTACCGTGAAGAAAAAATAACCTAGTGCAAACTGTCACTACCAGCAGCCTTTCTCCCGGTTGTGGTGCAACCCCGGGGTGGGGGGCCTCAAGCCTCACAGCGCAGCCTAGTGGAGGGATCGGGAAATTTCCTAGACTGTGGTCCTGTATAACCTTACCAGGCAGTGCATGTAGACGAGCGGAGTAAAAATGTAAAGTGCACCCATCATCCCGTTACTGAAAGGGACAGACTGCTACTCACAATGTGCAGTTTTTGTCATTCCACACCCCTCTTTGGGTTCCGGAAGGATGAATATGTGTGGGCAGGCGGGCACGCATGCTTTTTACCCTAAGGGGGTCTTTTCCGATTTTGAAACCCGCTCTCCTCCTTTAATATTGCCCTTCACAGGTCACCCATTCCATCTCTATGTCATGCCAGCCTTTGACGTCCAGTGCAAGGCTGTGTCATAATCAACAGAACAACGCTTTCACTGGATCTTTTCGATCCTCCCAACGGTGCCCTTATAGACGTTGCTGGAATTAAAAAAAGAAAAAAGTCTTGCGGATAAAATTTTGCCCATTTTCTCAATACATTCCGAGACGTCAAACGGCTCATTCCAAACGCACGCTGCTTTGAGACTTTAAAACTGTGTACTGTTAAAGTGCCGGGGTTGAAACAAGCTTCCTAATGATCCGGGGAGTTGATTAAGAAATTATCGAAGATGTCAGAGGGCAATATAAAATAATATAAAGGTATGGAAACGTGAAAGCTGTCTTTTCTTTGTTTTCTGGCATGTTTTCGAAGAGAATTTCAGCTGCGCGACACAGATCCAAAAACGTTCCACGTATCCATTTTCCAACCCCTTTTTCGGGAGAAGAGAGGCAATATTGTTCATTGTATCCGCTTACACTAATTGAATCGGGCTAGGCTGGACCAGCTATCTATCCGGCGTGATGCTCTTTATTGTAAACCGTAAGATCACCACCTGCTTTAACACGCTGTAGACCTAACCTCAGGGTATTAAGAACTCATCTCGTATCTCGGCAGCAGAAGCCAAACACAGCACCTATCCGTGGTACAGCCTCATTAATCCGTCGTGTTGACTGATGCAGAGATATTGTATTTATAAGATTAAATAAAGTGGTTGTGTATTGTGGTCAGAGACGGAGGGTGGAAAGAAATCGATCAAAGAAAGCAATTCACACCTGCTTCCTGTGAATAAGGGTTTTCCATTTTCTCTCTCAGAACTTCTCTCTACTTGAGGGGTAAGTGAATTTGTCAACTTGATTTCCAATGGCAAGTGACATGTGGGTAGAGAATTAAGCAATGAAATGGTCTTTTCCTGCTTCTCCTTCTTTTTGTCCTCAGCAGTCATTGCTTTGGGGATATTCTTAAGGACGCACGACTCGGCATCTGCTTAAAGGCCACCGCGTATGATATAAAATGGAAAAATACATTTGCTGTGGGCAAAGCGTGGGTGGGGAGGGATTCCCAGGGCAAGTCACATCGGGCAAAAGGGATTTGTGGCAGATTCTTCTGTTCCACGATCAGTTTCAACATGTACAAGTTCCAGAGTGATCATGGCATTTCATATTTATTACAGGGAAAACATCCAGCTTAAAAAAAAAAAAAGTATTTCAAAATCTAAAAGCTAATGGACCCACAGCCTAGAATATGTTTGGCATCTGCTTAACAAACACTTCTCAGTAACAAGAAAACTGTTTTGCGTGTTGCCAAAATTAGGTTGTAGACCTTCTAAGAATGGTTTGGCCTTGTGCAGAAAGAGAGAGAAAAACAGTCCCATCCTTTTTCCTGAATTTCTAGATTAGACCAAACTCCTGGGCGCTACCTCTACCCGTTTAATCACCAGCCACCTCTCCAATCTACTTCCTGTCTCAAAACGCTACTCATTTAATTCATAGCCCTTTTTCTACCCTTGGAACTACCTGCTTGCTTATTTTCTTATTCGCTCTTGCTCTCTTCATTGGAATGAAAGCTTTCGTGAGGTACACCATTCTATCTGCCCTACAATCACTCCTGACACAAAGAAAGTACTTGGATGTTTGTTGAATGCATAAATGAAAGCATTCACGCTTCCTGCTTTTATTCTACAACACCTGCCAACAGATTGACTGTCGGGCTGGATTTAGAGTTTATTAACCAGATGGTCACCTAAGTAGCTTTATTTACTTAAAAAATGTTTTTAATGTTTATTTTTTTATTTATATTAGAGAGAGAGACAGAGAGAGTGTGAGCAGGCGAGGGGCAGAGAGATGGAGACAGAATCGGAAGCAGCCTTCAGGCTCCGAGCTGTCAGCACAGAGCCCGACGTGGGGCTCAAACTCAGGAACTGTGAGATCATGACCTGAGCTGAAGTCAGATGCTGAACCCACTGAGCCATCCAGGTGCCCCCCTAAGTAGCTTGAAATTGTGATAAGTGCTAGGAAGGAAGGAAAGTGGTCTGTGATGGAGATATTTCACTTTGCTCTCAGCCCTACCACAGGAAAATAATAATGCAGGTGTTATAGCAAAGGACAACCCCCACGCCACACTGTTGGGAACAAGGGAGGGGTGGGGACTGGATGGGCTGGAGAGTCAATGTCCCATCTCCAGGGGCAGCCACAACTCACATTCTATCTGAGAACACAGGACGAAACTTCCCACTTCCCAGAAAGGTCCAAAACGTGGATCTGTGTTCAAAGTTTATCATCTTAAAATATTGTCAACTTGATCAATTCCGAAGTATTATCAATAAATGAAAATAGACCCAAAACACTGTGAGATTCACATAGACTTTATGTCTGATTTGCGGCCTCCAACAGGAGGCCATTTTCCAACTTGGGTCTACATGCCTAACTCAGCATTTCTGAGAACAGTCCCTCGAAAGTTCTGGCCAGCTGGTTAGAGGACCAGTAGTTTTATGGACAATCAAGTTGGAGAAACTCTCAGTTAAACAAACTGAATCAGGTCTGCAGGACTTCTCAGGTCTTTAGGAAGCTGATATCCATTGGGAATCTTCAGGAGAGAAGATAAGGCAAACAGTATTTTCTTTTTTCCTTTTCTTAATATAATTTATTGTCAAGTTGGCCAACATACAGCGTACACAGTGTGCTCTTGGCTTTGGAGTAGATTCCTGTGATTCATCACCTCCATACAGCACCCAGGGCTCATCCCAACAAGTGCCCTCCTCCTTGCCTACACCCATTTCCCCCTCTCTTCCACCCCCCATCAACGCGGAGTTTGTTCTCTGTATTTAAGAATCTCTTACGGTTTCAGAGAGGGAGGCAAACCATAATAGGATTTTCTAAAACTCTGGTGGTGAGCCCTGTTTCTAGGCACATCTCATTGGACTGATGTTGCATAGAATTCGAATTAACTAATGTCCCAAAGTATTAGCTTCAGAAATTTTTAAAAATGTATTTTAAGCCCCCTTTTGAGGGGGTTCAAAATGTTCACAATGGTCCCTGTTTTTGAACTTCTAGGCCCAGGGGCTAAACGTGTGGGTGCTGGTGGTGAATTCCAGTTCCGCTCCTTTCTACCCGGATGATCTTCTGCACGTTATTTCCTCTCTCTGTGAGTTAGTAAAGGCTCAATAAAGTAGGACTGCTTGGCTGCCTTCGCTGCCTTTGCTGCCTTCGCTGCTCCTTCGCTGGAAGGAGCGAATCAGACTGGATGACACCAAGGGGAAAGCTAACTCAAAATCTGTTTTGCAAATTCATTGCAAAACACCAGTCACTTGATATTCAACCATGATTATTAACACCATAACATGTTAAAGACTGATTTAAAAAAACCGAATAAATGATACAGTTATGCGATTCTACATAGCTTATCTCAGTGAAGGCATCTCTATCCTGCATGCATTTGAAGTCATTTCCTCTTTCAAGTTGTGTCAGGCAGAGCTGATAATGAGAATATATTCCAAGATTCTTTGCAAAGTGGTGACATGATGTGCACCAGCTTTATTCTTGTTAGGTTCACCTCACAAACATTGCTGCATGCCAACAGGTGCCAGGCATTGAGAATAATACCAAACTGCCTAAGACACAGTCACGTCCCTCAAGTTCACCGTCTCTGTATATGAGAAGGGTGATTATGGTAGAAGAAATTCTTTCGGACTTCATATTGTGACCATTAGTGGATTGGAAAACAGCTCAGTGCGTCAAGACCAGCATTAAAACCATCAAACAGCAGAGCATTAGAAAAGAATACAAGGGGCGCCTGGGTGGCTCAGTCGGTTAAGCGTCCGACTTCGGCTCAGGTCATGACCTCGCGGTCCATGGGTTCAAGCCCCGTGTCGGGCTCTGTGCTGACAGCTCAGAGCCTGGAGCCTGTTTCAGATTCCGTGTCTCCCTCTTTCTCTGACCCTCCCCTGTTCATGCTCTCTGTCTCAAAAATAAATAAATGTTAAAAAAATTAAAAAAAAAAGAAAAGAATACAAAATGTCAGCATGTGTTCCGTGCTGTAAGAACAGCACTGTTCTGTGCATTCTTTGCTGCATTCATGAGCATGTGCATCAGGTCAAGGTGTAAAATCTATTTTTTCCTGTGGGTCATGGTCAAACGAGGCAGTTGTGCAATGAGTGAATTCAAGTAAATTACCCTGAGGGCGGGAGGCACCGGATCTCTGTCGGCTCCATTCACGCGATGATTTCCCGATATAAAGTTGGATCGAGAAAAATCTATCTGGTTTCTATTGATGGCAGATCATCTCTGCTGAAGAGTCTGTTCGCTGCTGAAGAAACTTGACAAGCTCCGCCTCGTACCTTGACACAGATATGTGACTGGATCTACCATCGACCTTCGGAAACTTCTCTTCCCTTTCATAGGACACCATGACTGTGTGTGTGCACTACTTGGACCTCTGGCAGCCATCTAGACGCCACAAGTGACAAAATCTGTGTACCGAGCCAATCATACATGGCAGGTGCTGGAGACTGACTCATGCTAGGGCTAGGGAGATGTCGAACCAACGTAAACCCCTTACCTCCAGAATTCTTATTATGCTCAAGAAATAATAAATTCTCCTCATTAACTATGCCACCAGTGATTGGGCGAGCTATTTCTTTTCTTCTCTTCTTTTCTTTTCTTTTCTTTTCTTTTCTTTTCTTTTCTTTTCTTTTCTTTTCCTCACAGCCAAAGGTACCTGAAATGATACACTACTCAAAGTCCGACATACTGGAAGACCATTTGAGCTATTTTGTAATTCTTTATTTCTAACTTTCTGAGGACTTAGAAAACATCCTGTTTTATTTAGTCATTGCTACTGACTGCCCGGGTCATCCTCTATCCTTTACAATACCCCCTCAGGCACTATCTTCCTCTTCTGAATGAAAGCACCAGGTTTTGAAATGACTGAGTGACACATGCTTTGGGAACGGATGGCTGCCAGTGGATGATTATGGTTTTGCCACTCACTTCACGTCTCTGAGCTCTAGCTTCCTCATCTGTTAAGTGGTAATAAAAATATCTACCTTGGGGTGGCACCTGGGTGGCTCAGTGGTTAAGCATTCAACTCTTGACCTTGGCTCAAGTCATGATCTCCAGTCTGTGCGTTCGAGCCCCGCATTGGGCTCTGTGCCGGCAATGCGGAGCCTGCTTGGGATTCTCTCTCTCCCTCTCTCTCTCTGTCCCTCCCCTGCTCTCTCTCTGTCTTTCTCAAAAATAAATAAATAAATATTAAAAAAGTTTTTTAGACATCTACCCTGTTGTACTGTTATAAGAATCAAAGCAGGTAGCAGATAAAATATGCAAAATACTTCCTACGCAGCCTATGAATAATGAATTGTTAAAAAGTGAGGCAATTATTATTATTAACTCCACCTCACAGCTAATAAGTGGTAGAATCTGAACTCCTTTCCGGATCAGTCAAGGTCCTAACACTTGCACATGACCTCTGCTGCGGAAAACATTTCATATCAAATGTTTTGTGGTGCTAAATCCATGCAATTTATAAACATTATACTAGTAGAGCTAAAAACCCTGCTTACTCCGTAATTTATGTAATTTAAGGTGGATTTTCCCTCTGTACTGACAAAGTCTTTGGGGTGGATAGTTCTCTTTGCCTGTTGGAATGGCCTGGCCTTGCGGCTGACAGGTAGGCCAGACAATAAAAAACCACAGCTTAAAGTTCACTTAGCGCTCAAACCTTGGAATTAGGTGAGTTTTAAATGTTTAAATTTGAGACTAACTTGTCATTTGCAATGTTGCACACCCTAACATTTAAAAAAAGTTAAATCGAAATATCCTCAAATGAATATTCAATTTCACAGAGTCACAACACTATCGCACAAGTTTCAAAAAAATGGTAAAAACATAATGTGGAGCGTAGAAAGTATGGGCTTTGGGGTTGGGCAATTCTCTTCAGCTACGTAGCTTGGAGTCAATGATTCAGTTTCCCTAGAGCTTGGATTTCTTCATCTGGAAAATAGTAAAGATCTAGAAATCCCCACTTATGCTCTGATGTTTCAAGATGATCCCTTGGGGGCACCCGGGTGGCTCAGTTGGTTGAGCGTCCGATTTTGGCTCAGGTCATGATCTCGTGATTTGTGAGTTTGAGCCCCGAGTTGGGCTCTGTGCTGACAGCTCAGAGCCTGGAGCCTGCTTCGGATTCTGTGTCTCCCTCTCTCTCTGCCCCTCCCCTGCCTGTGCTCTGTCTCTCTCTGTCTCTCAAAGATAAATAAACATGAAAAAAAAGAAGATGATTCCTTCAAAGCGATTTCGCAACAGAATTTGACTTAGCCTATAATATAAAAAAGAAATACTAGAGGATTCATGTCACCAGAAACCACCCAGGAGTGGGGACATCTGGTCAGCCTCATGGAGAACTTGGCACTTGAAGGTGAAGTGAATTTTAAAAAGAAAAAAATTTTTTAATGTTTATTTTTGAGAGAGACAGAGACAGAGCATCAGCAGGGGAGGGGCAGAGAGAGAGGGAGACACAGAATCCAAAGCAGGCTCCAGGCTACGAGCCATCAGCACAGAGCCCAGCGCAGGGCTCGAACTCACGAGCTATGAGATGGTGACCTGAGCCGAAGTCAGATGCTCAACCAACTGAGCCACCCAGGTGCCCCATGAATTTTTGATAAAGAGAGACAAAGAGAACCAGGAGGAGAAAATGCAGAGAAGCAGGTCACACATGGGCTGTTCTGACTGGGTACTTTTAAGAGAATAGTGGGAAATATAGTTGGAAAGATACGGGAAAGATGGTAGAGACCCTTGAACGTGACACTAAGAAGCCACAGCTTGTAGGCAAGGGCATTGAACTTCTATTGTTTCTAAAATAATTTTACAACTCCTGCACCTTTTTGGTTTTTAACCCAAATCCGGACTTCCGCCTCTGGTGATTTCGCTTTCAAATTAGACTCACCCGTGCTATCTCAGTGAGGTTTGGCCGAGGACTACGGAAGGGCAGAGTAAAAGACAAAAATGTTGATTCATAGGTGGGGGCGGGGTGGGGGGGAAGGAAAGCCATGATATTAATAATAGCTGAATTTTCTTCTTCTCAAAATGCAAGATCTCTGGGCTAAGTTCACTCCCCATGGCTTATCTCGTTTAATTTTCCCAAGTGTGAATGATGTGAAATTGTGCTCAATACTATTATTATCTCCATTTTACAGATGAAGAAACCGAGGCTCAGAGAGGTGTAGTCACTTGTCCAAGGTCACGCGGTCAGGAGGCGACAGAGGCCGAGTTGCAATGTAAGCTGCTTGATTGCAAGGCTTCTTTATACCTGCTTTTACACCATGTAGGATTCTGGAAATCTTGGTTCTCTCATTCCACTTCTCCCACCAAACAGCAGTGGCAGGATGGAGTGTCCATTACGTGAAATGAGGAAGCCCGTAGATCACACAGGTAGGCATGTTGTTGCTTGTTGTTGGGTGTGAATGAGGAGTTCAGTTTTGCACACATTGAGGTCGGGCGAACCTTTGACTGGAGATGTCGAAATTCAAGAATATGTGTCAAGAGGCAGCTGGATATTTAAGGCTGGACTTGAGGAGTGGGTGTAGGCTATAGACATGAACTTGGGGCGCGTCAGCAGGAGGCTGCATCTAAACCCTTGGGACTCTACGGAAATAACTGTAGTCAGAGACGATGTCTAAGAATTCAGTTCTGGGGAACTCCAACGTTTAGAAGATAAGATCCAGCAAAAGAGATTGAGGAACTCCTTAATCAGCGAGGGGGAGAAACTGGCAACTAAGTGAGGGTGATATTTCCAGAAGGAAGGGTCGCCGATGTGGCTGGCAAGTCCAGTGGGATAGGTCTGAGACGTCCGGGGCTTGGCAGCCGCGTTGAGGGTTGGGGGAGGCCACATCCTGACCACATTGACAAGAACAGTTTATGTGGAGGAGAAAAGCCTGAATGGAGTGTGTTCAAGAGAGAAAAGGACACGAGGAAGCAAAAACAGTATTTTCCTTAATATCTGGAGCCTGCATGAATTTGGGGATCACTGTACTTATCACAGCTTCCCGTAAAAAATTATCTCTTAAGGGGCGCCTGGGTGGCTCAGTTGGTTAAGGGTCCGACTCTTGATTTTGGCCCAGGTCATGATCTTGCAGTTTGTGGGACTGAGCCCTGCAGTGCAGGATCCTGCTTGAGATCTCCCCCACCCCCACCTCTCTCTGCCCCTCCCCCATGTGCATGCATGTGTACCCGAACATACGCTCTCTCTCTCTCTCTCTCAAAATAAATAAACTTAAAAAAAATTATGTCTCTTACTAGATCTTTGAAGGACTAGACTGTGATTCATCTTTTAAACCTTTGCAAAGGTTGGTGTTTAAATAACAGTTGCAGGATTTAATAAAACTTTAGAAGAAAGGCATCTTCTTGTTCAGATCTCTTGAATCTGTGCTTGGTAACAGGTTAAGCCCCGCCCCTCCCCTTTCCCTCCAACACAAAGACACTTCTGGAATTACTGGTTGGCAACAGACACTTAGTGTGTTTTTTTAAACCGATGAAGATCAAATTTTCATTATGGGTTTTTTGTTTTTGTTTTTTTTTTTTTTGGACAATGAATCTCTTAAGTGTGTATCTAATAGCTCTGGTTCAATTGTCGAGGGGCTGGAAAAATTAAGAAAAAACAAATCTCATCCCTGCCAACACAGTTTGTGTGAATCACAGCTCAGTGAAACCTTTCAGGCATAGAATTTATCTTTTCTTTGACCTATGCACTAAATGCTTCATTTGTTCATGAATTCTGGCCTTGTTTTAATTCTGCTATGCTCTGAATGTAGTTTTATGAGGCACAAAAATAAGATTGTCGACCCGAAAACACAGAAGATTTGTGTGCCTCTCCCAGAATGCAATGGGGGCATCCTTCCCCCAGTTCACAGCTCTGCAGGTTTGCGGCTGGAACTCCAAGCCAGGAAGAAGCATGCAGTGAGACAGGGGGGAAAGGTTCGTGCGGGTGGGTGGGGAGGGGACAGCTGATGTGGCTGAACCCAAGGCATAATTTACGCTAAGAATTCTGAATCAATACATTGACGGCCATTTATGCATAGTGTGGTACTCCCACCAGGAAAGCCATTGGCTGAGAAGTTTTATTCGTGTTACTTTCCCGGGACTGGATTCTCTCATTGCACTCCTAGAACAATCGATCCCTCCTCCTCCCTCCCCTTCCCCCAAAAGCCGTCTGTACAGCCAGGGATCGGATGAGAAACCTTAATAGTCAGGAGGCTGTGGTTTGTTTACAGTCCTCACGGATGCATGTATTTGAATGTCCGCAAGTTCGCAGACTAAAGGAGAAATAAATGGCGTAGCCTAGCTTTCCCATGTTTTACCTGCATATAGTTCGGGGTGGTACTCGATATTTAAATTCCAGTGATGTTGCCAATAAAAACATGGAAATTTGTAGTGCAACAAGACCAAATGCAAACCTCACTGGTGAATCTTAGGGAGCTGACTCGCTTTTTTTTCTGACAGTGTGAGGGTCTTCTGAGGGGCCACTGTAACTTTAAAATATCACCCACGGGCTTGACTCTATCAGATACCTGCCATGTTCCCCATACAAACCCCCATTTTCTGAACTGTATCTCATTTTGGAACTCACCCCACTCAATTCGAGGTGCTGTCCCTAAGGGTCTCCAACAACAAAACACTGGGTTGGTAAAGTACAAGTCTGAACTTCCCTGTGCTTTTCTTAGAACAGGAGTGGATTGACCGCATTGGGGCTTTATGGTTAAAAATGTTTAAGCGTCCGGTATCAGATGCTACACTGGTTTTCTTAATTAAGGTGGGGATTTGGATAAGTTACTTAGACACCTGTCTCCAGATGGGTAAAGCTCAGTCCTTCATCCTTGTCCAGTAAGTAACTCAATCTTTTCCTGACTCCAGTGATGGGTTGGCTTTGGATGCCCCAGTGAATGAAACGTGATTATTCAAAAAAATCACAACCTCAGAACAGCCTTAGGAGCCCACGATGGATAAATGAGAACTCAACAAGAGTTTCCACTCAGAGTCAGGTAGTAAATCGTTTCTCAAATATTCATGAATATGGATGACCAGTTTCTAGCCCCAAGACAAATAACATTCCAACTCCCGGTTTATACGTTTGATGGAATGTTCTAGGAGCCAGGGAGGCCAATTCTCTTTGTGTCGGAGCACCCTGCCCAACACACGGCCTCCCCAGCGAGAGCACTTGGCATCTCCCATAATAATGGTGGTGGTGGGGGTGAGGGGGTTGTACCGCATTTCTTCCTGGACCAAAGTCCCTGAGGACAAGGGCTCTGTCCCAGCCTCCACTGTAGCCTGGCCTCACCTGCACCCGGCAGCATCCCACTCAGTAAAGATTTGGTGCCTGGATGCGTTTGAAAACTTACTTTGAATTATACAGAAAGCTATTCGATTGGCATCTGAACTGGTGCATTTGGGGAACCGGGCATTTGCGGGACAAGTTCTTAAGCTTTTGAAAGAAAAATTGAAAATCAGTTTGTGCAGTAGAAATTTACAGAAAGATCAAGAACGCTGATAGAGCCCGAACCCACGAACCTGATGACTTTTCCCCAATTTTAACTCTCCAGAACTTACAGCTGGTGCCTGACATTTACAGTATAATGTTTGACACGGTCCCGCGTGCATTGAAACCACAGACTGAGGTGATACTCATTTTCCTTATGGAGAATAATATATCCGTACAGCGCTTAGAACAGAGCCTGGTATACTGTAAGTGCTCAATACGTGACAGCCAGTGTTATTAGCAACTTCCCTTGAAACACAGTGTATCAACTTTTATTTCCTTCTTCATTGAAGGAGTTTCTTTTCTCGGCCGAACACAAACAAACTCAAGATAAAAAGCAAATGCTCTTTTTCAGATCAAAAGAACTCGTGTTTCTTTGTGCAGGAAAGAAAGCAGCTGATGTGGAATACCTCCTTTAAAAATATCTAGTTTTTACAAAGATATGACCCCGGCTTGTGGGAAAATAATTAGTACATAAAAGGGTCTGCCCAGAGCTGTAAAACCTCTTTATTTAAACCCATGCTTTGGTGCAAAAGATAGTTAAAGATCAATCCAGGCTATTAAAAATAAGAAATGAAATGTATTCCAACAAAAGCCTATAAACATGCTGGTTGTGAAACAAGCTACCGAGGCCAGGCGAGGTATTTAAGTCTTTTAGGAACCGTTTTTATTCTGCTAAGGCCTTTCCCTCCAGACTCCATTGATCATAAATGCAACCTGTCTTCCTCTACCTTTGATAAATGGAAGGACGGATTCATCTGTATGTAACTCACCTCCTCTCTTCTTTTACATAAAACAGATGCCACAGCTGTTATTGTTCTTCAAACAGATGTTTCTGTCCACAGGAACATGGGGGACACTACAATGTGCCATTTGTTCTAGAGGGCTGCGTACCTTGTCGGGGCCCCTTGGCGACTGGAGAGCAATATAGACGCCATCCGCTTACCCCATCAGAGCTCTCCCCCCACCCCCCGGAGCTTAACAAAAGGGGTCGTCCCTCGTCAGCACTTACCCTCTCTGCAGGGACATCATCGGGCGGCCTTGACAATCCAGGGACTTCCTCGGCCTGGTCCTGACGCTCCGCGCTCTTGGCTTCCTGTTGGCTGTCCACTGGTGCCTTTTCCCGTCCCTTGTCCAGTTTGAAGAGTTTGTCAAAAAAGCCGGAGTCCTTAGGCTTGGCGGGGGCTGTTCCCCCTGACTCAGGTGAGACGGGCGCTGGTCCCCAAGCGGCAGAGACGCCTTCGTCCCCGGCTGGGCTCTGCCCCGGGGTTTTATCTGGGTCGTGCCCCCGTGCAGCTGCCCCCGGAAGAGTCACGCTCTCACTTGGTTCTTTGTTCCCTAGAGCTTTATTGGAGCTGACATCAAGCTTCACTGACCCAGTGGATGCATCCGTGGCTTGGTCTCCAGCACGTCCTGGTACAGGCCGAGCGAGTGTCAAGAAAAAACGAGATTTAGCAGCTGGCGCCCCGGCTTTGGCCTCGTTCCCAAGATTCTTTCCGTTGGCATCCGCAACAGCGCTCATCTCCATTGTCTCGGGGGAAGAAGTGACCGCATTATCCTCCTTGACACTTATTCCCAAATCAACTGTAAACACAAAGACAAACAGCAGTTATTCAGCCCGGCGAGGAAATTCAAGGATCGATAATGGACTCCAAACGTTTGATATACAAAGGCCAGAATGCAGCCGGGGCTCTGTGGCTGTCCGGTCACGCTGCAAAGCAGAACCTGGTCACCTAGAACTCCTGTGACCTTGCTAGGAGAAAAGCCAGTTCGCAGAAAGCCCACACCAGGCGCTGCACTAGTGACACGCACGTTAATGACGCTGTCGGCCTGTTGCAGGGATCTCGAGAGAAGAGTGTTGTCACGATATCAACTGGGAGGCAGCACAGCGGTCGGGAGCTTGGGCTCTGGAGCTAGAACAAAGTTTCTCAACCTTCTGACTTCTGACATCGGGGGCTGGATCATTCTTTGCCAGAGGGGCTCCTCTTGTGCGCTGCAGGATTCTTAGCAGCATCCCTGGCCTCTACCCAATAGATTCCAGGGCCACCCCCAAGTTGTGACAACCCAAGATGCCCCCCTATGTCCCCTGGGGGCCAAAAATCACTCACGTTTGAGGACCGCTGAGCTAAAGTGTCTATCTGCACCTGAGGTACCCAACCGTCCCATGCCTCAATTTTCTGGTAAATTCAGGCAAAGAGTAGAACTTCCCTCCTAATTTGGTTATGAAGGTTACATGACTTAATATGCTTAAAACACATAGAACTGTGCCTGATGCATGTTGGTCACTGTCATTATTCACGAGTGAGAAACCTGGCCACCAGAGAGGTTGATGCACCTCCCCACGGCTGCCCAGTGAGCTGGTAAGAAACAGCGTGTGGTCAGGGGCAGACACCTGACTCTGAAGTTTGTGCTCTGTCTTACCATGAGGCCTATATCAGCAGAGACTAAGGGGAGATTATTAAAAGTAGCACTCGGAAAGTTTCCAGAAGGCTGGGAAAACAAACGTCCACGCAAGAAGGCCAATTAGACTTCAGGTGGCCCGGAATCAGAGGCATAGATAGGGTCAGCTTGTGGATGCAGGCTCCGCCCCCTCTGGGGAGGGGCCCTGGCATCCAGCTGTTTCTGCTTTGACCGCTGTGTGGGTCCCGTTGAACTGCTCTCTTTCCTCGTTGCCTTTTCTAAAGCAGTGCAATATTCACGGGGGGCGGGGGGGGGGGGGGAGACACCGCAAATTTTGGAATCAAAGTTAAAGATCAAGATTCTCTACTGATAAGCTGTGTGACCTTGGGCAAGTCACCAAACACCTTTGAATTTCCTCATCCCTCAGATGGGAATGCTAACAGCTCCCTTGCAGCATTTGCCCGGATGTTTAAGGGACACAGACTGCTTAATAATTGACAGGCACTGTGATTATCTTGGAGGATTCTCCCATGCCTTTGCCAGCATTGCAGTTTGCTTTATCCAGGTGCAGCCAGCCACTTTTAAAATATCTGTTTGCAGGAAGAGAGAAAGAGAAAAGGGAGGATCTGTTGGTCTGCTCGTACGGCTTGTTAATATGCGTGAGAAACACACACACACACACACACACACACACACTTCTATCAGCAATTGTTTTTGCCAAACTCTGGTATCTCCCAGTGTTTAGAGTCGGGAGCAAACATAAAGGAGAGAGAGAGAGACAGACAGACAGACAGAGAGACAGACAGACAGAGAAGAGCTGGATTCCTAGGTAGAATGAAGGGTTGTCTCTGAGGAACACGGAAAGGACAGTACAGAGGACAGTGATAAGCACTAGGTTGTGATATTCCTCACAATCTCGGACCTCAAGGAAGTCACCCCGTAGGGGCACTGGGTATGTCACCCAGCTCTTCCTCACCCCTTTCCTGTGCTCTAGGAATTCATAACCGTGGTAAACGCTGTACTCAGGGCAAGAAGGCGGGAGGGAGAGCCGGAATAAGGAAGTGATAGATGTCAGGGTGCTGAGTAAGCCAGGCAGGCAGCTGACGCATCACAGTGAATATAAATGAATTGTGGGGATGGCCCATGCCAGGAGAAGAGGAAACAGTTGACAAAAAGGCAGAGACTGAGATTCAAAACAAGGGAGGGCTTTTCGAATTGCCAAGAGCATCAGCCTGTCTCTTTCCCTTTTTCCTCTCTTCTTGACTCTCCAGACGGGAATCAAAAGAGCTAACGGTACATGAGAGTGTCCCGCTCAGGGAAAAAGTCTTTGAAAAGAAAACGCTTCTCCAGGAAAGACTTTTTAAAAATTGGCCCATATCGTTGTCTTAGTTTCGGGCGTACAACGTGATAATTCTATATTGGTATACACTCCATACCGTTCGTATATATGACAGCAAGTCTGGTGACCATCTGCCGCCACGCGGTTGACCCCCCCTTCACCCTGTTCACCCACCTCCCAACCCTCCCGACCCCTCTGATCACGACCACTCTGTCCTCTGCATCTGCAAGTTTTGTTTGTCCATTTGTCTGTTATATTCCACATATACGTGACTGTGACATTTGTCTCTCTCTGTCTGACTTATTTCACTTAGCACAGTATCTTCAAGGGCCATTTACGTTTTTGCAAATGGCAAGATTTTCTTCTTTCTTATGGCCAAGTAGTATTGATTTTATATATATATATATATATATATAGTGTATATATATATAATATGTATATATATGTATGTATATAATATGTATACAATCTGCGTGTATATATATTATACACACACACACACACACACACACACGCACATATACCACCTCTTTACCCATTCATCTGTTGATGGACACTTAGGTTGTCTCCATATCCTGGCTGTTGTAAATAATGCCGCGACGAACATGGGGATGCGGGTATCTTTTGGGAATTCGGGTTTTCATTTCCTTTGGATAAATACCCAGAAGTGGAATTTCTGGATCATATGGTAGTTCTATTTTTAATTTTTTGAGGAACCCTCATGCTGTTTTCCGCGGTGGCTACACCAATGTGCATTCCCACCAATGGTGTACAAGGGTCCCCTCTCTCCATATCCTCACCAACACTTGTGATTTCTTGTCCTTTTGATAGTAGCCTTTCCGATAGATGTGAGGTGATATCTCAGTGTGGTTTTTATTTGGATTTTCCTCATAATTATTGATGCCAAACACTTTTTCATGTGCTGGTGGGCTATCTGCATGTCTTCCTTGGAAAATGTCTATTTACATTCTCTGCCCATTTTTAAATCAGATTTTTTTTTTTTTGCTACTGAGCTGAGTTTTTTATACATTTTGGATATTAATCCTTTATTGAATACATGATTTACAAATATTTTCTCCCATTCAGTGGGTTGCTCTTTTTTATTGTGCTGATGGTTTCCTTTGCTGTGCAGAAGCTTTTAGGTTTGAGGTAGTCCCTGGATAGACTTTAAAAAGTGCCAATATATTGCTTTAATATAGGATAAATTCCTTACATTCCAGGTATCTAGGCTGCACCTCAGTGCATTTACAAATCACGGTAGATGAAAACTATATAGCTCTTCATGTTAGAGAATGGGAAAAGTATGTTTTACAACTTATAAGAACTAGCACTTCCTAGATGGGGCATTCCACGATAATGAAGGTCTGCCCCCCAAACTTGGTGAATGCATATGCAAGTCTATCACCCAGAGCTTCTAGTTCCTTTACTAAAATGCTTACTTCCCAGGAGGGCCTGTGATCTAAGCTAGAATAATCCTGTGGCTTTTGCTGAACCCATTAGAACAGAGTTACACCCTTTATGCTTGGCTTGGCAAACCAGCGGGGATGCATCTGTTAGGGGTGGCCTTGGCCATCACATTCACAAGTACTTGCCTGAGAACCAACACAGATGAAAGCAGAGTCAAAAGATTCAGGGAATAAATGCCCGATGAGGACATTTGAACACCTGGATCCAGCTGTGCCTGAAGGTGAAATTTACCGTTACGTGGCCAACAGATCTTTTTTTTTTTCTTTTTTTTCACTTATGCCAGTTTCTATTAAGTATATACTCAGTGACTTGGAGAGAATTTCAGAGAATTGGCCAGTACCTATTCCACTTGTGAAGTAATGGCTAGCAATCTTCTTCTTGGGAAGTTGTCTCCAGGCTCTTCAAGTCTGTCTAGGAGGCATTTACTTGGGAGGAAGGAGGATAAGGAGAATGAAACAAGGAAGTAAGTAAGTTCCAAGGAACTGGATAGAAGAGCCACCAACTCTTTGTCTTTGCATTTAAAGTGAAGGAGAAAAAAATCCACTTTGGGAGAGAGATTGCAACCTCTTGAGACCTTCAATAAACATTAGAAACAAAATATTTCAAAAAAAAAAAAAAAAAAGAAACAAAATATTTCCATGGGGTGCCTGGGTGGCTCAGTCAGCTAGGTGTCTGACTTTAGCTCAGGTCATGATCTTGCAGTTTGTGAGGTCAAGCCCCACATTGGGCTCTGTGCTGACAGCTCAGAGCCTGGAGCCAGCTTCTGATTCCGTGGATTCTGTGTCTCCCTCTATCTCTCTGCCCCTCCACCGCTCACGCTCTGTATTTCTCTCTCAAAAATAAATAAACATTAAAAAATTGTTTTTTAAAAAATAAAAAAAAGAAAGGAAATATTTCCTAAGATATCGACTTAAATGCACACACAACACACACACGCACACACACACACATCCGATCTGTGAATGAATAGGAACAAAATCCATCGGAGTTACAGGCTTTATACCGTTGCAAAGATAATTTTTGTTTACATGGCGTCCTCACATTATTATGGAAAGAATTGAACAGTGCCTTCTAGATGATCGGAACTCAGCTTTCAATTCCTATGAAAAATCTTGAGAGAAGCCCATCCCGAATCTGGTTCCAATAAAAAGTTTTCTCCTAAAGCAGACAAACAGATGACATACCAAAGAGATTTTACTTTCCATGAAAAAAATGAGTAAGAGTTTAAGGAAGATAAAAAGGAATCAAGCAGAACGCACATGACAGACCCCAACTATCTAGGAGGGTTGAAAATTTTGATCTTTCTACTGTAGAAAATGCATTTTGTATTATGCGTGTGGCTTTTTAGAAGAAAGCCATCTTATGCAGACATGTGATTGAAAACTTATTTCCAGTGGCTTTTCAGCATAATTGTTAAGAACTTAGATGGTGGAGCAGAGGACCTCGGTTTGACTCTAAAATATTAAATACAGGTAGTCTTTGGGGCACCTGGGCGGCTCAGTCGGTTGAGCGTCCGACTTCGGCTCAGGTCATGATCTCACGGTCTGTGAGTTCGAGCCCCGCATCGGGCTCTGTGCTGACAGCTCGGGGCCTGGAGCCTGCTTCGGATTCTGTGTCTCCCTCTCTCTCTGCCCCTCCCTTGCTCATGCTCTGTCTCTCCTTCTCTCTCAAAAATAACCATTAAAACAAATTTAAAAAATATTTAAATACAGATGGTCCTCGACTCGCAGCGATCGGACTTGTGTTTTTCGACTTTACAGAGTTGCAAAAGTGATTCTCGTTCAATGGAAACTGTACTTGGAATTTTGAACCTGGATCTTTTGCTGGGCTAGCGACACGCGGGGCGCCCTTCTCTCCTGATGCTGGACAGAAGCAGCTCCCCGACAGCCACGCAATCATGAGGGTCAACAACCCGTAGGCTGACAACCATCCTACCACAGAGCCACCCCGTCTCTCCCTTCCACTGCAGTGTTCAGCACATTTTGTGCCATAGTCAACACTTCATTACCAAATAGGCTTTGTGTGAGATGTTTTTACCAAACGGCAGGATAATGGCAATGCTCTGAGCACGTTTAAGGGAGGCTAGGCTAAATTATGATGGTCAGTAGGTTGGGTATAGTAAATACATTTTCAGTGTACAATGGATTTATCTTTTTTTTAGGTTTATTTTTATTTATTTTGAGAGGGAGATGGAGAGCAAGCAGGCGAGGGGAAGAGAGAGGGGGACAGAATCCCAAGCAGGCTCCATGCTGTCAGCGCAGAGCCTGATGCAGAGCTTGAACTCATAAACTGTGAGATCATGACCTGAGCCGAAGTCGAGAGTTGGGCACTTAACTGATTGGGCCACCCAGGCGCCCTGAGAGGTAGCCCCATCTTAAGTTGGGGAAGACCTGACTGTGATCTGGGTGAATTACTTTATATCTCTATGCCTCAAGTTTCCTATAAAATGGGCAAGAAAATAATAGTGCCTTCTTCAAAGAGTTTTTAGGATTAAACGAAATACTTCCTACAAAGTGCTTTACTGCTTGCGGGTAAGTGGTGGATCCTCAATAAAAATTAGGTTTTGTGTGTGCGTGTGTGTGTGTTCTATATACATTATTACTATAATCACTATTTCATATTTCTAAACACAGGTTATAAGAAAAAAAATTATTCCAATGGTTTAACTTACAAACTTGAGTGCTCTGGAAAGACGTTCAAAAGTAGTAATGATAGGAATTAACTTCTCTTCAGAAATCTAAGAATCTGGGCCAGAGAAGTTTCAGGAATGCTTATCATTTTCTAAGTAGCAAGTATTTTCAGTCAAAACAGCTGTTTTCCTCAAAGTTCTAATGTATGTTTAAACACACACACACACACACACACACACACACACACACACACACAGTCTCTTTTCAGATTTTGTGAGGAAGGATTATCTTTGGGGTGGTTTTTTTTTTCATGTGCCAGAGTTTTGAAATTTTCACTCGTTGCCACTGTAAACACCATCTCTAACATTTAGTGGACGTTTCCCATATGCCAGCCATTATGGTAAATGCTGTATGTAATGAGAAGCATTTTATTTATGTATAACAGGAAGGGTATAAGTTAGGTACTATCATCACCCCCCCATTTTACGGATGGGAAAACCAAGGCTCTGAGAAGTAAGGTCACTTTTCAAGTGGCTTTTTAATTGTTAAGAACTTAGATGGTGGAGCAGAGGACCTCGGTTGGACTCTGAAATATTAAATGCAGTGGTGTATTAAGGGTGGAGGCAGGATGTGAGCCCATGTTTTGCCTGATTCCAAAGCTCAACCCCCTGACGTGTTGGAGCAGAAGCAAGAACAGAAGAGAGGGAGGGAACAAAGCAAAGTTTGCTTAATGGAATTAGTGGATTTTCAAGAAAACACTATGCACGAAAACAACAAAAAAGCCTGTGTTTTCTCACATCTGGGAAACATTGCTGTGTGACTCTGTTTTGTTTTAAATAAAACTTAGATCATGTCATTCATCTACATAAAACTATCCAAAGAGGGGCCTCAGCACCACTGAAATCCAGCCCAAACTCTACCACGGAGGACACCAGCTAGACCCTCAGCTCATCCCGTGTTCCTCCTCTCGACACACCAACCTCGTCCCCACCTGAAGCCCTCTGCACTAGTCGGTCTTTCCGCCTGGGAATGCTTCCCTTCTGATCTTTCTTCCCATGGCTACCTGCTTATCATTCAGGTCTCAGGTCAGGTCTTCCTTGACCACCCTCCTACTCACCCCCCTTCCCTCTCTGGACTCTGCAGAGCATTCCATAGTCTCTGAAATGATCTCATTCATTCATCGCTTGCTTGCTTCTTCCCCATTAGAACGTGAGCGCAAGTAGATAGAGACCTGGTCTGTCTTGATCATAGCTGCATCTCCACTGCCCCCAGAAGTGCCTGGCACCTAACAGGATTAAGTCAGGGAACAGGTAAGGCAGCAGCACAGAGCCCGGGGCGTACCAAACACCAAGGGAACCTGGCTATAACCATGGCAAGAGTAACAACGCTTGTGATACTAGCGGTGGGGGAGGAAGAGCTCTCCTCCTCTAAGACTCCATTATCCAAATCCTCCTAGCGACGGTTAGGGTTGAAGAAACCATCATCATAATTTCACTCACAAAGTGTCCACTTACAAAGGTCATCTCCCACTCGGGCATCCCTTCCGGGGCAATGCTGTCCTATGCGTCAATACCCCGATCGATCAGGAGAAGGGACAAGTACGGGGGAAGTACGATGCACACCAGTTGCAAAGGGGAATAGCACACCTTCCAGAAGATGCAGGAGTTCGTGGAGTGTTGGAAAGTACCACTCAGATCACACGCGTGGTTTTGTTGGGTGAGAAACAGGCAGAGTTCAAAGAGTTCACCCAAGAAGACAGGAAGGTAGAAGGGAACTAGGTGACGACCCACTAAGCTCTTCAAAAGAGAATTCTACTTGAATGTCAAAGGATAATGAGAGGCCCTTGGGAAAACTGATGAAGACCTCGAAATGTTTTGCGAAATGACCCTTCTGCGGTCTTGCTGCAAGAGTCAAACGACACATCAAACGACTGTGGCTTTCTGTGTTGTGCAAATGCATTTGTTGTTTTATAGGCCTTGAAACAAGGATTCATGTGGCAGATACTCATAGCTCGGAGGAAGATATTAGATTGGAACATTTCACGGCATGATCACATTTCATGCTTTGCATCTCAATATGAAAAGGCCACGATGTCCTCACCAAGACATTCCAGCATAAATAAAAGGGAGGAACGGGCTAGGGGGCATCTGAGAGCTCAAGGTTCCCAACCCTTGGCGTGATACGGCATGTCTGAACATCCAGTGAGGTAAATGCTGGCTTGAAATGTTGGGTTCCAACATCATGTGGGCAAAAGGTAACTCCTCACCCCGTGCTCTCGCGAAAGTCAGCTGTGACCTCCTGTCACTGTGGTGCAAGACCGTACTAGTGAAGATCACAATTTCTACTCTCCTCTCTGCTCACAGATTTCTTATGATTCATATGCTTCAAAAGACTGGAACATACAAAGATAATTCAAGCACAAAACCACCTTCGTTCCAATGGGAGCCAATATCATCACTCAAAGACGCATTTAATGTTTGATTTTGTTTTTTTGTTCTTTTTTTCTTTTCTCCATTTGGTAATAAGACACACTCTATGTGGGTTTACTATCCAAAACAATTTATCTCTTCACTCTCTTTTTCTGTCTAGACCCTCCACCCTCATGGCAACGTAACTCGCGTGTGCAACCCAGCGTGGCTTATCAAGCTTTGTCCATGTTTGTATAAATACATACAAGCGTTCCAGATACACGTAGACAGGGGCTTGTTGGTTTTTATAAAAATTGGGTCAGAACAGATGTAGGTTTTGATCGCTTTTATATATCATTGTTATGGATTGAACGTGTGTGCCCCTGCAAAACTCATGGGCAGAAATCCTAACCCCTACTCTGGTGGTGTTAGGAGGCAGGGCCTTTGGGGGGTGATTATATCGAGAGGGTGGAGTCCTCATGAATGCGATTAGTGACGTTATAAAAGAGGCCCCAGAGAGCTGCCTTGCCCCTTCCACTGCTTGAGGACACAATGAAGAGATGGCCTTCTGCAACGCAAGGTCTTACGAGACAAGGAATCTGCCAGCATCTTGATCTTGGACTTCCCAATCTGCCGAACTGCGCAAAACAAATGGTTGTTGTGTCAGCTCCCAGTCTGTGGCATTTTTTTAGAGCAGCCTAAATAAACTGAGACAACCATAGTCATTCCTCAGAATCCATATGCCCAAGTCTATCTTATTTTTTAAAACACTGCCTAATATTCCTTAGTATGCACACACCAAAAGATATTTAAGCCATTGCCCTAATCAATGAACATTCTGATAGTTTTCAAGTCATTGTTTCCATTTCCATTTCTATTACAAACAACACTGAGATAAACCTCCATGTTCAAAAATCCTAAACTAGTTCTTTTTTTTTTTTAATTTTTTAACGTTTATTTCCGAGAGAGAGAGAGACAGACAGACAGACAGACAGACAGAGTGTGAGTGGGAGAGGGGCAGACAGAGAGAGGCACACAGAATCCAAAGCAGGTTCCAGGTTCTGAGCTGTCAGCACAGAGCCTGACGCGGGACTTGAACTCACGAACCGTGAGTCATGACCTGAGCCAAAGTCGAATGCTTAACTGACTGAGCCACCCAGGTGCCCCACTAGTGCCTTATTTCTATAAAATGTAGAAGTGCTGCTCCCAAATCAATGTGCACTTAAGTTTTAAAAATAGACACTGTCAGATTTCTTCCTAAACGAGGGTTCTAGAGGGCCGCCTGGGTGGCTCAGTAGGGTAAGCATCTGACTCTTGGTTTCGGCTCAGGTCATGATCTCACGGTTTGTGGGTTGAAGCCCCTCATCAGGCTCCATGCTGACACTACAGAGCCCACTTGGAATTCTCTCTGTCCCTCTCTCTGAACCTCCCCTGCTTGCGTTCTTTCTCTCTCTCAAAATAAATACATAAATAGGCTCTAGAGATGCGTATTTCAGCGGCAAAGTAACAGAGTGTCTCTCTCCCACCCCCAAGGGTAGCAGGGATGTGAAGCAGCAAGGACACTGATCAGATCTATAACATAAAGCACATTTCAAATGGTAAAAGACGTACCAGGAAAGGCCACATATTATTCTAAGAGGGTCCTCAGCTGTTGGAACGCCAAAGGTTAGCCTTGGACATGGGCGGTGGGGTGGGTAGAATTCATGCCACAAAGAACACTGCTGAAGATTGACAATTACGAGCCAGGGGCTCTGGTGCACTAAGAGTAGCCAGCCAGAAGGCAGTATGGGACGAGAGGCTCAGGGAAGAAGAACGGGAAAAGCAAACGAATCCAGGAGACATCGTGTTCTCCAGAAACGATCAGGGCCCGTATGAAAAGATGCTCCACAGCATCAGTCATTACGGAAAGGCAACCGAAACCTCAACACGGTACCAATTCACACCCGCCAGGACGGCCATAGTCAGAGAGACGGACAGTAACCAGTGTGGGCGACGATGTGGAGCCACCAGAACCCGCATGTGTCGCTGGAGGGAATGTGAAACGGTGCAGGTGTTTTGGAAAGAAGTGTAATAGTTCCTTCGTGAGTTAGACAGAGTTACCGTGTGACCCGGTAATTCCGCTCCTCGGTAGGTAACCAAGAGATTGAAAACATACGTCCGCACAAGAACTTGTACACAAAAGTTCACAGCAGAACTATTCAAAATAGCGGAGAAAGTGGAAAGAGCCCAAACCTCAATCAACTGACGAATGGATAAACAGGAGGTGGCCTGTCCGGACAGTGGAGTCACATGCAGACATGTCAAAGAATGAAGCATGACCACACACTTTCCACGTGGGTGAACCTTAAAATGCGATGCTAAGTAAGAGAACCCAGATATAAAATACCACCTATTACATGATTCTGATTACATGCGACATCCAAAAGAGGCGAATCCAGAGAGACAGAAGGCAGATTAGTGGTTGCCAGGAGTTGGGGGGGGGGGCGGGGAAGGGGATACGGGGAATGACTGCTAATGGGTGCGGGGTTTCTGGTTGGGGTGCTGAGAATGTTCTGGAATTAGATAGTGGGGATGGTTGCTCTACCTTGTAGATATACTCAAAAGCACTGAACTGTATCCTTATTTATTCATTTGGGGGTGGGGTGGGGCATAGACGTGGCCAACTTCCAGATCTGCTAATGCGGCTAGTACGGTGTTGGCCCAACAGGGTGTTTAGATTTTTTTGAATTGGGACATTTCTTTTGAAAACCCTAAAATGGGGGGCGCCTGGGTGGCGCAGTCGGTTAAGCGTCCGACTTCAGCCAGGTCATGATCTCGCGGTCCGTGAGTTCGAGCCCCGCGTCAGGCTCTGGGCTGATGGCTCAGAGCCTGGAGCCTGTTTCCGATTCTGTGTCTTCCTCTCTCTCTGCCCCTCCCCCGTTCATGCTCGGTCTCTCTCTGTCCCAAAAATAAATAAAAACGTTGAAAAAAAAAAAAAAGAAAAAAAAAAAAGAAAACCCTAAAATGGGGCTTTCACCGAAACATTATCTGCTGAGGGATTCCCCCAGGGAAGCCAAGCCCGAAGCTGAGCGGAGCTCTGAGCGCCAGCATTTCTGACTCACAAGGTGTGGGCTGGCGCCCTAGAATCTGCTGGTCTGACCTGTTCAAGGTGACGGACGCGGCGGGTCGGGGCATCTGAGTGTCTGTTATGCATCACAGCTTTTGTACGTACAGGTGCAGCCAGACTCTGTTCACATTTCCCATCTCCTGTTCTCCGAAACATTTGGTCTTAGAGGTCGGCTCTGCGCATAGCCGATCCCACCCACCAATACGCTGCTTTGATTGTTAGACTTCTAGAAATTTTAAGGCTTCTTAGCATTTCTTTGGTCTCACTGATTTTTTTTTTTTTTTTTAAGTTTTGTTCAGCGAAGAGCGTTGGCCAGTTCTCCCCAGTGTGGTAAAAGGATGTGAAAGGAAGGTATTTAGAAAAGTCCACTCGAGGATAAGAACTACGGTGGACGCATTTATTCTGCGTCACGATCTGGTTCAAGTGCGCCCTGGGGAAGAGAAACGAAATGAAGTTCAGCTCCCCTGTGATGATCCTGTTTCTCTCTTTGCTGTTTTTCACGCTTTCTCTGGGTCTCATTCTGGCTGTCGTGGCCTCCCCGTCAAGAGGAGGTCAGGTTCACGTTGCTCATGCTTCTGAAACTATGTCGCCGTTTCTATGTTCGGGGCCCAGTGTGCCGTTCCAGCTCCTTCACTGTCCAGAGAGGCCACGAGCAGATTGTGTGTCAGTGGGCAGTGGCTGCGTGGAAGTTAGTGGAAGTTAATGAAATCAGACCGTGGGAACCCTGGAACAAAAAGCTGTGTCCAGGGTGTCAGCCACGGTAGGGACAAAAAGTCCCGGGAGACTTTAAAACAGGACTGCCCATGTTTTATTTTTGAAAAACGTTTGACTAAGGAATTTTCTCTGCGAGTGCCTTCCCAACGGTTTCTAACGCTGCCGAACGTCAGCCCCTCGAAAAATCCTTATGCCCGCAGGGAAACTTGAAAAAAGGTTTATGCCTGGGCCCTACCCTCCGGAGCCTTCGATTTAACTCCTTCTAGGTGGGACCCGGTAATGGGATTTTCAAAATTCCCCTGGTGATTTCAATGTGCGTTACAAATTGGGAACCCCATGATTTAAAATGGCCATCATTTACTGTTTCAGGCACCAAGCAAAGGGATTTACAAGCATTATCTTATTTACTCTTCATAACACCATTCGATGGAGGACTTAAGTCTCTTGTTTAAGCTCACAGCTGCTAAGAGGTGGGGCGAGGCCTCAGATTCAAGCGGTCTGTCCAGAAAGCACCTGCTCTTGAAGAAACTATCTCAAATGCAAAGGATAAAAAAAAAAAAAACACGTACAAGAATACTCACTGCAACAGCGTTCAAAGTGGAGAGAAAGAAAAATAATGAATGCCCAACATGGGGGTAATGGCTGAATGAACTATAACATACCCCCACCTTCAAACATTTTGTAGCTGTCAAAAAACAATGAATTAAAGATTGTACCGGTTGCATGAGAGGCATGTTTGTGTAGCCCAGGGATGTGCCCTGGGCTGGGCTGGATGCACGTTTGGGGACTCGCTGGGCCTTGCTCTCTTTCTTGCCCCACGGCTTCTTCGTGGGACCAGTTTGGGCTCCCCCCACCCCAGCAGGGCAGTCTCAGAGTGCTTGGACTTCCGACCTGGCAGCTAGCGTCCCCCAGAGCTACCGCTGCAAGAGACAAAGGCAGAGGCTGTAGGGCTTCTTAAGGCTTAGGCCTGGAGTTCATGGGTCCTCCTCTCCACTCTATTATTGGTTACGCAGGCCAGGCCAGCCCAGATTCCATGCGAAAAAACTACAACAGGGAGGCATGGATGATTCGGGGCAGGGAGGGGAGGAAGTCGGGGCGTGCATATCTGGAGACGGTCAACCACCACAGTGTAACAGGCAAGATGACTTTATCCGACAGAAATTCTCCACTAGAGTTTTTGGTGAGAAAAAGCACCAGGGATGAGACCTCCCAGGGCATGCTTCCAAGGGGGAGGACGGGCAAGAAGCCGCTGCCCCCCCCTACCCCCGGGAGAGCCAGTTTTCCCGAACGTTCGGTCACTGCTGTCTACCGAGAGGCGATGCCGTGCAAGGCAGAAGAAGAACACAAGGGCCTGCGTGGATGCGGGCAGAGCAGGATTTCAGGTGCACGGCCGAGGATAAAGAGCTTGTTGGGTGGGAAAATCTATAGCACATGTGGGGAGAAGACGGGAAAGGGGAGGCTTGGGAGACGAGCTAGAGCCCTTTCACGTCTTCTGCAAAGCCTGAGGAAAGATGTGTGCTGCTCTCGATTGCTCTGCCATAATTCTCTCAGATCCACGCTGGCAGGCACTTACCCTCCCCACGGCCTAGCCACGCCGACCCCGTTTTCTTCCCTTGCTGCCCAGAGCTGCGGGCCTCCCAGCATTCCGTGCGGCCAGCCTGGCCACGTGACCAGCGTGGCCCCGTGACCTGGTTCCGGCCAATGAGATGAAGAGGATGCCTACTGGGGGCAGGGGCTTCTGGGAAAGGTCGCTCTTTCCGTGCTAATGAAAGGGGGGAAAATGGCGGCCGATCTTCGCCTTTCTCTTCCTGTTATGGTTTGTTGGTGGGTTTTTTGCTTCGTTTTGTTTTGTTCTTGGCCTTTCTCTTCCTGCTTTTGGATCCCATCGCGTGAGGATGTGGTGTCGGGGCGGTGCCAGCCCTCCTGTGAGCAGCAGTGACCTCACCGGCACGCTTGTTTGGTGTCGCGCTGAAACGCTGTGGAGTCCCCCCTCCCCCCCCCCCCACTTCCTGTTACAATTAAAAGGGGTGTTTCCTGAGTCAGGGTTACCTTGTGGCGTTACACGTCGTCGGGGTCTAGGAACTTTCTTATCGGTCCCGTTTCCTCACCCCTCGGCTGCCCCTGACCTAGTTGCCGTGGTGCATTTGTTCGCTACAACCACAAGGGGAAGGCTCGCGCCCCCTTCTCAGGGACTTTTATTTGAGTGTTGGGAAGAGATTTAAAAAACAGGCCAACTGTGGGGTTAATAGTGCTCAGATGCTCAAAGGACACATGTAGCTGCTCCCCTCCCGACCAGTGATGTGGGTCCCATGTTCTCCCCCTCTCGGGGAGCTCTGAGTTTTGGCCTGGGGCCTCCCATGGCAGATGCGCCTCTTCTCATTCATTATGTTGTCGCATCGGCAGGGGGACTCGAGTAAGAATTTCTAATCCCATGGGATGATTCACCTTTTTTTTTTTTTTTTTTTAATTTTCTTTATTTTTTAAAGCAAAATTAGGCAATTCTTTTTTGGAACAATCGACTAGGAGCCGAAAGGGAAGGTGTTAATATTTTGGAAACTTCTTATCCAGGAGAAACAGAGACAGTCTCCTGTTTCTGAAAAATGATGTGTTCTGGCCGATAAATCATGCATTTGTCTCTGCCATCCAATAGCAGTGAGGACTGAACATTTTTTTTTTTTTTAAAGCAGGAACTAATGTGATACATTTGATAGAAAGGAGTCGAAGGAGGAGAAAAAGGAGGCATTTTTATTTCCCCAAAGATCAGTGAGGTTTTAGGCATAAGTATACAGGTGGGGAAACCTGGTCCGGTGACATGACGGGTGAAGCGGGACATACGGCACACACATGACTATAGACTCTGCTCATCAGCCTCTCCCGTCTCCTGTATTTCCTCACATTTACCCTGGGCCAGCCACTGTTCTTCTCGCTCTCTCCGAAGTTACTGTCATTATTCCCATTTTATAGATGACTCTCTGAGATTGCAAATTCCTTGCCAAGGTTGCACAGCTAGTGAGTGGCAGAGCCAGGACATCAGCTCAGGTCTGTTAGATCTAAACTGTGAGCGCGGGGACGCTCAGTCCCTTAAGCGTCCGACTTCGGCTCAGGTTATGATCACCAGGTTTGTGGGTTCCAGCCCCCGTGTGGGCCTCTCTGCCTGACGACTGAGAGCCTGGAGCCTGCTTTGGATTCTGTCTGTCTGTCTGTCTCTCTCTCTCTGCCCCTCCCCCACTCGTGCAGGTGCTCAGTCTCAAAAATAAAAACATTAAAAAAAAAAAAGGCGTGAGTGCACTCACATTAGTTTTCTATCGCTGCTGTAACAAACCACCACAATGTTTGTGCCTTAAAACAACACGGCTATATTATCTTACAATGCTGAAGGTCAGAAGTCGGAAATGGGTCAGCTTCTGGATGCTCTAGGGGAGAATCTGCTTCCTTGCTCTTTGCAGCTTTGAGAGGCCCCCCGCTTTCCTTGGCTCATGGCCCCTCTCTTCACGTCGAGGCCAGCACCGCAGAATCTTCCAATCTCTCTCTGTGTCTGCTTCCATCCCTCTCGTCACCCTCTCTGACTTTGACCCTCCTGCCTCCCCCTCAGAAGGACCCTCGAGAGGACATTGGGCCCACCCGGGTATAAAAGTTACGCTGGAGATAATCCAGTTGACTTCCAACTGTAATGACAACCTCTTTGAGCATCAGCATCGACTCCAACCCAGAACAAGTCACGTTCCCCACGTGTTCACCACATCCCAGGCGCGATGCTCAGTATTTCATGCCTATCGACCCATTTCAGCCTCACAATGGTCCTTAGAAGCTTGGTTCTACCGGCAGTATCGTTCCAGTTCTACAGATGAAAGGACAGAGGCTCAGAAACTTGCCCAAGCTCACGCAACCGAGCCACAATTCAAATGTAGCGCCCTGGCTTCCTAGGCTGTGCGCCCAGTCACCCCCACCCCTGCTTCTTAGTAAGCCCTCACAGGAAACGTTCCTGCATGGCGATGCACTGTTTCATCATAAGAGGAAAAAAGTGGGGGAAATCTAGATGAAAAGAAAGAAAACAGTCACTCAGAATCCCATTTATCTGTTTCTCTGGTGACTTTTCTCTACGGGCATGTGTATACGTACACATCGCCAGAGATGAAAACAGATGGTGTCTCAAAAGATATGGTCAGAGAATTCTGTCGAAAGGATAAAAAAAAAAAAAAAAAAAGTCCCCCGGAATCCTACTTTTATACCCCCTTAAAAACTGCACTGAAAATTATAACTCAGTTAATAACCTGGGGAAAACAGCAAGAGGGCGGGAACAGGCCGCCTTCCTCATTAAATGGGATAATCACTCCAAAGCGAGTTGCGCTGGGCTCAAGTTGTCAATGAATGACAGGCAGAATTCTGACCTCAGAGGATTAATCTAAACGCTTTACAGATTCTCCGGCGGGTGCCAGATAAGTTGAAAGGAAGGCTGCAGGGTAATAGAGCTAAATACAACCAACTCATGCCTCGCCAAAATGCCATTCTCTTTCTCTGTGTCCGTCGTCACGTGTAGGTCACAGCAATATGCTCTTCCAGACTGTTGTCCCGTATTTCTGTTACCTGTTTTCTTCCTTGTAGGAAGACTATGTATTTGTTGGGGAGGAAAGCAGGGAAAGAGGTAGACAAGGAGGGAGGGAGCGACCAAGGGAGGAAGGTGGGGGCGCGGGGACTTCCTCAATTCCCAAACACTGTGTTCTTCGTACACACGCCTTGACCTTGTGCCCTATACTGAAAGCAGGAGAATGGTAATATCGTTATGATAGAGAAAGTGATTTCTGGGGGGCACATTATATTCTCAACGCCTCTCAGTTTCTCAAGAACAAACATCTACGGTTTGTAAATTATGTAAACGGTACGGTTCTCACTTCAAAGCCCGTGCCTCTCAGTGGCCAGCTTGCATACCAGTCTCGTCCGAGGTCGTGGCTGTATGTGCGATCCATTTTGTGTATATCAAAGTGTAAGTTTGACCCACAAGGTTTAAAGGCAGGAGGAAACTTGGGACCTTGTCTCAGCCAGTGGTTGCCAATCCTGGCTGCGTGTCAGAATCCTCTCGAAAGCTCCCAGCCTTAGGTTAATGGTGGACAGAGGCTACTGGAGGAGACCTGGCATCCCTAAGCTTTTAAGAAACTCCTCAGGAATGACATGGTAATATAGAATAAGAAATCCATATTTGGTCTTCAACCCCGTTCCTGACCCAGAACTCCTACAACTTATGAAAGATAAGAGCCATTGGAGATGTCTTTTGTTATTCATCACAAGCCCAGCCCCTTTTAACCACGTCTGAGTCTATGCTAATGAGGTGACTTTGGAAGGCCCCTAAGGATGGGGGCCCCGGTTGCCATGGGAACCAGCTTTGTGATTGGAAGGTTGGAACTTTCAGCCCCTTCCCCCCTCTCTGGGGAGGGGAGAGTGGTTGGATTATCGAGTTCAATCACCAATGGCCAATGGCTTAATCAATCATGCCTGAGTAATAAGGCATGCACAAAACTCCCTGAAGCACAGGGTTGGGAGAGCTGGACTGGTGAACACATGGGGGGGGGGGGGCGCGTGGCATGGGAGGGTGGTGTGCCCAGACGAGGCATGGAAGTTTCCCCCTCCTACTCCCTACTCCCCCGGAGCCCTCCTACCCTGCCCTCTGCGTTCCTTCCATCTGGCCGCTCCTGAGTTGAATCCTTGTATAATAAACTGGCAACCTAGCAAGTAGATTGTTTCCCTGAGTTCTGTGAGCCATGCTAGCAGATAACTGAACCTGAGGAGGTGAGGAGGGGGGTCATGGGGATCTCTGACTCGTAGCCAAGTAGGACGGGAGCCCGTGGGCAGCCTGGGGGCCCCCTGCCCGCAACCGGCAACGGAAATCTGGTGGGACTGAGGCTTACGCCCATGGAGGCTGATGTGAACTTTAGGTAGACAGAGCGAGCACTGCGCTGACGTAAGGGACACCCGCCTGCTGTCTCGGCTTAGTGGGCAGTCCCATGCTTGTGATGTCAGATGTGGTGTGAGCAGTAGAGTATAAAGAAAGGAGTTCTCCCCCTTACCCTAGGAAACTCTAAAACCCCCAGAACCAGTAATAAAACACTTCCTCATTGTTCAGAAGAGGAACCGGGAGCCCAGAAACTTACATGCAAATGACGGCAACCATCATCATAAAATAATAATGACGGCAGCTAAGACTTACAGCGCTTGCTACGCGGCAAGGACTGAGATATGTGCTTTATTAAATCTGACACTTGTGTTGTAGGTACTGTCATTTTCCCACTTTAGAGACGTGGAGACTGAGGTCCAGAGAAGTTGAGTAGCTTGCTTAAGGTCACACGGCTGGTAGGTGGCAAAGCCAACAGTTTGATTCCAGGGTTCTTGCCCTTTGCCACTTCTTCTCATGTAGTTATGTACATATTCTCTGCGTAGTGGAACCCAGCCACTTTTGATGCACTGAATTTATAGTCTTATATTGCAGGATAAAATAAAACAGGTTAAGTATACTGTCCCATTTTAAAACTGCCCTCGTGTAGAGAAAATTCTGTGGCCTTGTATCCTTTATCAGTTTCTGCGGAGTCCCTAAGTGCTGGGTGATATGTAAATACTTCATGGACGGTCTCCTTTAACGCTCTCAGGAATTTTGCGAGGTTAGGTGTTCTTATCCCCACAGGAGAGGTGAAAAAATCCGGGTTTTGAAAGTCAGATCACTCGGGTTGCCTGGATGGCTCAGGAGGTTAAGTGTCCGACTTCAGCTCAGGTGCTGATCTCGAGGTTTGTGAGTTCGAGCCCTGCGTCGGGCTCTCTGCTGTCAGCGCGGAACCTGCTTCGGGTCCTCTGTCCCCCTCTCTCTCTGCACCCCTCCCCCCCCGACAAATAAATAAACATTAAAAAAAAAAAATTCAGATGACTCCTTCAGGTCACAGAGCTAGTCGGTTACCGGCAACGATTTTAACCAGGTGTGTCTGACCCAAATGCCCACCTCTTATCATTTTCACTCTGGCTTTTATCTCATCTGCTGTAGATCCTTGGCCCCTTCCAGTGGTTGTGAATACCAGAAGGAGTGGGTGCTGTTCAGAGTTGAACTGTATCCCCCAGTGCCTGTGACTCCATTTGGAAACAGGGTCTTTGCAAATGACCAAGTTAAGATGAGGTCAATTAGGGTGGACACCAATCCCATGTGACTGTGTCCTTATGAAAGGGGAAATCTGGACACGCAGACAAACGTGCGTAGAGAGAATACCATCCAGAAGCCACCGAACGCCCGAGGCTGCCAGAAGGCAGGACAGAGACAGAGAACAGATTCCCCCTCGCTGGTGCTCAGAAGGCGCCACGCTGCCCATGTGGTGATGCTGTGGTAACGAGGATCGTCCACGGTATGGAGGACTGTCCCCTAGCTGGGATCTCCATCACTGTGTTCATGTTCTCTCCTACCTAGGCGGTTCCCCCCGCTCTGCCCGCCCCGTCTCATTGTTTGTACGTTCATTTTTGCTTCTGTGGTTTTACTTTTTAATAAAAGTGAATACAATCGAAAGAAAAGACTTCTTTTCTTCCAGTGCTGTGAGACAACACATTTCTGTCGCTTAAGCCACCCAGTTTGTGACACTGTCAGCGCAGCCCCAGGACACGAATACGAATGTTTTCAAAGCCAGCCTGTGGCTTCAAGCCTTGCATTTTCTTTTCACCATAAACAGGATGGGCAGACCCCTCCCCACCCCAAGGGGAGCGGCTCACTTCCCAGATGGCACTGACCTTCATCATAGCAAGGAATGTCACAGGTTGATATGATCACCGGCACCCCGTTTTGTGCGCATCTACTCTCAGACGCCGCCTGGAAGAGAACATTGGTTCTGGCATTAGGAGTCAAGTCTTTGGGGGAAAATCAGAAGTCAAGGAAGAAACTCACGGCCACAGGGCGCATCACCAAATTAAACTTAATTTAAAGGCTGTGTTTCCAGAAACTACCCAGCTTCCCATCCTGCCTCCGAGAAGCTACATAACCCATTCATCTCGGTGAGCCCCACAGACACAGGCAGGAGGGACCCCAACGTACAAACGGGACGCCCAGGCTAACTGGGGCCACTCATCCAACCAGTGGGGAATGAGAACTTGACACACCGATTCCTCACCCTGTGAGGTTAACTGCGTGCCGCTTTCCTGCTCGCACGGCGCCGTCCCCAGCCGGACCTTTAGTCAACAAACTTGTCAAATACAGGAAGTTCTCCGTTGCTTTCGGTTCCGTTCCACACCCACTCCCTCCGTCTTCACTGGAACCTCTTTCCAATTTCAGGCCACTGCCCTGACAGGTTTTCCTCTTGTTATTTATTGCAAACATTTTAAAAGCTTTTATGCTTACGTATATATGTGTGCGTGCATACATACGAATATACTCGGACAGAAAGAAACATGTTACGAGAGAGAAGGTAAGTTGCTTGGCGCTCTTTTAGTGATAAGACCATCTACATTATACCACTAATAGTTGGCATTAATTGGATATTGATTATGCGCTAAGTACTCTGCACGTGGTAGGGATTTTGCTAAGCCTATTCTATAGATTGGTAAGTGCACAGAAGAAAAGCAGAAGACTGAATGGCAGCTCCTGAAGGTGGGAACCTCCTGGGGCGGACACAGAAGGCTTTTCCCTTTCTTCATGTGTGTGTAATGGTCTCATTGTTTAAAATAAGCCTGTGGTCTTGAATCAGATCATCAACCCTCCCAAGAAATCACAAGAAAGAGGGGCCCCTGGGTGGCTCAGTCGGTTAAGCGTCCGACCTCAGATCAGGCCGTGATCTCACGGTTCGTGAGTTCAATCCCTGTGTCGGGCTCTGTGCTGACAGTGCGGAGCCTGCTCCGGATCATTGGTGACCCTCTTCTCTGCCCCTCCCTCCCCCCCCCCACCCCTTGTTCTCGATCTTTCTCTCTCCAAATAAATAAATAAACATTAAAAAAAAATCACAACAAGGAAACGTCTAACCCATGTGACGGTCTGGCCCCGAGCTCATAACTGGCATCCCCCAGGGGCAATCCTGGATGTGCCGATTTGGTTTATTTGACTTACAGAGTTTTTGTTTTCAAGTCTTTGGGAATCAGTTGCCAATCTTTAAAAATCAGCTTTCTTTCACACTGTTTTCTAACTACGAATGAAAAACCAGACTCTGGGGACATCTGGATGATACCTGTCGGCCAGAGCCAGCCATTTCCAAATAGACCCTTGGTCTCCGTTTTTCCGGGGGCCCTGCCTGCCCCCTTCACTGACTTTTGTCACTGCTGAGCTCCTAGAGGCCAGAGGCTCCCAGACTAGGAGTCGCTTGGGAGCTTGAGAGACTCCTGATGCCTGAGGCTAATCCAGATGTTGTGTTTCGGTTGCTGTCGGTGGGGCCAGACGGCAAAACTTTCCCAGATGACATACTACACAGGCAGGCTTGGCCCCCAGTACACAGGCACCGGAGTTTTAGCCCATTTCTCCAAATCCAGCCTCTTCTGGGCAGCGATTCTCCAACGATATTCTCAACGTTAGTTCGTAGGTACTATCTGCCTCCTACAGAGGTGTCCATGTTTAACCGGGCTCCAAGTCTTACATGGAATCGAATTCAGAAGCACTGGATGGTGGAAGTGTAGGCTTTCTGCGACTGGGTCGTAGAAGATCCAAGGAGCAGTGATTGGGAGTCCCTGGCCTCAGCCCTCCAGAGCAGTCTCCTGAAGGAAGGGTTCCTGAACTCGCTCCCCACCTTGGCTACACGGGCAGCAGCCGAGACGCTCTAACAATGTGGCTGCCTGCCGTCACTCCCACACACAGATTCTGATTCAATTGGTCTAGGGTGCTATTCCGGCATCACAGTCTTTTAATACCTCAGATGATCCCCGTGTGCAGCCAAGCCGGCTGGCTGCCGACCCTCCCCTGGGCTCCCCATCCCAGGCACCAGTGATGTTTGGGGCCAGGTGGCTCTCTGTTGCACGGGCTTTCCTGCGCACCGTGAAGCAGCATCTCTGGACTCCACCCACCAGATCAGCAGCGCTGAGTTGCAACAATCAAAAATGTCTGCAGACATGGCCAAGTGTCCCCTGGTAGGGGCGGGCAAAATCACCCACGGTGGAGAACCACCTGCGAGTAGGTACAAAATGAGCCCCACGGGATGCACCTTGGAGGTCCTTAAAGACGCAGGTTGCATAGACTCCCAGCCTTGCGGTCTTGGATTCAGTAGGCCGGGGGGGAGGAGGCGGGGCTTAGGTGGAGTCCGCCATCTTGAACAAGCTCCTTGATGGATTCTGGAGGTTTGACTCCGACTGCACTTGGATACAACTGTTCCATGGGAATATCAGGACATCATCCTCGTCAGTAATGTCTGCGCGATGAGCTCTGAACAGGCCGTTTTGCCATCGTTCCCAAATCCACCTGCTAGTGGCGAATCACCCGGTGAGCATTGCTACCTACCTTGTTAGTGTCTATCTCTGATTCATTCTCTTGGTCTTCGACTCTTTGTGGGACACTCATTTGGTTGCCCATTATTCCTGCGAGAGAGAGAGAGATAGAGAGAGAGAGAGAAATTAAAACCCAAGACAAACAAAAACCTTCTTCCCACCTCTAAAGTTAAGGTAGCAGAGAGTTGACAAGTTACTCTGGATGTGTCAACACAAGCCCAAGTTAGGTCAATTGCTTATATTTATTTTGAGGGGTGAGAAGCGGTTTGGGACTTATATATTCAACAGAGTTTAAGTCAAATGCAGCTCCAATTTTCAACTGCATTGCATTGCTGAGAGGAGATGTTTATCATCATGAAAAGTGTATTCAGTCCAGATAACACTTTCTTCCCTCTTAGCCCATCACAGCTGTTGCATCAAGGAGATTTTAGAAAGAGGATAATTAAAATAATACTTAGAATTTTTAGTATTCTCTGATCCTCAAACGAAATTAGATCCTTTGCTAAAACCTCTCATAGCACTGGTGGTGTTTGGGTTTTGTTTTTGTTTTTGTTTTTTTTTTCCATAACACTTAGTGCTACTTGTAATTATTTATTTGGCTGTGTTTTCATTCATTCACTGATTCAACAAGTAGGGACTGAGCACTAACTCTACACCTTACGCTGTGCCAGTCATGAGGGCTAGGGCTGTGTATTAAACAGACTAGGCCCCCTGACTTCACGGAGCTAAAGTCTTGTGGGTAGATAATAAAAAGACAATAAATCCATAAGCCAGGCCGTTTGCGATAGCTCAAGGCAGCATGGCACAGTGGTTAGGAGCAGGAGCCCGAAGCAAGACAACCTTCCTTGAACCCTCTCCCTGCCTCTCCTCGCTGTGTGTCCTTGCATGGGTTAATTAGGCTCTCTGTGCCTCATAGACCTGCTACAAAGACTTGACGATTAATGCTTGTGAAATGTTTAGAACACTGTCTGGATCAGAGTAAGTAATATCTCAGTGCTTCTTCAACCCAAACACGTGGGGTTCAATGCCTTGAATAAAAGTAAACTGGTAATACAACAGGGGCCAGGGTGGGGGGGCAGGAGGTGGCTGTGCTACGTACGATGGTTCTCGAATGCAGTAACAATTGGTCCAGCCTGGGAGGGCAAAACAGAACACTTAGCTTCTGTCTCTCTTCCCCCAACAAATTGTAAGCGCCATGAGGCCAAAGACCATCGGTCTTCAGCCGTTGTTGTATCTTCTTCTTTAAAATTGTTTTTAATATTTATTTATTTCTGAGAGAGAGGAAGACACAGAATCGGACGCCGGCTCCAGGCTCTGAGCTGTCAGCACGGAGCCTGACGCGGGGCTCGAACCCAAGAAACCGCGAGATCATGACCTACGCCGAGGTTGGACGCTTAACCGACTGAGCCACGCAGGCGCCCCCCCCCCCCCCCACCCCCCGTCCCCGTCGTTGTGTCTTCTGCTTTCACCATGGTGTTTGCATTGATCAGATGCTAATTTATTACTTACTGGTTGGATGGAGGGAATAATCATTGATAGCTACCTCTCACCCGGCAGGTGCCGCTCACACCATTAACTGAGCCTTGTTTTAGTAATAATGATAAAGGTCAACAATTATGTAGCATGTTCTCAGTTCCCAGCACTGTGTTCCAAGTGCACTCCCTGTCTGGTTCTTTTGAACCCTGCAGCACCCCTGTGAAGTGGGTGTTCTCATCACCTCCTTCTAGATATGAGGAGGCTGAGTCACAAGAAGACTGCATTACTTTCCAAAGGTCACCCAGTTAATGATGGCGGGGGCAAGATTCAAACACAGGCCGCCCGTGCTGCTAACCACCGGGATGTTCCGCGTATTATTTTCTCCCTCCTTCGAAAGGAGGGAATGAGTTCTCCACCACTCACCCAGGACAGCATCCGGAATACGGCCAAGTGAGGGTCTGACCCGGAGTATGCCTGCTCTCAGAAGTAGGGCTCTTTCAGACATTCCGAACACCTGCTGCCTTGCTACCTAAAAGTTTCTTTTTCACAAGCAGAATCATGTATGTTGGATGAGCTGCCTCATCAGCTTTTGGTGGCTTTCAGAATAAAAGCCGGGACTTTTCATTTCTGGTTGAAAACAGCCAGTGCCTCTCCAAGGATTCCCATGGGCTTCTGGCCCATGGTATGAGGTTCCCTGCCATGGGAATAGACACATTGAGTCATTAGAAATTTCGGAGGCCAGAAAAGGGCCATAGATCTGACCACCTGCTCTCTTGGGGGAGTTTGGTAGTAACAGAATCTGGGGATTTTATGTTTTCTAATCATACCGGGTAATAAGGCTGAGCGATGCTAAAACCTACAGGATGTTAGGTTATTTTGCAACATTTCCTGTTTATAAAATCCATGATGCACGTACTTGTAATGGACTGTCACTTCCATCTATAAACGGGACATAATGGGGGCGCCTGGGTGGCGCAGTCGGTTAAGCGTCCGACTTCAGCCAGGTCATGATCTCGCGGTCCGTGAGTTCGAGCCCCGCGTCGGGCTCTGGGCTGATGGCTCAGAGCCTGGAGCCTGGTTCCGATTCTGTGTCTCCCTTTCTCTCTGACCCTTCCCCGTTCATGCTCTGTCTCTCTCTGTCCCAAAAATAAATAAACGTTGAAAAAAAAATTAAAAAAAAAATAAATAAAATAAACGGGACATAATGGTTATGATATTGAATCCTCAAGACTGGGGTTGGCAGACAACAGCTGTGGGGCCAGTCCAGCCTGTCGCCTGTTTTTAGTGTGGCCAGTGCGCTAAGAACGGGCTTTACATTTATAAGTGGCTGGAAAGGGGCACCTGGGTGGCTCAGTCGGTTAAGCATCCAACTTCGGCTCAGGTCATAATCTTGAAGTTTGTGAGTTCGAGCCCCATGTTGGGCTTTGTGCTGACAGCTCGGAGTCTAGAGCCGGCTTCAGATCCTGTGTCTCCCTCTCTCTCTGCCCCTCTCCTGCTCCTGCTCTGTTTCTCTCCCTCTCTCTCTTTCAAAAGTAAAATAAACATTAAAAAAATTTGTAAGTGGCTGGAAAAAAAATCGGAAGAAGAATCACAGATTGCGATACATGAAAATTACATGAAATGCAAATTTTGGTATCCACAAGTACAATTTTACTGGAAGGCAGCCACGCCCATTCATTCATGTTTGGTCTCCATGTGGCTGCTTTCATGCTACAAAGACAGAGTTGTACAGTTGCAAGAGACTCTACGGCCTGAAAAGTCCAAGATAGATATTCACTATCTGGCCCTTTCTGGAAAGTTCATCAACCGCTGTTGGAGATATATACTGAGTAGTGTATATACCTAGTTTGCAAAAAAGGGGGGGGAGAGGCAGCTGAGAGACAAATGTTGCCGGTAGTAAGACTGACCAGGAGTTGAACCTACTGTATATAAACATAATGACAACTCTAACAACCATAGCGATGATAAAATAGTAACAACAACAACAACGGCAACAGATCTGGTGAGTGATTACCATGTGTTGAGAAACTGTTCAAAGGGCTTGACTTGTAGTAAACTCATTGAGTCACTGCAGCAAATCAGCAAGGCAGTGGTAACATCATTCCGATTTTGCAGATTACGTCGCCACCGGAATCCGGCTTTTCACAGAATTGAAAAGCGATTCACCGATGGCTTTGCAAACGTGTAAAGCTCTCGTTGTTCAGTTCGGACTTCGTTTGGGGGCTACTTGCAAAACATGTTCGAGGGTTACGAGAAAACCTGTGGGCTGGGCGACGTGTGACGTGAGTGGGCAGGAGAACCTTTTCGTCCCGTGGAGCTGGGGTTCCATTTTCTTGATCATTGCGCGTTTGGAGCGCCTCTTGGCGGATTCAGGGCCGAGTGGACTAAAAGAAGCACACTGCATTCGCCCGTCTTTTGCAGGGATACCTGGATTCAGGTAACATTGCTTCCCAGCCACAGTTATAACACAGGTGTCGTGAAATCGTTCCTGCTCTTCCTTCATATTTTGCAAAGAGCAGGATTTACGTGGGACAAAACCAAAAGGTCCCTGCCACCTACTGGCCAGCGTCGGTATCAGCAGAAATGAATGCGTTCGGCCGGCCCACAGGGCGAGGTCAGGATGTTTGGGGAGGTCCAGGGAAACAGTATCACAGTTAGCAATTACATCCTCTGTTGACAGTTGGCAGGAGACTGGCAAGTCCTCTCATGCCCTGGAGATAGTACATCTAATAAAACAATAATGATAGTCACATCTGATGTGTACGGAGAGCTTGCCATGTGGCTGCCCAGTGCTGAGCATTCTGGGACACAGGATAAGAAGGCGAGTCACCCGGCGCCCCTGGCTCGGTCGGTTAAGCATCCGACTCGACTCTTGGTTTTGGCTCAGGTCACGATCTCACGGTTCGTGGGATCGAGCCCCACGTCGGGCTCTGCACTGACTGTGGAGCCTGCTTGGGGTTTTCTCTTTCCCTCTCTCTGCCCCTCCCATGCGCGCTCTCTCTGTCTCTCAAAATAAATAAATAAACTTTAAAAACAAAAAACAAATACCATGATGGTGAGAGTCAATCTGGGCTGTCCTGGGAAGGAAGGTGCTCGGGGGTACAGGGCTTTTGTACTAAAACTAGGGAAGCCTTTGGCAAACCAGGCTGAGCTGATCTCCCTCTCCCTCTAACCCCACTCAAGGAGTCTGTGAGGCAAGGACTCTTTACCCCCAGTTAACGGATGGCCACACTGAGGCTCCAGATGGTTCAGACAATAATTCCTGTCGGTGATAGAGTTTTCTCTGGTCTCCCACAAACGAGAAAGATCAATCAGATCAAGAGTTTCTCATCAAGAACACTATTCATTTGAAAGAGCCAGATTTGGGGCACCTGGGTAGCTCAGTTGGGTGAGCATCCGACTTCGGCTCAGGTCATGATCTCACAGCTCGTGAGTTCGAGCCCCGCGTCGGGCTCTGTGCTGACAGCTCGGAGACTGGAGCCTGCTTCGGATTCTGTGTCTCCCTCTGTCTCTGCCCCTAACCCACTCACATTCTGTCTCTGTCTCTCTCAAAAATAAATAAACATTAAAAAAAAAAAAAGAAAGAAAGAGCCAGATTTTACTTTGAGGAAGAAAAGAAAGAAAGAAAGAAAGTTTGAAGGTGACGCCCTTTCTTTCTCGAACCAATAGTGTTAGTTGTTTTGTTTTTAATGACCTACTCTGACATTGAACACAAGCGAGGCCATGTGGCAAGGCGTTTTTTTTTTGAAAACGAACTCATGCTTGAGGCCTTAGCATTTGAGAGCACGGCGTCAGTCTTTGCTTGGGGGTCATCCAGATGCAAAAGCCCTTTAGCTTCTCCACGTCCGGCTGTGTCCGTGAGGCCAGACCTCAAGCTGGGTTGCACATTAGAACCGGTGGGCACAGGGCAACCGGGGGCGGATTTAAACCCCTGGGGCTCAGGCCCCAGCTGGACCGGTTCCCTCAGACTCTCCACAGTGGGGTCTGGGCACCGGTACCTTTTCAAGATCTTCAGGTGATTTCCGTGGCAGCCGAGGTCACTGGTTTGGATATTTGGGGGGGGGGGGGCCCTGGCTTCAGGGCCGGGGGGGCCCTCTGCTTCAGGCCCCACAAACCATCATCAGCCCAGGCGTCTGGAAACCTCCCCCACCTCGTCAGGGTGCTCTTCGCGGGTCTTGTGTTTTGTTAGCCTGCAGATGCAGGGCAACCAGAGTCTCCAGCTGTCCTTCCCCGAGAAGGGGTGTGTGGGGCACGGTGGCCCCGGCCAGCCTCCCCCTCCCAGGCGGCTGTTGAGAAGTGAGGAGCAAGGCCCCAAGGGAGGAGGGGGAAGGGTGGCCTGAGCGGGCAGTAATCTCTCCCCCCTGCTCGCCTGGGCACTGCGGCCTGCCCCTGAGGGGAAACCCTCTGGTGTGAGCCAGGCCTCCATACATCTCATAGTTGCGAGGTTTGGGGCAAGGCACCGGGCCCTCTGAATGCATTTTCCTTGTGGGAAATGACGGTCTTCCTAGTGGGAACAACCATCAGCAGGCTTGGAGAGTTTTCTTTAAAAAAAAAAAAAATTTTTTTTAATGTTTATTTTTGAGAGAGAGACAGACAGACAGACTGTGAGTGGGGGAGGGGCAGGGAGCGAGGGAGACAGAATCAGAAGCAGGCTCCGGGCTCTGAGCCATCAGCACAGAGCCTGACGCGGGGCTCGTACTCACAGACCGAGAGATCATGACCTGAGCCGAAGTCGGACGCTCCACCGACGGAGCTACTCAGGCACCCCAAGCTTGGAGAGTTTTCCATGCGCCTCGCGCTCCCGATCTGCGTGTATTGACTCCCCGGGTCCCGGCAACGGCCCTCTGGGTGGGACGCTATTCTGCCCTCAATCTTCTGCTGAGAAACTGAGGACAGAGAGGCTGTGGCACTTCCCCCAGCAGCCCTTGCTCTCCCCAGTTTTGCGGGGAAGGTTCGATGAGGGAGGCGTGTGCCCGGCATGGAGCAGGCACCCGACGAGGGGAGAGAGGGAGAGGTACGTACATACCCAAGGGCTGGGGTGTTTGGTCCTAATTTCCAGGACTCTATGTTTATATTTCGTATATTGGAGCTGCTGAGACTTCTTGGTTACATGCAAAGGTTCGCTTTAGAAATAGGCTTCTCTTTGTTTCTCAGAATAACTGGTGAGCAGTGTTCCTAGAAGGGGGAGGGGGCTGTGCTGCCCTCCAGGTCACAGCTCAGGGCGGGGGCGAGGGCGGGGCTGCTACTGGCGCCCAGGGGGTGGAGACCAGAGATGTTGCTAAACATCCTGTGGAGCACAGGACGGCCCCCAGCAGAGAGTGATCTGGCCCCAAATGTCACCAGTGTGGAGGATGAGGCATCCCGCTCTGGCGGGGGGACTTAGCCTTCTCCTCTTGCTTGTGGCCCAGCGTCCCTGCCGACCTTAGTCCCAATGGTGAGACGGTAAACGCTCCGTCCTGCGTTCACGACCCGGCTCACGCCAGCTGTCTGCCTTAGCTCCTGCTCTGTGTGTGTGGGGGGGGGGGGGGGGGGGGGGGGGGGGGGAGGAAAGATCGTGACACATTCGTCCTCCTCACTCTCAGGCGAAGATAAAAAGGGTTCAGTCCACATGGTGTTTAGCCCAGCGGCTGGTGTGTACCCTTTAGGGACTGAAGATCAGCCATTATTATACGGGGCAAATAAAGTGTGCTGTGTGTTTGTAAAAATGACACCTCATACTTCTCCGGTCTCTATGCTGAACAGAGCTTTGAGTGTTTTCCTATATTGACGTATCACGTCCGAAATAGAACCCCCGAGGCGGGCAGGCCGGTGTTTCCATTGTCCCATTTTATGGATGCAGAACCTTCATGCACACCTTCCTCGCCCACGATCATGCTATGGCCTGAACTGTTGCCCCCTCCAAAGTCACATGGCGAGGCCCTGACTCCCCCTGGGTCTGTGTTTGGAGATGGGGTCTCTGAGGAAGCAATTAAGGTCGGAGGAGGTTAGCGGGGCGGGGCCCCGAACTCAGAGGATTAGTGTCCTCGGAACAGCAGACACCGAGAGAGAGCGTGCGCTCTCTCCACCGTGCGAGGACACGGCGAGAGGACGGTGGCGCGAGAGAGCCAAGGAGAGAGTTCCCACCAGAACCGGAGTCTGCCAGGACCTTCATCATGGACGTCTAGCCTCTGGAACTGTGCGAATGGCATTTTTGTTACGGCAGCACGAGCTGACTGATACAGATTACGTGCTGGTAAGGGGCTGAAGCAGGCTTTACCCCTCGGTAGCCTGGTACCACAGTTCAAACTCTTAACTGCCTATTTCTCACCTTCTACTGTGTCCTATGCCTTAGAAGTTATGCTTTTATCTCATTAAATATTTATATGCAACGTAATACAACACAGAATATGAAATATCGCCTATCTGTTTTTGCGATGAGACATCAAAATCATAACTGGTCAAGGAATGTGGTCTGCTCTAAAGTCAAGGCATATTTTAGGACGAATGCAAAATTGAAGGGTCATCAAGTATCTTTGTGCAGAGATTTAGCACAAGGGCTTGGCAGTAGTCAGGTGAGAAAATGTTAGTCCTTACTGATACTATTTATTTCTCTCTCTCTCTCTCTTTTTTTTTTTTAATTTTTAACTGTTTATTCACTTTTGAGAGAGATAGAGACACACACACCCAGAGTGCGAGCAGGGCAGGGGCAGAGAGAGGGAGACACAGAGTGCGAGCAGGGCAGGGGCAGAGCGAGAGGGAGACATGGAACCCGAAGCAGGATCCAGGCTCTGAGAGATCACGACCTGAGCTGAAGTCAGATGCTTAGCCGACTGAGCCACCCCGGCGCCCTCTATTTATTTCTCTTATTAATGTTACGATCCCATTGGCTCTGTGTTCTGACCCACGCGTGAAACAGCCACACCGGAAGCTGCCCCTGGACGCCTCCCTCGTCTTTCACACCGACGACTGTGTTCGCATCACCTCGTGTTAGTTACAGGTTAACAAGTCCTGCTCCGGGGAACGGATTAAACACGAAACACAGTGCAGCTGCCCCGGAGAGAGCATTTCTGAAGCCGCCCGGCCAGCGAGCAGCTAAATGATAGTCAGGTGGAAAGGGCAGGTCCTCGACGGCGGAATGGTGACAGAATTAGTCACCAAGTAAGCAGAAACACCTTTGATCAATGCCATGGAATGCAGGCAAGGAGGTGGGGCCTCCTCACTGCCCCGGCGAGGGCAGGGCCCACACAGCCATGTGGCACACCCAGCGGAACAAGCCTTCCGGCCCCCACCTCCGAGGGCGAGATCAATATGAGTAAAGAGACCAGACCTGCTCGGCCAGGTGCCGTGACCCTGCATCTCCCTGTGGTCCCCAGCACAGTGCTGGGAAGGGGAGATACTCTGAGGGCGTCCATGTGCAGCGGTACAGGCTGCCTACATCACAAGGGGGCACGTGAGGACTGAAAATCAGCCTTCACTGTGCTCCCCAAGCCCCGTTCTCCAGTATGGGACCACGTGGGCGCAGGGGGAGACGTGCCTTTATCAAAACTGCACTGGGGGTTTCAGGAATGCTTGGCAATTGACATCTTCCTGTCAGAACACTCAGTTACGTTTGTACAAATGGTTGATGTTCCGGAAGGCTTAGAGCTTACTATCTTGTTCTTAGTGTTGCAGCAGACACCTTTAAGCTAATAGCGTAGCGGGTAGCATCATCTGAAGGCTTACTCGGAGCCAGGCAGGGCCAGGATTAGGGTAAGGCAAGGGAGGCACACAGGTGCCAAACGCAAGGAGGCATGGGAGGTCTGGGCAGGTGCAGAACCCGCACTCGGGAATGAGCACCCGCCCTGGATTTTGCCCCGGGTGCCTCGCTTGCTTCCCGCTAGTCCTGGTCCTAGGGCCAGGACCTTTCCTTCTATTGTGTCCGTTTTTCCTCGCAGCATCCCATCACTCCTCCATTACAGAGATGGAGAGACTGAGGCTCCGTGATGCAGCCTAGAATGCCAACTCCACGAGGGCAGGTGCCTCCTTGTCCTGCCCGTCTTTAATTGGCGCTGGTGATTAAATGCGTAAGAGGAGTCATGACACCCCCGTCCCCCCCCCCCCCAGAAAGCTGCAAAGAGGCAGAGCTGGGGGCAAACCTGGTTCCAGTGACTCGGGCTCCTCACGTCCTTTACCTCGCCCAGCGCTGCTGCACAGAGGTGACAGAAGCCGCCAACAGTGCCGCGATCAGCAAACGTGTCACTCCGGTGAGACAGATGAGCCTGCGTGGAGCAGGGTCCTCGGCCCTCCGGGGCCCCTTTCCCTCCCTCCCCGTGAGCACCCGCCGTCGTGGGAAACCAGCCAGGATGCTTGCTTTCCAGAAGCACATGCCTGCTTAAAGACAGCCCTTCCCAAGTTTGAGAAATCTTGGGAAAAAAGCCTCCTCCGAGGAGGACCTGACATCACAGCGTTTAAATAACCGCAACGATGCCATTACTGATCCTATCTTTACTTAACGTGCTGTTGTTTTGTTCACCGTGGGTGCTTTGGCGTGAATTTAAGACAATTTTAAATAGTGCTTTAAAGCGGAATTTATCCTGATGACTGAGAGTTTTGGTGTCTCTTAAATTCTGCACCCATGCGAGTGCCTCCCTCAAATCCTGAACGGCTTGGGTCTCAGTTCCATTCGGTGAGACCTGGGAAGAGGTCCCTCCCTCGTCTCCCAAATTGTAAAATCAAGACGATGATGGCAGCAGAAGCGAGAGCCAGTGTTGATTTCAAGCGCGTAAGTGTCCGTGAAATCAGTCTCAGCCCTCACAAAGTTCGCTTGGATCGCGGTAATATGATTGTGCCCATCTTACAGATGAGGAAATGAAGCCCAGAGAGGTAAGTAAGCTGCCCCAGGGCACCCGAGGCAGGAAGGAGCTGCACAGAGTAATGCCGACTGTTGGAGTCCAACAGCTGGGATTTGAATCCAGCATTTACCTCGAAGGATCGTTCCGAATGTTAAATAACACAATTCATGTAAAGAGCCAGGTTCACACAAGGAGTCCTTCTCCCCGTCTGCTCCACTTCCTTAGACGATGCCCCTTGGCACAGGCTCAAAGCCAGCTTTACCGGGGCGGGGGGGGGGGACTCTTGTCCTGCCAGTGGTCCCCGAATCACATAGCATACCCCTCCGTTCGCTGGTTTTTCACCCCAAGTCTTACACTCGAAATGGCCCTCAATCGTTCCACGCAAATTGGAGCTATTGCTTCGTACCTGACACCGCCTACATTGCCATCTAATCCTTCTAGAACCCCTTGAGGTAAGGCTATCTTTGGGTCCATTTCGCAGAAGGTGAAACTGAGGCTCACGCATACCCAAGCCCGCACAGGGAATCAGTGGCAGAGCTGGGGTGAAACTCAATCCTCTCTGACGCCCAGCTTCTAATTTTCACTGCCTGCCCCAAACAACGAGCCCCATGCCCTGCTGGAAGGACCTGGAAGCCGTTACCTGTCGAGTCCCCGGTGGGAGTGTCTTCAGTCCCCTGGTGTCACCTGGAGATGCTTCTAGAAGCTCAGCGCGCCTTGTCTCCAGCTGGTGCTGCCTGGTGCCAGGCGGTCAACTGAGCCCGGCTCCCTGCCCTTTGCCTCCTGGTCCGGAGCCTGCTGGCTGAATACACATAGCAGGGCAAACACACAAGTCCGGGTGGGGCCCTCCTCTCCGGTGATCTGATCGGCCTAGAGAAGCAGGTTCTCTTCCTGGATCCGGGGGCTGTTCTCGCCTCGCCAATAAAAACCCAGCACCTGATTCCTCTCGCACTAATGCCTGCAGGGCACTCCGAGCATCCTGCCCGGGGCCCCTCACCCACTGCAGCTGCTCACGTCGACCCGGGTCGCTAACTCCCTTCCCTGGTAACCACGGGCCACGGTCAGAGCAGGGAAAACACGTTGTGTAAGGCTTTGCAGTTCTGGCTGCCTTTCACCTTCATTTATTCTAGAACACCACCTGCAACGCCACCTCACCAGCCTAATTGGAAGGAAATAGCATCTCACCCACTGCCCCCCAAACATCACTCCCAGAGGGCGTAGGACACGGGAAAGCCCGTAATCTAAGGGTGGCTGATGGCTCTGAAGACAGCATGTGGCATCGGAAAGGGCGTTTCTTTTTCTCTGCAGGTTAGAAATTTAAGATAGCCTGCTTAATGTATTTCATTTCCACAATGATATCTATTAAAGCTTCTCACAAGGACATATGCAGCCCAGTATGGGAGCGTAAGTTAAAAATAGCAAATGAAGATAGGAAAATAAGAGTGGGTTCGTCAGAGGAACCAGGATGGTAAATAAATATGCACGCGGATTTACAGACTTGCTGCGATGGCTTCACAGATATGGCTTTGAGCTTCCTAACAGCCAATGCAAAAAGAGAAACATGGTAAATACTATTCGGCGTTCTTGAGAAAACATTCAGGAGAAATGCAAACTAGTAATTATTGTGGCTTTATTCATTAATATGCTCATCTAAGTACTCATCGTGAATACTTGTTGAACACTAGGCTATATATAGGCCTGGGTTAAGAATGCAGAAGAAAAGAAACCCTGTCCCCGCCCTCCCTGGGCTCACTGTAATTGAACACAGAGTCCTACAAATAAACATAGAATTACAGAGTGTGATCCTCATTATGAAACAAAGCCAAGGCTGCTAAGAGAGAGAAGCAGGGAGAGCCAGAGAAAGCCCCTTTCAGAAAGCGACATTTAAGGGACAAACGTACTATTGAAACAGATACTGAATTCACAATCGGATTCACCACAGTGAGGGCTGGAAACGGGATTCTAGCTCAGCGCTCTATCTTTCAATCTGGAATGTCATAAATCTAATTATTAAGCATTTGTCACGCACACACGCTGTGTCAACGAAATCACAGAGGCCGTCTGGCCCGGAGGCTCGAGAGCTTGGGTTCAGATCGCAACACTGACTGACCGGCTATGTGACGGGAGCAGCCACTTTGCCCCCCGTCTCTGCTGCCCCCCCCCCTTGGCTGTGAGCAGCGTTGTGGTTGTCTTTGCATCCCCCACTCCTAGCACTCTGCAAAACGAGGTGGCCATCTTCCTGCCACAGGGTGGGCGCTTGACAAGCGCTTCTTGATTGGACCGGCTCACTCTTAACAGTTGTGACAGTAACTGCCATGTGGATGGATTTTACTCTTTAGGGATTTGAGCCACTCAGGCTCAAGTAATATTCCATTGTATACAAATACGACATCTTCTTTATCCATTCAGCAGTCAATGGACATTTGGGCTCTTTCCATACTTTGGCTACTGTTGATCATGCTGCTATAAGCATGGGGGTGCGTGTGCCCCTTTGAGACAGCACATCTGTATCCCTTGGATACATGCCTAGTAGTGCAATTGCTGGGTCGTAGGGTAGTTCCATTTTTAGGTTTTTGAGGAACCTCCATACTGTTTTCCAGAGTGGCTGCACCAGCTTGCATTCCCACCAGCAGTGCAAAAGAGATCCTCTTTCTCCGCATCCTCGCCAACATCTGTTGTTGCCTGCGTTGTTCATGTTAGCCATTCTGACAGGTGGGAGGTGATATCTCATTGTGGTTTCGACTTGTATTTCCACGATGATAAGTGATGTTGAGCATTTTTTTCCGTTTGTCGGTTGCCCATCTGGATGTCTTCTTTGGAGAAGTGTCTATTCGTGTTTTTTGCCCATTTCTTTACTGGGTTATTTGTTTTTTGGGTGTTGAGTTTGCTAAGTTCTTTATAGATTTTGGAAACCATCCCTTTATCTGATATGTCATTTGCAAATATCTTCTCCCATTCTGTCGGTTGCCTTTTAGTTTTGCCGATTGTTTCCTTCGCTGTGCAGAAGCTTTTTATTTTGATGAGGTCCCAGTAGTTCATTTTTGCTTTTGTTTCCCTTGCCTCCGGAGACGTGTTGAGTAAGAAGTTGCTGCGGCCGAGGTCAAAGAGGTTTTTGCCTGCTTTCTCCTTGAGGATTTTGATTGCTTCCTGTCTTGTGTTTAGGTCTTTCATCCATTTTGAGTTTATTTTTGTGTGTGGTGTAAGAATGTGGTCCGGGTTCATTCTTCTGTATGTCCCTGCCCAGTTTTCCCAGCACCACTTGCTGAACAGACTGTCTTTATTCCATTGGATATTCTCGCCTGCTTTGTCAAAGATGAGTTGGCCATACGTTTGTGGGTCCATTTCTGGGTTCTCTGTTCGGTTCACTGATCTGAGAGTCTGTTCTTGTGCCAGTCCCATACTGTCTTGATGATTACAGCTTTGCAGTATAGCTTGCAGTCTGGGATTGTGACGCCTCCTGCTTTGGTTTTCTTTTTCAGGATTGCTTTGGCTATTCGGGGTCTTCCTGGTTCCATATAAATTTTAGGATTGTTTGTCCTAGCTCTGTGAAGAATGCTGGTGTTATTTTGATAGGGAGTGCTGTGTTTCGTTCTTAACTAAAAGTAAATGCCACGTACTCAGTGGTTTTTATTTCACTTCTAGATACTTGCACATGCTACCAACACTCTCTACCTTCAGTTTATTGATGAGTAAGGAGGGGTTAAAAGGAAAGGAAGCTGTGGATTGCTCTCTGTCTCCCTTTCTGTGACTTCATTTCCAGTACACTGGCTAGTAACAGGAGACAACATGAGTAAGAAAGGACAAGATAGAGTTCTTTCGTTGTTCGTGTTTTCGAGAATGTGTTGCCTTCCTTCTGCATTGGGAGCGATTTCCAATTTAATAGAAAGCATGACTTCTCAGGGCTGTCAGTGGCCCTACAAGCTCCACTGTAGATACCACACACACATCTTGCATTCACTTTGAGGGTTGCTGGTCCTCTAGAATTATCTGCCTGGGGGGCATCACGAATGCGATGTGCTAAAGGGACAGCAATGGACAGGGGCGTGTGCATTGACGTGTCTTCTCTGCTCACATAGATGCCTCAGTGTCCATCAGATTTTTTAAAAAATACTTTGCTTTTTTTTTAGAGCAGTCACACCTGCCCCCTCACATGCAGAGCATCCCCCACTGGAGTAGTACATTTGTTATAATTGATGGACCTACACGGACACGCTATACTCACCCAAAGTCCACAGCGTTAGCATTCTCTCTTGATGTTATGTGTTCCGTGGGATTAGGCAAATGTGTAAAGACATGCACCTGCTATTGTAGTGTCGTACAGAATAACGTCACTGCCCTAAAGATCCTCTGTAGTCTACCTATTCATCCCTTCTTGCCCCAACCCCTGGAAACCATTATATTTTTCCAAACATTTAATGTTTATTTATTTCTGAGAGAGAGGGAGAGAACATAAGCAGGGGAGGGGTGGAGAGAGAGGGAGACAGACAATCTGAAGCAGGCTCCAGGCTCTGAGCTGTCAGCACAGAGCCCAACGTGGGGCTCGAACTCACGAACCGCAAGATCATGACCTGAGCCGAAGTCGGACGCTCAACCGACTGAGCCGCCCCGGCGCCCCAACCCTTACTGTTTTCAATGTCCCCTAGCTTTGTCTGCTTCAGAATGTCATGCAGCTGGGCTCAAACAGGATGTAGCCTTCTCAGAGTGGCTTCTCTGCCTTAGTGACATGCATTTAAGTTTCTTCCATGTCTTTTCAGGGCTTGACAGCTTGTTTCTTCTTAGTGCTGAGTACCGTAATAATAAGAGTAGTGTTCACTTGCTAAGGATGTCATGGTTATTTTCCAGTTTTGGCGATTATGAAGAAAGCTGCTAGAATCACCCACGAGCAGGTGTCTGTGAGGACATGAGCTTCCAGTTCCTTGGGGCAAATACCAGGGAGCACAAACACTGGACCATATGGTAAGAGCGTGTTTAGTTTTACAAGAACTCGCCCAACTGTCTTGCAAAGGGTGTGCACCATCTTGCCTTCCCACCAGCAGTGAGCAAGAAGCCCTGTCACTCCACATGTCACTCCACATCCGTGGCCGCACATCATGTGGCCGGGGTGCCAGATCGGGCTGTCCTGTCACATTTTACTTCCACCAGCAAGAGTCCAGAGGTGAAATTATTAAGGATTTCAAAATGGTGACTGCAGGGCATTAGTCCAAACTCGGGGTCCTGGGTGTTGAGAAGGACGAACTTTTTGGTGGAAGAATTTACTTCCTGGTGTCCCCCCCCCCCACGGGGTTCACTAAGAAGAGAGCTCTTCTTGGCCATACGTACTTTCGGTGGTGGTCACCGTCACACCTCGTGACTCAGTTTGCCTCTTAATCTTCACCCTTTACAGTCTCCACCCCCTCTTCAAATATTGACGAACTCATAAAGTTGTCAGCTCCTGCAGGCAAACTGCTCTCCTGGAATCTGTATTGCATCCGGTCACTGTGTCCAAAAAGAGTCCACTGGAAATCTGAAACCTGAACCCTCTCCGGCACCCTTTCTGGGTCTCTTCCTGGACGGCCTTGCCAACGCTCCCTCCTCCTATGTGCGGGATTCTCTCTCCCTCTGAACCCATTTCAGCTGTGTGCTTGATCACTGAGCCAGAGTGGGGCATGACCCAGACGTCACAGCGTGGTCATGTGTGCCGAGACAGAAAATCTAGTACACACCTTTGTTTTTTGGGTGTCCACCCATCACTGGCCATTCTTCCGAGCCCTTGCTTATACATTCGCCAATATGCTCCTTATAATCCCGACACAACAGGCATCTATTTGGGTAAGGAGAAAACAGGCTCAGAGAAGGATAATGTCTTGCCCTCAATCAAACCGGGGACTGATGCTGGAATCAAGTTCCCAAGGCTAAACCCGGGACCCAGTCTCGGTTAGAAACCCAGACTCTGGAGTCAAACAGTCTGAAAAAGAATCCTGGCTCCAGCAGCTGATTAGCTGTGTGACCTTGGGCGGGTGACTTGCCCTCTCTGTGCTTCAGTTTGATCGTCTATCAGACGAGGCTATTGGCAGCATCCAAATCACAGAGGGGTTGTAGGAATTAAGTGAGCTAGTTTGCAGGGACTACTCAGCACTGTGCCTGGCACCTAGCATGCTTAACGAAATGACACAGCCACTTAACAGGTAGGGCTGGGGTTTAAACACATGCATCTAACTTCCGGACCTGGGCTCTCAACAGTTGGATATATATAAAAATATGGTATATACATCCATGCGTAAAGACACCAAAAGGCACACACAGGTCATTAAAAGGAGAGAAAAAAAATAGTAGTAACAAGACCGACAGGCGATCTAGAACCCACGTGCGGACCGCAGGAAACGTCGATCACTTGATTACGCTCATCTGTGTGCAATCTCTGTCTCGGAACCATGTTTCTAACTCAAGCAATATTTGGGGAGCTACGCTGGATGCCTTCCCACGTCTCACCCTCCGACTCCCACTGGCGTGTGAGAACACCTTGCAAAGGACGGGTCAGCGAGACGCTTCAGTTCAAAGCACAGATTTCTGACTCAGCTCATTCTCTGGCCCTGGTGACAGAGTCGGGCTATGTTGCCGTCCCCTGCAAAGGCCACGTCTGCCATTTCCCCTAATCCAGAACCGTGGTGTCCATCCTTCCGTGTGATTTACTGGCTTCCGTGAGAGAGGGTTGGCGATCATCAGCAGAGTGGTTACGAGCGGGGCCCCTGGCGTCAGACCCCAGTTTGGATACTGGCTCTTGCGTCCAGACTGTGAGAAACCGACTATGGTGCACCTCCTCGCTCTAAAATGGGGGCGTTAACGTCTGCCCTGAGGATCACATGTTTCCGAAGACAGAAACCCAAGCCCAGACGCTGGCCCACGCTAAGGGCTACCTGCTGCTATCGTCTACCACCCAGCCCACGGAAATGGGTGGATGCTTAAGACCACGATGTGATCACTGACTCAGAGACTAAATGTGTCTTCCCCGGGACCATGCACCTTCTTTCCTTGCAAAAATAGCATCTCGCTTGCTCGTGTACGTGGAGTGACAGCCAAAAGTCGGCACCTTGCCTCGTTTGTTAACGGGCTCATGGGATGTTGAATCCAATGTGGGAGAGACCATACTTGGGTTTGGATCCTCTTTCTGCCGCAGACCTGCCAGGTGAATGGGAGCAGGTTTCTTAAGCTCCCTGGGACTGTTTCCTCGATGTGACACGGGAATGCGATGCCTGGTGGCTCTCGGATGTTTAGGACGCTGCCTGGTCCGTGACTTGTGACGGGTGTCAGCGGAGGGCAGCTCCTGTTATTATTATTAACAATATCCCTGAGGTATGAGACAAGGACTATGGAAAGGGAGAAGCCACTTGTGTCGCTGGAGGTGGAACAGGCTCCCTCGCCCTCGTAGACACTTGGCACTGACGTTTTCCTTCATTGTGGGGGTGTCCTGGACCATATGGGATGTTTGGCAGCATTTGGGGCCTCGCTGGGTGCCAGTAGCAGTGGTGACAACCCAAAGTGCCCCCGGACGTTCCCAAATGACCCCCGGGGAGTAAAATCACCCCTGCTGAGAACCACCGGGGAGAAGGGTGGGCGAGCGTGGGGACCACTTTGCAGGTATACGTGAGCTCTCGAAACCTGCAAACCCAGAAGGATAAGAGCCTTGGAGGAAGCAGGATAGATATTCCAGAGAGGGGTGAGGGGCAGAGAAGCACACAGCAGGCCCTGGGGTCATGCGGTCGCCCGGCGGGGGAGCGCAGGACATTACTACTGGGGCTCGTAGCGCCACCATTGACACCAAAGGACAAGGCTGTGAACGTGGCCAGATCAGGAGAGCTTGATTGTTACCTTGCTTCCTTGCAGTCTGGGCTTTACCCTCGAAGGTGTTTAAACACCTCGGGGGAGCGTTGGCCAGACTACATAATGAGATTCCGACACCTGCTACAACATGGATGAACCCTAACGACTTTACGCTAAGTGACATAGATCAGGCACGAAAGGACAAATGTTGCGTGACCCCCACTTCCACGAGGCACCCAGAACCCAGAACAGGCCAGCTCACAGACACAGGGGGCAGAATGGCGGTTCCCAGGCCATGGGGAGGAGGGGTGGCGGTTACTGGCTAGTGGGGACAGACTGGGGTTGGGGAAGATACGACAGTTCGGGGGGAGGCTGGCCGCACGACGATAGGCAGGTGTGGAACACCCCTGAGCTGCACACTTAAAAACGGTTCAAACGGTAAACGTTATGTCCCACATATTTTATCACAACAAGGGAATACAGAATGCGTGTTCCATTTGAATTTTCCCAGAAAGCCAGAAAACGAATGAGTAACAGCTTTAAATATATATCCCAAATGTTGCATGGATGTGGTGGGAATATGTCCCGTGCACTCTTTTGGACATAGTTGCACTAAACGATTATTTGTTGCTTATCTGAAGTTCAAATTTAACGGAGTGTCCCTGTAGTTTTATTTGCCAAATCCGGCAACTGTGATTTGGGGCCGTTGCTGAGGAGGGAGCACTCGGGGGGGAGGGAACGGTGACCCACAGACCAAGGAGGGTGCGTTTAGCCAGGAAGAGCAGGAAACTGACAGGGGCTTAGATAGAACATTTCTTGTTTAGTGAACAGGAAATCCACAGGAAGATGCTCCCTTGGTTGACACAGAAGCCCAACAGTGTCTTCAGACTCTTAAGAGAAGAGTCTCCACAAACGTTCGTAGATATTTTTATTGAGAGTGGCCCACTTTGGGGACACCTGCGTGGCTCAGTTGGGTAAGCGACTGACTCTTGATTTTGGCTCAGGTCATGATCTCAAGGTTGGCGTGTTCGAGCCCCACATCGTGCTCTGCGCTGACAGTGCAGAGCCTGCTTGGGATTCTCTCTCTTTCTTTCTCTCTCTCTCTCTCTCTTTGCCCCTCCCCCACTCTCCCTCCCTCTCTCTCCTTGTCTGTCTCGCTTGCGCTCTCTCTCTCAAAATAAATAAAACTTGAAAGAGCGGCCCACTTACATGTGATCCAACACTCTTGGGAGATAGAATCCTTGCCACTCTTGGGTCTGCGTTTGGGAAGAGAGGGGCCACGTTAGCTCCTATATGACAGCATTGATGGGAAAGGAGACACTGACTTCATGGATCCTAGGGTAGACCCGGGGACTAGATTTAGAGTGTGGGTGGGTGGGGGGGTTCACCTAATCTAACCCATGTGATTTGGCAAGACTGGGTTCCAACACCAGCTTCAAGGGCTCCCCGCCCCCTCCTTGCTCAAGTCTACAGCGAGATAAAAGCCATGGGAGGGACAGCACAGCCCCGAGAGGCCACTGAGACAGTGCATGAATCTGCATGAACTGGCAAGGAAATTAAACCGTGTTCGACCCCCACAGTGTCAGGAGTTGGGTTCTTTCTTTTATTTATTTTTATTTTTCTTTAAAACAATTTTTTTAATGTTTATTGATTTTTGAGAGAGAGAGAGAGTGTGTGAGTGGGGAAGGGGCAGAGAAGGAGACACAGAATCCAAAGCCGGCTCCAGGCTCCGAGCCCACGTGGGGCTCGAACTCACGAGCCGTGAGATCATGACCTGAGCCGAAGTCGGATGCTTAACCGACTGAGCCGCCCAGGCGCCCCTGGGTTCTTTCTTTTGATCGTTAGAATTAATGGTCTCCATGCTGAATGGTGTCCTTGGGAGTGGCAAGAGGACAGGAATCTATTTTCTGCCCCTTTTCCAGCTTGTTCCAAGTCTTCATTACGGTGAACCTACCCGTATGGATATTTGCAAGGTTGTCGATATGCTCTGCTGTGGAGAGACTTTGGTCAGAAAGCTGTTCTCAGTTAGAAGCATCTGCAAATACTCCTGCAAATAGAGATGGAAATATGGTATGGTGAGCTGCTAATAATTCTCCCACATCATGTGGACACTCAGGAGATTTTCCTTCCTACAGGGAATGAAATAAGAGGCAGAAAATACCCACTCGAGGGCAGGCAGGGTCCGTTTGGTTTTCTCTTCCTGCCTTCAGGAAAGTGGGTGGCATTCCGGAACAACCATGTCAGTAAACGTCCTTGGTGTTTCTTCTCCATATTACAGCAAACATGAGCTGTAAGACAGAAGCCAGTTAGAGATTTCATGTGTGGCATCCAGGATAGGGCAAAGGTTACTGGGCCGGCCAGACACAGGCAGCTACTGTGTTCGCTATGGCTCTGTGGGTGTCAGATGCGTTTGTAACCCCAGTAGCTGTGACCCCCACCCCCCCAAGTCTTAAATGACGGGCGCAGATTTCTATGCCAACGGTTTCACTTTATTAACATTAGCACTTCAGATTCAAGATGATCCTCTCAAAGCATGGTTTCTACCTTTGCCTTTCTCCTTCCTGATCAATTAGCTCATTCTCCACTGCCATGGTGACAGTGAGGGCACCTTCAGGAAAAGTCCTCCACTTTCCCAGAATACACCCCGGGGGGACCCAGAGAGAATTGCACATGAGCCTGATTTTCATATTTGCACGTGACAGGTGGACCATATTCTCCTAGCGAGGGGGGCAGAGAGTTGAGGGCCAGCTGTATTCACGCGGGACTGGAGGGTGTGTGGACGCCATCCTTTCTTCTTCTCGTTGTTAACTTGAGATCAGTCCGGTGTGATGGTCATCGAGCCTACACTAGATGAAGCAAGTGTCCAGAGGGTCTCTTTACAGAGTCTCAGGAGGCAACCAGACGGCCAACTAATCCCAACTCTGGCATTGACAGCCGTGTGGCTGCGGTACCCTGCCTGGACCACCACTCCGGGACCAACTGCTCATTCCCCAGCTTCTGGAAGGGTTGGCTGGGCATGGCTCTTTCTCTCTCTGGAATTTGCCCTCTCCCCAGACCATTGGCAGTCGGCCCCCAATGACCTGTTGATATAGAGATATGAAGACCTGGTCACCTTGCTTCACTGGGGGCATCTCTCAAGGGGTGACTCAGCCTGGAGCTCCCCCTCTGACTGAGGGCATGGTGAGACCACACCACGGTGTCTGCCTCCTCCTGCCGCCCAACCACGCTTCCTTCCCTCCCTCTCCTGGTGCTTCACAACAGCATGTCGGGATGGACTCCCTACAGGCAAATCTCCACCTCAGAATCCGCTGCCCGTAGGACCAGTCTGTGACGATGGCCTTTGGAAAAGTTGATATTTGACATTAAAATGCACATGGGAAAAGTAGAATAATTCAAAAGGTCACCTTAACAAATGCAAACAAACAGCAACCACAAGCTGGAGCTATAGCCGTCCTAGGCTACCTCCCCAGAGCGACACATTTGTTTGTGTATCATTTACACGGTGATTCTCAAAGTGTGGTCCAGGGATCCATGGACGTCCTCCACCCTCTCAGGGCATCTGTGAAGTCATACAATCTTCATTATAATACTGATCTTGTCTTTTCCACTCCCCTCTCCTCACAGGTGGAGAGAGAATAAAAACGTTCATTGAAATGGTTTCAGATTTCGCACTGCAGCTAACTTTAAGAAACTATCCCTTGTCAAGTGTAGTATCCTAGCACACGTTAGATTTGAAAAAGCTATTAAAGTAACTTCTTTCTTTTCCAGCTACAAAACTGGGCAGGGCTGGGTTTTCTTCATATACTTGAACCCAAACAGCTTATGCAAACATACTGAATGCAGAAGCAAGTATGAGACTCCAGCTGTCTTCCATTAAAGCAGAAATTAAAGAGATTTGCAAAAAACGTAAGATCATACCGTATTTTTGCTTTTCTCCCCCCCCCCCCGTTTTGGAACAAACAAAATAGTTTTGTTTGAAACTGTTGGAAAACCGTTATTTTTCATCAAGATGTTATTTTTGTTAACATGGAATGGATTTATTATTTTTTAATGAAATAATATTTAAGAATTTTTAGTTTTAATTTCTAATACAGTTAACATTGATAGCTCTAACGAAAATAAATAAAAACATGTTGGGGTCTTCAAGAACTTTTAATCGTGTGAAAGAGTTCTAAAGATCAAAACTTAGAGGGCGCCTGGGCGGCTCAGTCGGCTAAGCGTCTGACTCTTGATTTTGGCTCAGGTCATGATCTTACGGCCCTGAGACTGAGCCCCACATTGTGCCGGGCGTGGAGCCTACTCGGGATTTTCTCTCCCTTTCCCTCTGCCCCTCCCCCCACTCTCTCTTCGTCTAAATAAATAAATAAATAAATAAAATGTTGAACTACTGTTTTAGAGCCAACACCTTATTTGTTTGTTGGTTGGTTTACCATTCTATACAATGCCAAATATGTCATTTAAATGAGGCCGGGTATCCCTTTGAGCAGCTGTGTTCCAGATGCATTAAGCATCTGGCCATGTTGGACATTTAAGTGTTTGACACGTTCTTCTGTTATAAACATGGCAGAGATGAACATTCTTGCAACCATAGGATTGCAGCCATTTTCTGGATATTTCTCTTAGAAGCACTTCCCAGATGGTCAAGTGTTGGATCAAAGGGTAGTCATGTTTTAAAAGCATGAGATCGATGATCGATCGATCGATCGATCGATCAATCGATCGCCAGCCAGCCAAATTCCTCTCCAACTAAATGACCTTCTGTGAGCCAGGATCTGGGTCTCTATCACTCAAATTGGTATTTCCACAGTGGGATGGGTGAATGAATAAATCAAAGTATGAGAGGGACTGTTTCTTTGTGTCCAGGTTAAAATCGGGCCTTAGCAGTTAAATTATTTTGTATTTGCTTAGTAAAAGAAAATGGTCTCTTACCAGCATTCTGTCTCATCAATTTTTCCCTTGGTGACATGAGGTTGAAAATGTCATCATGTGCTTCTGGGCGTTTGTCTTTATTCTTTGTCAGCTGCCAAAACGAAGGGGTCCTGACACCCAACTTCTCTCTCAGGCCAGCGCTGGAGCTCCTCGCTGGTTGGCTTTCATTAGTCTTCCAAGGAGAGTACAAATAAAGGGCATGAGGGCCATGATCTTAGTGACTAATTCCTCACGATGTTGGAGAGGAAAGAGTGGTTTTTATTTTTTTTTAATGTTTTTATTTATTTTTGAAGGAGACAGAGAGACAGAGCATGAGCGGGGGGGAGGGGCAGAGAGAGAGGGAGACACAGAATCCGAAGCGCTCTTAGCCGTCAGCACAGAGCCCGATGCAGGGCTCGAACTCACGAACCGTGAGATCATGACCTGAGCCGAAGCCGGACGCTCAACTGACTGAGCCACCCAGGCGCCCCGAAAGAATGGTTTTTTAAAAGCAAGAATTAATTGCCAACATTCAATAAGCAGAGAACTGCATATAAAAATTCACAGTTTGGGGGCGCCTAGGTGGCTCAGTCGGTTAAGCATCTGCCTCTTGGTTTCAGCTCAGGTCGTGATCTCATGGTTCATGAGTTCAAGTCCTGAGTTGGGCTCTGTGCTGACAGTGTGGAGCCTGCTTCTGATTCTGTGTCTCTCTCTCTCTCTGCCCCTCCCCCATTCACTCTCTCTCTCTCTCTCTCTCTCTCAAGAATAAACGTTAGAAAGTATTAAGAAAAAAACCCAGAAACCTAGAAAAAAGATGGTAAGTTTTCCACAGGTGGATTTGAACATTCTCAGTATAGCTAGGTTTGCATTTTCTTCTTCCTGGCGCAGGGTTTTCCAAACGTGAGTTATTCACTGATGGCTTTTACCATGACCCCACGCCACTTAAACAGTTATGTACATATTTTCTTCAAATTGACTTAAAGGAAAGTGGATGAGGCCGCCTGGCATTATTCTCTTGCCATAACTGATCAGAACTGAAACGTTGGCTGTGCTTTCTAAAGGGACACGTGTTGCCTAGTTTACCCGGGTCACCAAGGAAACAAAAGCCAGTATTATCTCCCGCGAATGAAAGGTAACGTTAAAAATAACGCAACAACCGTAAAGAAAGGTCTTACATTTTAGCGAGATTCTCCCGCCTGCCCAAGACCCACAGCGGAGTCCCGTTCACGCGGTTAAAAGATGTTAAAGAAATTCTGGCATCAAACGAAGACTTTCTCTTTGACACAATTAGAAGCCCTCATTGATAATTGAAAAACAAAATCACAGAAGGAATAACGTTCTCATTTTCTTCGTTGGTGATTTGTTGTTATTTAAAGCTCACTTTATATACTATGTAAAATTCTCTTCTCTATCATCACTGGCACGTACTCCGTAATTTGCGAAATGCTCTCCTAGCGAACTATTAATCATGTATTAATTGAATTGAAAATATTTGTATTACTACTTCAGGTACTTTACCTCCTAGCTACTATGTCAACTATTGTGGGTTGAACAATTACTCCACTGTGCTATTTTTGAAAATCCTGACACAACGCCTTGAGATATTCTCTCATACTGCTTTTCCATCATTACGACTTCCTATTTTGTGAATGACCCAAGTCAGGCTTGGAGACGTTAAGGCACTTAGCTTGAAGTTTTCACAACTCTTAAGTGATAGAGTTGAAATCCAAAGGCAGATCTGATATTTCGTGTAGCAGGTTGATGTTATCTACCCTATAGACCAGCTACCAACTTCACTACAGTTTTGCCCCTCCAACCCCCACATCCCCACAACTTGAGAAACCAATGGTGTTCTGATAGCTTCCCTGCCAGAGAGCTAGGATAGGAAACTCTCTCCAAGTGTTATGTTTCCTTAGGAACGAGTGCAGGTGTGGTTTCGGACTCTTGGGACCAATCACAGATGTGATCCACATTGAATTGTACTTTTATCTAGGTGAAATTTGGTAAAATAAGCCACTAGACCATTTGAAGGAGAGTAGGAGTCCAAAAAATGGCACAACTTACATTCTGAGAAAGGGAAAGCATGGCCTGTGCCTTCTTCTGTAGGGATGGATTTACAGAACCTTATGGACCAATCATAGTTGAAAAGACTTGTTTTCTTTGAATCCCAGAAGTTGGGGGCTCCTGTCACTCCTTCGTCAGCTGCCTTAAAGAGGCATCTATCTGCTCATTCATTCATCCTTCCATTCAACCATCCACTCAATCATCCATTCACCCACCTATCCACCCATCCCTCCGAGCATCCAACTATCTATTTATCCATCCATCCATCCACCCACCCCTCCAGTCATCATCTATCCAGCCAGCTAGCTAGGCAACCATTCATCTCCCCATCCATCCATCCATCCATCCACCCACCCATCTCTCCATCCATCCATCCATCTCTCCATCCATCCATCCATCCATCCTTATTTCTTTCAACATTTATTAAGTACTTATGTGCCAGGGTCTGCTCTGAGTGTTGAGATTATAAAAGGACACAAAGATAAAAAGAATATAATCACTGTCTGGGCCACAGAATAACAGGGAGAAACACATGCGTATAATCTGAAAAAAAAAAAAAAGTTCAAATAGCGGTCAGCAAAGGGGGACTATTGCTGAGGATGAGACACCCTATCTCAGCCTAGGGTGGGGAAGAAAGCCTTCCTGAAGGAAACATCTTATACATGAGAATTGAATAAAATGTGGCATTGGTCAGGTGAGAACCAGCAGCCTGGTAGGGTGGAGAAAGTTGTTTCTAGCACAGAGTTGCCTATGCAAAGGCCCTGCACACACAGCACTTCTAGTGGTAGAATGCTGGCGTATCAGGGGCATATAAGGCCCTTGAGGTTTTGAGGAGACCGCCTCCCCCTGGGTTGATCTTCCTGGATATTCAGATTCCTGCCTGGGCTCCCTCTGCCGAAGGACCTGGATTTTTCATTTGTGTTTGCATTCTGATGTTGGCTGAATCTTGGTCAATATTGTCTCAGGTCGTTGGGCACCAGGATTAAATGCCACAGTATTACTCAGAGCAATTAACCTTTAGTGTTCAGCCCAGCACACCCACTGTAACCCTGTCAAAAAAGAGACTGGGCTTCTCCCCAGCTCGTTTCTCCTGGCCTAGGGCTGCCTGGTGGTAGACATTTGGTGTAGAATTAATTTGGCTGCGGACAAATATTGTGGAGACTCTCCCAGGCAGCTGAGGTTAAACCAGTACAGGGTCTGATTTTTGCATCTTCTTGGAATCCCCATGGAGGCTTAACCCATTTTAAGTAAGGCTGAGAGTTGAAAACCAATAGGTTTCCTTCACTCTTTTGCAAAGAACAATTTTATAGCACAGTGAGTTTGACTGGACAACTCAAACCTATCACTCCCAAAATACTACGGTGCCTGACATTGACTTCACCTGAAAACTAAGAAAAAGGGGGTTTGGCATTGAAACGGCTGTGTGATCTTGGGCACACAAGATCGATGTGTGTTATCTATGTCTTATCGATGTGTGTTAAATACAATAAAAAGTAGGCACAGGGCATAGGGCAGTGGTTAAGAGCAAAGGTGGAGGAGCTAGGCAGATTTGGGTTCTACTGTGAGCTCTGTCACCTCTTGGCTGGGCGAGTACTCAGTTTATTCACTACCAAAATGAGCATAATATTTTCTTTCTTGGGACTGTGTGGGGTTGGTGTGAGCTTGTGCCCATAAAGCTCTTGGTGTCAAGTCAGCATAAAATAAACGGAGGTTGTTTGGTGCGGTGTTATTATTAGCTTCAATTTAAGCGCCAGCAGAGTTGGCCAAACAAAGAGTTATCCAATCAGATGTGCAGGAGCAAAGAAACTCCATGACCTTGCAATTTCAACCTCCTGCCCTTCTGCATGTCCCCGAGAGTCCTCTAAGTGACAAGGACCTCTGCGGGAGGCAGAGGGGACCTTGATTCATCTTGACAAGGGTCCTGGGACGCAGGCAATATCAGTCTTCTTTTACAAATGTGGTTCAGAGTCTTGGTGACCAAGCATGAGTCATTTCACTTCCTTCCACTTCAAATTCTTCATCTGTAGAATAGGAATAATAGTACCTACTCCTCGGGCCCCTGGGCGGCTCAGTTGGTTAAGCGTCTGCCTCTTGATTTCAGCTCAGGTCATGATCTCACGGTTCATGAGTTCGAGCCCTGCACCGGGCTCAGCACTGACACTGCGGAGCCTGCTTGGGATTCTCCCTCTCTCTCTGTCTCTCTCTCTCTCTGTTCTCTGTTTCTCCCTTGCTTGTGCTCTCTCTATATATACCTCAAAATAAATACATAAACTTAAAAAATAGTAGCTAGTCCTAAAGCATGGGTGAATACCAAGTGAGACAGGACATAGAAAGCCTGCAACGTTGTGCCTTGCACACAGTCAGCGCTTGCTCGATGTGTGCAATGATTCAATTACTGCAATTTTTAGTGCTCTATTGACTTAGCCCACTCTCAGTCCTGCCCTAAACTCCGAAGAGACAGAAGAGCATTTTGAAAACCGGGCACTACAGCTTTCTCTCCGTATCATGACATTCCATGATGACACATTTATGGCTACCGATTTCCTGCGAATCATATTTTTTCTTGTCTCGGTTACAGTGTGTAAACTTCCACAAGGGGACACTGCCTTGTTTGAAAGCCAAGAACAGCTGTGCACAGAACATGTGCTAGAAGGGAGCTTCTCAAATAATCCCACACCCTTGCCACCAAGTTCCTGTTCTGAAGAGCAGCTTTGTATTCTTGGTGATAAAGGAAAGAATTTCAGTAACTGGGTCTTCCCCTATTGGTTTTCTCCTACGACTATGGAATCCTAAGTCAGTGGCTAGAATCCAAAGGAGCCAGCCACTAGAACCTCAGTAAGGGTCAAAAGGAAACAGACAGCACACTCCGATGAGAACAATCCAAGGATGCTTTATCTCCTGAGAGACTGATCACTGAGGTGTGGGCATGGCTTAGCAAAGGACAAAGCACAGAAACCCCAAGGTAGCCTGAAAGAGAGTGGGATAAAGCCGGTTGCTTTAGGAGCAGTGACTTTTTGTGGAAGGACACAGCCAGCCTGGGATCACCTCACTCTCCTTTCTTTCTCTTGCTCCCTGCCTGGTGTCCTCACCGGCCAAACCCAACCGGAGTACAAGGGCATGGCACTACGTCCATTGTGTGTTGACATAGTCCGCCAGCCTGGCCTTGGGAGGCAGAGCCCAGGTGGAGAGGGGTCCGAGGTGGGCAGGGAGGGGCAAACAGACGGAATGTCCCTGGAGAGGTGGGGCTAATGGGCCACCCGGGTGTGAAGGCATTGGAGATATTGATCCTGTAAGACCAGTCGCATTTTTGATGGACCATTGAGATTGCAACTCAAGGTATCAATTAAAGTTGGGCAAATCTTCGAAAACAAGAATATCGTGTTGCATTCCAACCCAAGAACTACCACGTTTTTCTCAGGGAAGCAAACTGTAAAGCCCAGATAACAGAATGTTTGACTGAGGTAAAACAGATCTTATGATTCACCTCTGCCAACAGGTGATTCTTTTGTTTGCACACACAGAGCCTGTAAAATGCCCTGAGGACGCCTCTAGCAGCCGATAGCGTGGAGGTTGCTTTGACTGTGGTCTGGGCCTGCTTTGTTCCTCCCTGTTGGGTTTTATGCTCACCAGGACCCCGTTTCGTTTGCACTCCTACCTGCTCCGTTAGTGATACTTAAAATGCATAGTAAATGATTCAGTAAACCGTAAGGATCAAAACAAAAGGAATTGTTGCTGCAGTGAAAGATCAGTCAAGTTCCTTGAGGGGGAAAAACTCAGCGAAGGCCAACTTAAAAAAAAACAAAAACAGTTGTCAAATCAGTTATGAACAAGGCAACAGTGGATGATGATGGTGGGGCAACATAAGAATCTAGAAAGGTGTATTTATACTTTGTGCTTGTTAGGGACATATTTTCCCCTTGTCTCCAGTTCATACTAACATCCAGGCTTTAAAGATTCCTGCCTTGAGGGATTTTTCGAGAAGGGCAGAAGCTTCTGCGGAAATCACTTTAGTTGAAAGCCTTGGGAGTTTCCTGGAATCTCTGACATCCTTTTATTCATCCGCAAACTTTTCTCATGCCTCTTCCTCTCTTGTGCTTCAGAGATACCTCGAAACATTTCTTCACCGGCCTCTTAACATCACCAAGGATGGGACAGGCCCTTCATTTCACACTATTTCTGCTTTGTAGCAAAATTCTTTGAGGGAGCTGAGAACGTTTTGAGCGAGAGCGTCCCTCCTGTCTGCTCACGTGGCATCTTCTTCACCGTCTCTCCACTAGATGGCGAGCCCACGAGGACTGGGAACGTGCCTCAGGCGTCTTGGTCCCCTCACTGCCCAGCATGCTCTGGAACATTCTCAGCGACCAATAAACGCTTATGGAATTATCTGAAAAGGTTTCTGAAGAATATTGTCCGAAACACAAAGGGACCCAGAGACTTTGTATTTATAGATAGTAACATTTGATGCAAGCTCCTTAAACTCAAAGGAGCTTTGGGGGCTAAGCTTGCTGACGATCAAGTCTGAATGAGTAAATAAGCAAGGGCAGAAATGATCAAGACACTATTAGGCCAAGGAAGTGGGTACCCTAAGTTTGTTCAGGTTTTTCTTTCTAATGACCTATTTCCTCTCTTTGCCTGAAAGACTCATGTATCGGTAGGGAATACTCTTGGCCACAAGAAGCAGAATGCCCCCAAAGCAGTGGTTTAAACCATAAGTGCGTTTACTTATAGCTTAAGAAATCCACAGAACTGCAGCCCCGGGGTGATACCGTGACTTCATAATGTCATCAAGGAAAGTAAAACCTACCGTCTTTCCACTGAACTGTCCTCGAAACCTTGACTTTTGTCCTTGGGGTGATGATATCATGGTTGTACTGATCTGAATGTTACATCCTGACATGACAGCATCCAAAGCAGGAAGGGGCGTCTCGTCTTCTTTATGTGGTTTTCTCTGATGGGAGGAAAATGTCTCCAAGAACCTCTGACAGAGTTTCCCTTCCCTCGCTGGCCATCCCTGAGCCAATTGGGCCACTTGTCCACCTGCAGACAAATCACTGGAAAACTGTAACGGGTTGCCAAGAGCTGCTGTTGGCTTGAAGCAAGTGAGGCTCCCCCCCCCCAGGGCTGGATGCCTCGCCGCCTGGAACGACGAACCGGGTTCTGCTTGCAAAGATGTGGGGGGATCAACAGTGCCTGGTGCAGGGTTTTCGTCACCGCGGCGTATCTCAAATATCGACATATTTACTTTTAACGTAGGAGTTTAGAAATCACGAGAGGTCCCTCGAGAAACGAGCCAGACTGTGTTCAGCGTTCGTGCTTCCCCGTAATGTGGCTTTTGTGTCATCACGAAAGGTTGAAAGACGGCAGTGAGGTCTGAGCCTGTGGTCAGGGCAAAGACATGTCAACAGGAGCATCTCTGAGACCGTGTGAAGCACCTGGGTTCTGCAGACGGAAGAAGGGCAGGTCAGGGACAGAGGTAGTTCAGCAGAAACAGAGACAGTAACCTCATAGTGAACCCTTGGGCCACTGGAACCCCAGTTTCCCACCTAGAAAATTAGGGATGATAGTAGGTAGGATTAAACAATACCGTATGTTTAAGTACTCAGCACAGGGCCTGGCATTGTTCATAAATAGTAGCTATCATATTATTATTGTTACTTTCTAATATTGTGTGATTTTTTTAATTGTTTATTTATTTGGGGGGGGAGGGACAGAGAGAGACAGGGAGAGAGAGAACCCCAAGCAGGCTCTGCACCATCAGCACGGGGCCCCATGCGGGGCTCGATCCCACGAACCTCGAGATCATGACCTGAGCTGAAATCGAGAGGCGGAAGCTTGCCTGACGGAGCCACCCAGGCGCCCCGTATGATTATTTTTTAAAAAGCAGAGACCCTATAACCAGGGCTGAGATTGAAGATTTGCAGATGGATTCATTTGGAAAAAAAAAAAAGAAGAAGAAGAAGAAGGGATGTGATATTTCCTGCATCTAAATGTGGGGGAGGACATTCCCATTCATCACATTAGGGAATTAAGTGCCTTTGAAAATCACGCTCCCTGAAGAACACTGACCTTCCACTTCTGCTCACCGTACCGCAGCTGGTGTGGTCACACTTTCATCCTGCTGTTTCTGCCGTCTCTACACTGAATTAGTAGGCATGTGTGCTTTAGATTGCCTGTCTGTCCGTCTGTCCATCTGTCCACCTATCGACCTACCTAATCTATGTAGAACTTCATATCTGACATCCGCCACAGCATTATCTCATTTAATCCTCACCAAATCCCACAGGCGAGAACAGAGGCTTTCAAACTCTACTGATGGTCACTGACGATTAAGACACACAAATTTATGCATGCATAGAAATTTGTGCGTGTGTGTGCACGCACACACACACACACACCTGAAAAAAAATGCTCATACTTACTCTATGTGATACATTTTATTTCAGTTATAGTCTACTGTATCCTACGCTGGTCTTTAAAAAATATATATATATTCCTTGTGAGCCACGATATTGATTTTGTGAAACATTAGGAGATTGAGTTCTTATCCCGGGTTCACAGAACGGAAGTTCAGAGAGGTTCAGGCAGGTTACAGAACAGGTCTGAAGAAACTCGGCCAATCAGAGTCAGGCTGACATTGGACCAAGTTCTCCTCTGATGGCTGAGCATTCACCACGAGACCCCGCAGTCACCCACACTACCTCTTTCTGGGGAGGAGAGCCCAGTGTGCTCATGATGGAGAGCTGGCCGGGCCCTCCCACCTGCCGGCTGGCTCCGGGGTCCTCCCTCCTGGCTGCACACGGGAGTCACCTTGAGCCGCCCTCCACTGGGGCTTAAGTTTCCCTAGGTCCTAAGTGGGCATGCTCGGAGGTACTTTTTATTCTTTCCAGGTGACTCAGGTCATGTCAATATTCATCCAGGGTGACAATCCCTGTAGGAGGGAGCCGTGTCAGGCCCTCACTCTTCCTGTTTTGGTGCGGGCAGAGATTACAGCTTTGCTAATTGGCTGCGGCATTTATAACCAGAGATCAAACAATATGTGCAAAGCAGAAACACCACGCATGTTATTAAAGCAAGCATGTGTGCAAAACACAGTGTTCTTTCAACTGCAGTATTGTTTCTCTCTTCCCCCAGCTGGCGCGCGAGGATGTAATGCCACCGCAGAACCAGCCGTGGGGAGGAAAAAAATGCTTCTCTGATTTTGTCTGCAACCATCCACTTTCATTCAACTTTCCCTCAAGAAGAGAACAATACCTCCCATTGAACGGGACTCGGAGCTTGAATCTGAGTCTGCTTTAATAATGCCGGCCTTTTCTGTTCCGTGTATAATTATTTAAACACCCTGGGTCATAAGGTCCTCCTGCGAGTTGGAAGCCTGCCTTATTTTCATATCTACGGCATCAAAAGCCCCCAAAATACAGTCAAATTGAATTTTCTCCTCCTGAATAGATCGAAGATTTTGTGAATTCTAATTGGTTCCTCCATGTGAACAATTTATTCTTGGAGCTGGAGAACTGTCCTTTGTGAATCACGGAGGAGCCCATCCTCCGTGAGAGTCCGTTTCCTTAAGCATTAAGAATTTGTGGTCTGTTTCCTGATGTTGAAAAAGTATGTACTTTTTTTTTTTTTAATTTTAGAGAAAGAGAAAGCATGAGTCGGGGAGAGGGGCAGAGGGAGAGAGAGAGAGAGAGAGAGAGAGAGAGAGAGAGAGAATCTTAAGCAGGCTCCACACTCAGCACAGAGCCTGACGTGGGGCTCGATCCCACGACCCTGGGATCATGACCTGAGTTGAAATCAAGGCTCGGACGCCCCACCAACTGAGCCACACGGGCACCCCAAGTACTTTTTAACAGCATCAACTCCCAACCCACCGATTTAGAAAATAAATAAGAGTGAAAATCTCCTACTTAAGACTTGAGAAAGCCCATATTCCCACTGAGTTGTGCAAAAACTTTAGGGAATTCACAATAACGACTTTTTCATACCTTTTCCAAGTGTTAAATGGGTAACACAGTTCCTTCTTCCAAAGAGAGACCTACGTTCTTTTTTTATTTTTATTTTTATTTTATTTTTTATTTGTTAAAATTTACATCCAAATTAGTCAGCATCTAGTGCAACAATGATTTCAGGAGTAGATTCCTTAGTGCCCCTGACCCATTGAGCCCATCCGCCCTCCCACACCCCCTCCAGTAACCCTCAGTTTGTTCTCCATATTTAGGAGTCTCTTCTGTTTTGGAGAGACCTACATTCTTAAAGAAAATGAGGAAGAGCCAAATGTATAACTGGCCTTGAGATCCATGGATCTTCATTTTTAAAAATACAACGTAATGCTTCATGAGAGTCACTAGTTCATTCTAATAGCTGGCATCGATTGGATCATTGCTATGTGTGGGCATCTCGTCAAATTCTGGCTTGGATGATCACACCTGATTTCAATAACAACCATATCAGCTAGGAAATGGCATTAACTCCGATTTTCAGGTGATCAAACCTGGGTTCAGTGAGGTTAATGCCCCATATAAGTATGACGCCCATATTACATGACCTACAGGTGTCATTCCCAAGGCAGGAATGCATGTCCCAAGACTACTGAGGACCCAGTCACTTCTCCCCAAAACATGGTAGGTTGTCAGTGGTGGATAGCAAGATGCTTTTAGGCTTTACACAAATGGATTCTGTGTGTTTTAAATGAATCAATAAAACAGCAAACTTATGGTCAAGTAATGTCCTTCACAGGATTGAGCAAGATTACTCCTTAGGACAAGGACACGTAAAAGCAAAATGAATGGATTACAGGAAAAATATGGAGCAAATAGTAATGTAGGTATTACATGCCAAAAATGTCAATAGTTGGGGCGCCTGGGTGGCTCAGTCGGTTAAGCGGCTGACTTCGGCTCAGGTCATGATCTCGCGGTCCGTGAGTTCGAGCCCCGTGTCGGGCTCTGTGCTGCCCGCTCAGAGTCTGGAGCCTGTTTCAGATTCTGGGTCTCCCTCTCACTCCCCCTCTTCACTTGTGCTCTGTCTCTCAAAAATGAATGAATGTTAAAAAATTTTTAAATGTTAATAGCTTATTGGAATAACTAGAGAATAATTTTTTTTTAATTTTTTTAACGTTTATTTATTTTTGAGACAGAGAGAGACAGAGCATGAACGGGGGAGGGTCAGAGAGAGGGAGACGCAGAATCGGAAACAGGCTCCAGGCTCTGAGCTGTCCGCACAGAGCCCGACGCGGGGCTCGAACTCACGGACCGAGAGATCGTGACCTGGCTGAAGTCGGACGCTCAACCGACTGAGCCACCCAGGCGCCCCGAGAATAATTTTTTAAGTGGTGGAATAGCGAATGTAGTGGGCCCTTGACTATATATCTTTAAAGAGTGACGTCATTATCATTTCTAGAATCATAAGACGATATAATCAGAGCCCCTAACTGTCCAGGGCAGGGGTGTAGTCACAACTCCGCTTTTTCCCATGGGGCATAGCCCGGGGCTGGACGCCTGGCAATTTGCCCTCAGTAAATGCTGCTGAACGTGTGGTGTGGCTGAAGGAGCCCAAATGATCTTGCTGCTCTCTCACCAAGTTGCTGTGTGACCTTAGGCAAATCACTTCACCTCCCTGTGCCCTATTTTTTTTTTTCCTTTATAGAACTTAGGGGAGGGGAAAGTTTGCATCTAAAGCATATTCTAGTGCTAAACTGGGAGATGTGTGTTAACTAGCCCAGAACGTATTTACGGGGCGCTTCTCCCAGCTAATATTTTGCGAGGTAGCACAGCATGGGGGTTCGGAGCAGGGAGCTCTGGGGGCAGGTGGTTTGAATTCCGTCTCCATCCCTTTTTGCTGTGTGGCTTTAAGTGAGGTCCTTAAGTGCCTTCCGCCTCAGTTTTTCACAGCAAGCAGGAGGGCGGTCTGCCAAAGTGCAGACCCTGGCCGGGCACGTTGCAAATGTTAGTAAATGCTACCCTGCACTTTTACTACGATGGGCCAGGCACCACTTAGGTCGGAATGGGGGGAACTGTCTTTTTTTTAAATGCACAAATCCTATTTATTTCCTAAAGAAATAAAGGCGAGGAAGGCGGTGGTCAGGGTCCCGTGTCCTATCGCATCGGCGGAGATTAATTTCCCGAGCGCGATTTTCACCCCAGACACCTATGCACTTCCTGAGATAACCAGCAGGTGGTGGGGTTGGATTACATTTTAGGCCGCCAGGGCCTGGCGCTCCCTCCGCTGGGAGCTTTGTGAAACGGTAAATAATTGTCTTTTTCATTTTCAATACCTGGGATCAGCAGCTGCTGGAATCAGTTAAGCCTATCAATGTCCCTTAAGGCAAGAAATCTCAAAGAAGAAGTTCCGCTAGAGCGCTGGTTCTCACACTGTCGGCAGGCATCGTTGACATCGCCTGGGGGGCCTGTGGGAAATGGCAGATTCTCCAGACTCGCCTCCTAGGGGCTGAATGAGAACCTCTAGGGGGTGGGCCCAGCCCTCGGTGTTTTCTGGAGCCCTGGGTGACGCCCGTGCCCTTGGGGTCGAGAACGCCCACGCTGGAGCAGTCCTTAAGGGCAGCCAGCTCTCAGTTTTGACTCCAAAGGTAAATCGGTAAAGAAGGGGCATTTGGCGAGTCCAGGGACCAGAAATTTTGACCGCCGTGCGGGGCTTGTTAGAAATTCAGTCTCAGGACCCACCCGGTTGTATTGGAGAAGTTGCATTTTAACCAGGTCCCAGGGATTCTGTACAATCTCTTTCTTTCTCTTTTCTCCCCCCTCCTCTCCCTCTTGCTATCCCCAGTGCTCACTTCTTCAGCAACAGTTCTGACTGCAAACCTCAGTAGGGTTGGTTGCTAAGGAAGAAAAGGACCGAAGGATGGGGGGGGGGGGGGAGGGAAGACCTCTCCACCTCCTGTCCTGAAAGAACTGGCTTGAGAACGTTGTTCCTCGCCCGAGGCTTAGCACTACCTGAGTCCAGCAGCGAGCAGGTGACCGACCGTGTGGGCCACCATCCAAACTTATGCTTCTCTAGCCACAATGCACACCAGAATCTTCCAGGGAGTTTGCCAAACACAGTTTTTGCTTCAATAGATCCGGAGGGGGCCTATGCATTTATATTTCTAACAAGGTCCCAGATGCTGGAGGCTGCTGGCCCAGGGGCTCCACTTTGAGAACCACTGATACATACCTCAGATTCTAAATCATTCTGGTGACTTGGAGTCATGAGAATACACTGCCCACAAGTGAAAACCGATGAAGGAGGAAAAGAGGGAGAAGATGGAGAGAAGGGGGGGGGCGGGGGATGGCGTCTCTATGGGTTTCTAGACGTTGCTCAATTCCCACCCTCTCTCTGAAGCTTCCGGACAGGGACACTTCTGCCCAAAGGATCCTTCTGTCCTCGGGGCGTGCAGTTCATGGCATGCACGGCGATTCGAGGGGGAGTGAAATAACCACAGATTAGCAGCAACAGAGCTCTTACCTTCCCTTGGCCGAAGGGATCAGGAAAGTCACCACAGAATTTAGGAGAGGGTCAGGTAGGGGGAACTCTCTTGAGAGGAGCAAAGTCCATAGACAGCCTGAGGCCACACTCGAGGAAGATGTCAGGGGGATTGCCCCCCCCCCCTTACCCCATCATTGTATTCTCTCCCTCCAGCCATCTGCTAGGATTCCCCATTGGCCGAAACCAGTCAGGGAAGATGGGAGCCTTGATGTCCTTACAGGTAGTCCTTACTGGTCTATATAGGATGTCGAAGAGCAGAATGATAATCTGGGGGCCAAATGGAAGACATCCATCGAGCTCACTGGTCTAGCGATGAGCAGATAACCCAGTCTGGCCAATGAGATGTATGGGAAAATCTGCGGGCTGCTTCTGGGAAAGATGTTCTTCCCTGACTGCTCTAGGAAGAAAGCTCCTCCCCTTCCTGCCTGCCTGGGATGCTATACTTCTTGGACCTTCTGCAGCCACCTTGTGACTATGAGGAGTACCGAGAGCAAGACTGCGGTACCAAGAGAAAGGGGTGAGGTCAGCAAGGTAGAGAACGGATGGATGGGGTAGATGAGGCGGGCTCTGGCCGGAGTGTCTCCTGCTTTCATCCACAAGGGATCAATCTCACCAAACTCTCTGTTTGCCTCTACCTGTCTGCCCCACCTTGTAGCATTGACGACGCTAAATCTAAATCACATCTGTCTTCCTCTCTTGGTTGTAGATTCCCTCATTGTTGTAGAGAAATCTACGTAAAAACCTTGAGTTATAATTATTTTTTGGTGGCAGATTGTGTTTCTTTCATGGTGACTCCTACCTGGGACTGAACCCCATGGGTCATGATTCCATGGGGTTATACTGTGTATTGTTTCCTTCATCATTATCACCATCGTCATCATAGGTTGTAGGAACTCAATCCATAGTTGACCTTCTTTGATATTGATTGTGCCACGTGGAGAAAGAACTTGCGCTTAGGTACTTACTTGGCTTTTCTGAGCAAAATTAGGACAATCATGCCCACCCCAACGAGCTGTAATACAGCCTCGCACGAAAACCCGTTGATGTCTCCCAATAAATATTTCCCTTTTCCTCTATCCCATTCTCCTTCTCACGAAAGACACAACAAAGCCCCAAGGCAAACCTTGGGCAATATACAACAAGGGAAATTACAAGACCCAAAGTCGAGGGAAGCCTTACCCAAAGATGCAGAAGTAATCAATGTGGTTGTATTCGTACCAACTTTCGGGCTGAGGGAATTGACAGCAAATGGGACTCTTCACACATTGAGGCATTAATCCCTTGGATAAGTGTAAAAGACGGGAGTGAGCAGGTTTTTTGAACATTCTGGGCGGGCGACTCACAAAGAAACAGGATCAGCAGCTGACAACTGCCGAGCTCTCCTTCGACCTTTGGATGGTGGCTGACAGCCTGTTTTCCTTCCGCAGGTGCAGAGCTGAGGATGCGACTAGGACCTCCCGATAAGGGCAGCCGTCCAGCTGGCGTGTGGCAGATCCCCAGGCAGGGTCACTGGCGGTTTTGAGTAATCTCTTTTTCCCCAGGTCGCCGTAGTCACGGAGGGCATAGGTGACGGAGTGCCCCAGCCTGTCGCTGGTCTCTGTTGACAGTGATGGGAAAACATCCCCATCGTCAGCACACGCATGCAGTGGTGGTACTGTGGCACCTACGGGGGACACCGTAAGCCACAACACGCGGATGATACAAATAGGCAAGAATCACCGGGTACGTAAAAGGGGAAGCAGCTGCCACGTATGGAAGGCCAAGTGCGTGCAAGCATTGTGCGAGGCGCCCCTTTCACAGATGAGGAAACTGAGTCTCAGAGAGGGGCCATAACTTACCCAAGGCACACATACCAGGATGCAGGTCTAGACCTAACTCTCAACTCAAGTTGCTTCCGCTAGGTGAGGCTGAGGACTGGCCGAGAAGATGGCAATGATACGGCTTGGATCTTCCCCGTCAAGCTGGAAGAGGAGAACTTTTGAGCAAGGTCAGAGCTGTGAAAAGCTTTGGAACTTTTCTGAAGCCTTGGAAGTGACTTACTCTCCCTGAGCCTTGAGCTCCCTTGTAAATTTAGACGATATTCTCTTTGCTTGGCGGAATGACTAATAAACAGCTGTAAAGTTCTTCGCCTTTTCTAGAGTCCGCTGCAAGCCTGCCTGTCCATCCCTTGTGACCAGGCTAAATTAGCTTGCTACCATACACAGAAGGAGCAGGGCTTTCAAAAAGGCAGATGTCTTTTCTGCTACTTTTCTCAGTAAACCTCAACTAGCACATCTATAAAACGGGGATAATAATGTCTAGGTTGTAAGAATTCAATGGCTTAAGCCCTTTAGCTCAGTGCTTAGTAGGTTCTCAACAGATGCTGATGATAATGTCATAATTGGAGGGGAAGAGGAGACAGAAAGCAATGGTCTCTAATCATGGACGCTGAGATCTGCACGAAACGTGATGTGTCCTCTCTGGGCGGTGGAATGAGGGAAGTTTAGGAAGTTTAGCTCTTATTTTCCAGAAAGGGGAATGTGTGGGATGATGGAGAAGGGACTAAACTGGGTATCAGAGAACCCCGTCTGCCATCTGCCCGCTTGCCTCTGGGCCTCAGCGTTCTCTCTGTGTAAAGTAGGTTTCCTTAGATCAATGACCCCTGAGCTGAATGATTGCAGGGTATTGATTCCCAGACGTGGGCATTGTGGCCTTAATAATTACAGCATTCTGTGACCCAATTATTTAGGGAAGCAAGGTGCTAAGCAGATTACAAAGACTTTTTTTTTTTTTTCAAAATTTTTTTTCAACGTTTATTTATTTTTGGGACAGAGAGAGACAGAGCATGAACGGGGGAGGGGCAGAGAGAGAGGGAGACACAGAGTCGGAAACAGGCTCCAGGCTCTGAGCCATCAGCCCAGAGCCCGACGCGGGGCTCGAACTCACAGACCGCGAGATCGTGACCTGGCTGAAGTCGGACGCTTAACTGACTGCGCCACCCAGGCGCCCCTACAAAGACTTTTAAATTATCATCATGGGACTCCTTGGTGCCTTTAAAGTGCCCATACATTTGGTGTGACCTTCAAGATGGTGCGTGGGAGACAGCATTACCCAAATTTATTTGAAAGACTTTGGAAGTGTTTTACTCTATCATCTGTGAAGCTCCTTGAGGCCTGAAATTCTATGATTTTAATACCTGGGCCATGGACAATGGCTGGTTCAGCAACAAAAGTTTTCTGGTTACGACTCAGGTTGTTAAGGCAAAACTTTTTTACGTTTTCTCTCTCGAGACATATGCGATTATTCTGTTCTATCCCCTCTTTTAAGCTGGATAGACACTTGAGTTGTATCACTTGCTCCCGTGGATTGTAAAGGGTTGAACCTGACTTTAGAATCAAGGGTAAATTCGAGGTGTCTGGGTGGCTCAGTCAGTTAAGTGTCAACTCTCGATTTCAGCTCAAGTCATGATCTTGCGGTTCATGAGTTCAAGCCCCGCATCGGGCTTTGAGCTGACAGTGCAGAGCCCGCTTGGGATCCTCTCTCCACCCCTCCTCTGCTTGCACACTTTCTCTCAAAATAAACTTTTAAAAACCTTTTTAAAAAGAAGGGGAGAGTATTCCGAGTAGCCGTGAAGATGATTACGAGCCATCCCCAACGGTCACACAGATTAAGAAATATCTAGATGTCAAGGGGTCAGAATAATTCGCCCTCAGAACAGGACAGTGTGACAACAAGCATTTTAGCTTTTCCTTTAACATGTTTTTAACGTTCATTTATTTTTGAGAGACGGAGTGCCAGCGGGGGAGGGGCAGAGAACGAGGGAGACGCAGAATCTGAAGCAGGTTCCACAGAGCTCCACTTGGGGCTCGAACTCACAGACCAAGAGATCATGACCAGAGCCAAAGTCAACGTTTAACCGACCGAGCCACCCTGGCACCCCTAGCTTTTCCTTTTAATAGTGCCTTTATTCATAAAATTTTTTAACATTTATTTATCTTTGAGAGAGAGAGAGAGCACAAGCGAGGGAGGGGCAGAGCGAGGGGGAGACAGAGCATCCGAAGCAGGCTCTGTGCAGACAGCAGCGAGCCCGACGTGGGGCTTGAACTCACGAACCGTGAGATCATAACCTGAGACAAAGTTGGACGCTCGATGGACTGAGCCACCCAGGCGCCCCTATTTATCATATTCTTAAATGGCAGAACTACTAAGCACAAAAATCATGATCGCTACTGATTACTAAGTGCCTACCACGCGCTCAGCACCGTACCGCCTACTTACATTAGGCAACAGTTCTGTCTTCTAATAACAACTCCTAGTACTTCCTGCCTTTTTACAGGTGAGGCGGAATAGAGGCAGAATAACTAAGTCAATCCGCCAACGTCGCACATCTTCTTAAGGGGACAGTGCAAATTCTGAGTTCGCCAGTTCCTAGCCGTGCGCCCCCCCCCCTTCAAGTGGCGTATCTGCTTTAAGCTCTATTGGTTCCTCAGCAACATTAGAATAATAATAGTATCTAAATAATAGGGTGATTGTGACGATGGCTTGGAAGTACGTTTACTGAATGCAAGAAGCTCCTGACACACAGCCAACACTCTGTATATGTTAGCTATTATTTTTAAACCATCATTATTATTACTAGATCGACATACGTGTTATGAGGCTGTTATTCTGGGAGGCAGGTGCTTTTTATATAAGATGCAAAGACAATTGTGTGGACATGGGACAAAGGATAAAAGTTACGCTATGTTAAGTTGTAAGTGTATACGGCGTTCCCCCTCCCCCCCCCCCATGTGTTAAAATTGTTCATTAAGAGTTTCACGCGGGCCAGGGGCGCCTGGGTGGCTCAGTCTGTTGAGTGTCCTCTTTCAGCTCTGGTCATGATCTCACGGTTCGTAAGTTTGAGGCCCGCTTGCTTTGGATCCTCTGTCCCCCTCTCTCTCTGCCCCACCCCCGCTTGCGCGCTCTCTCTCAAAAATAAATAAACATTAAAAAAAATTCTTGTGGGCTAAAAGCTTGGAATGAAATCATATTGACACGACAGCAATGGGAACGCTCTGAGAGTACTGGGGGGGGGGACCACAAAAGGCAGCAACCACTCTAGAAAGCAATGTGGCAAGATCTAATAAAGATGGGGATGGGGATGTTCTTCCCTGTGACCCAGAAATCCCATGCTCCCCTGGAGGAGCCCTCTCACATGGGCACAAGGAGACACAGATGGTAATGTCGGCACCACGGAGATGGGAAATAATAAAACATGGAAACGAAGAAAAGGTCCATCCACAAGGTGACTGGTAAAGAAATTGGGATAAAGTCTTTCTGTGGAATATTATACTGAAGTTAAAATCAATGAATTGGGGGGCACCTGGGTGGCTCAGTCGGTTGGGCGTCCAACTTGGGCTCAGGTCATGATCTCACGGTTCGTGAGTTCGAGCCCCGCGTCAGGCTCTGTGCTGACGGCTCGTGGCCCCCTCTCTCTCTGCCCCTCCCCTGCTTGTGCTCTGTCTCTCTGTCTCTCAAAAATAAATGTAAAAAAAAAATTTTTTTTAATCGATGGATTGGATCTCTAGGTATCAGCAAGGTAAGATCTCAAAAGCTTAATGGATAAAAAGCCAATTGCAGAAAGAGATGTGCTTCATGAAACCTGCAAACGACGTGACATATTTCTTATGAATATGTTCCTATATAGCCATCGTGTAAAACAAGTTGGAAATAACACCACATTCAGGAATTCCGGGTAGTAATCATTTCTGGCAAAGAAGAGAAAGACTAGATTTGCTGAGAAGGAATCAGGGCAATTCACCTGGACCCTTTTCTCCTTGTGTTAAAGTTCCAATATCTTTAACGCCTTCTGGTTTGATGTGCATTTTTCAGAACGGCGCTTTCTTACCGCTACAAACCTTCCGTAAAAAGGCTTCGGGTTTATGGAGTTCAGGGCCAAGCGTGAGGACTTGTTTCCTGCTGTGTTCTGATGCCAAGTTGTAAGTGCAAGCCGGGGTCGAGGTTGAGTTAATGATTTAGTACAGCTCCCACGTGGTGTGTGTGAGCTCCGGTGAGCTGCTCTGGGAGCCGCCCCCTGCACCCACCGAGGCTGGAGGGGGGAGAACAGAAGGTTGTCCCCACAGCATCTCCCTCTCTCAGCGTCTCTGCTGCGGGCCTCAACCAGTCAGCAGCGTGGCTCAGACCAACTGAGGGAGTTGGCTGTTTGTGGAGTTATTACTGACCTCCTGAGGGAGGGTTCAAAGAGGCCAAGGAGGCCTGACTTTCCGGTCAAAGTGTGACTTCACCCGGGGAAAGTGAGGTGGACAACGGAGGCAGATGAGGCATCGAGTTCTTGGATGAGATCAGTGTCAATGGGGACAAATCCAACCTGGTGACTCGGCGTGTGTGTGTGTGTGTGTGTGTGTGTGAATAAGTGAAGCATTCCATTAAAATAAACGTATTAAGTCTAACATAAATAACTTGCTGTATAAGAGCTTATAAATTCTCAACTCAACCCACCGTGAAATGTGAAATGTCTAACCATGAACTGACACATGGTGAAATGACTCATCAGAGACAGGAGGGCTTTTGTATCCTTTGGAGAGCTGATATTCCAAGGAAGCCAGGTGGAAATACGAAAGAATTCTCTGTGGGTTGGTTTGCGGTAGGTTGGATTAAGAAAGAAAAAAAAAAATTTTAGGGCGGGAAGAACACTGAAAACTGAGACCTACGCCTTATTAACAAGTCTTGAAGTGTATTCCGCAATATTGTTATCTACAGGCATGACGTTGTATGCCGTCTTTCACATAGATCACGGGTTCTTTATCCATTCATCCATTTGGTGCTTTCCAAAAATGTTTCAGCTTTTGACTTTGAAAATCTCAAGCCACAGAAACATTGGAAGAATTAGCACCATTAGTGCATTTTTTACCTTTCACCCAGATTCTTGACATTGTTAGCATTTTGCCCCTTCCTTCTTCCTTGCTTCTTCCCTTTTGCTTCTTCCTTCTCTTTATGATACATAATATATATCGTGTAACACGTACAATACATAATAATGTAGTATATACATACATTATTTTTCTGCTAAGTCATTTGAGAGCAAATTGTTGTGGTCATCATGCCCTCTTACTCCTAAAAACCTTGGCAAGTATCACCTAAGAGCAAAGGCATTCTCCACACAGGCATACGCAATTAGCAAATTCTGAAAATTTGGTGTTGATGCAATGCCATTATCAGTCTGGTCCACATTCAAATCTCTGGAGTTATGTCCCACCCCCAAATGCCATTCATTTATTTATTTATTATTTTTTAATGTTTATTTTTGAGGGAGACACAGACAGAGCATGAGCGGGGGAGGGGCAGAGAGAGAGGGAGACACAGGATCGGAAGCGGGCTCCAGGCTCCCAGCCATCAGCACAGATCCCGATGCAGGGCTCGAACTCACAAACCGCGAGATCGTGACGTGAGCCGGAGTCGGACGCTTAACTGTCAGTTTGGGAGAGAGCCGGCCAGCTGTTCTGCAGAACCCGTGTCAGTTCGGGTCTGTTTTTCTGATTGCTTCTTCCTGATGAGATGCCGGTGGAGCGTTTTGACAGGAGCACTCCATGAGTGGTGCCGTGTGCATATCGCGGCACCAGATCAGGAAGCGTGTGGTATCAGTCTGCCCCTTGATCGGCGATATGGATTGTGATCGCTGGGTTAGGCGGGGCTCTGACATTTTTAAGATGCAATTCACTGGAAAAAGTTTATTGCCACGATGGCCCCCCCCCCCCCAACATCAAGGTTGCTGTAGCGCATGGCTGTCCTCAGGAGGGCCCTTCGTTAATCCTACAGAAGGGAGCTGAGTGTCTGGGAGCCTCTGCCTAGAACTTAAAAGGCCACCTCCTGCCCCCCCCCCCGGGGTCCCCAGAGTCTAGTGTTAAAGGGACAGGCAGCAAACAAATGCTGTGAATAATAAGTCAGTTTAAATTGTGCTAAGTGCCGTGAAGGAAATAAAACTAGGAAATGGGACAGAGAGTAAGGCAGGGACAAAGTGACTGCAGATAAGAGTCCCTACCTTCCTGGAGTGCCCTTGGCAGTGAGGAAGACCAGGGATAAGCAAATGAACAAATTCATAGTGAGTCAGGTAGTGATAGTGTTATGAGGAGATACGAAGCTGGTAAGAGGAGAACGTGCTGGGGGGATCTATATGGGGGACAGAGAGGACCTTGTTCGGGCGGTGACATCTGATGGAGGCTGAAAAGAAGCGAGGCCGGTGCCCGGAGGCCCTAGGAGTGTGGGCCAGGCAACCAGACGGTGCATGCGCAGACGGGGAGGTTGGGGAGCCCTGCTGGGTGAGATGAAGGGAAAGCAGGAGGCCGTGTGGGTGCGGTGGGGGGTGCGGGTGGCAACCTCAGGAAATGGGAACAGAGGGGTGGCCGGCGTCAGAATGGGGAGGGTTTTTAGGCCATGGTAAGGATTCGGATTTTATCGTTAGTGCAGTGGAAAGCCATTGGGAGGCTGAGAGCAAGGAGCGACGTGATCCATGTTTTAAAAGTATCACTTTGGCGATTTTGTAGAGAACCCAATGAGGTGGGAGGGGCTGTGCCCAAGGGAAGCAGGGAGACCAGTACCCAGATGAAAGAAGTGTGCTCCCGGAGAACTATGAGCTCATTTTGTTGGCCTGTGTCTCCCGTGCCTAATGAGGGATGCTAGTGTTTGATGGATGGATGGATGGATGGATGGATGCATGCATGCATGGACAGATGAATGGACAGACAGATGGACAATCGGATGGATGGATGGATGGATGGATAAGTGGGTGGGTGGATAAGGGAGTGGGTGGGTGGAAGAAACAATACATTTGCTTCTATTATTAATTTCCAAGTAAGAAACTCATCAGATGGCTGGCAGATTTGCGCCATGTCGGTTTAGCTAAGGTGGGACATTTCTCCAAATTGGCTTTCCTGTATATTTCCAGAATGAGTTGTCCACGAGAGAAATGTGCATGGGATTCAGAAGAGGGAAATGAAGGAGAAGCCCTTTCTTCAGCTCTCTGAAGGACTCTTCTGCAGCCCTCCAAAGGTGTCGTTCATCTATCCGTTCAAGCTGTGGGCCTGGGGTGGTGTCTCCACCAGCCCCAATGGTCAGCCCCTTCTGGCCTTCGCGTCCTGGGCCGGGCAGGCGTGTAAGGCCATGGTGAAAAGAGTTCAGCTGCTCTTGTGGCTCACGTATATCATGGGGATCAGAGGCAAAGAGAAGAGACAAAGTTCTCGTGTACCTTGGAGGTTCTAGACTGTCTTTGGTCTCCCCAATTCCTGCCTATCTTCCCAACCACCAGTTCTGCTGACGTCAGGCCTGGTGCCAGAACCAGAATCAAGGGCCCTTGAGAATCCTTACTCAGCGCCCACAATTGCTTAAGGTTTAATCACATAATAAATCCCTTTTCTGTCCCACTCCTCATGGCTCTGCTTCCCTGAATCAACCCTAACATGATACAGACTGCTTTTGAGTATTTACCAACCTTGGGGCTTCTTGAACTTGCATGAGGTTTAGAGAAACATTCTTAATTTTTTAAGGTAAGTTTATAAATATAACTGATCAATCTCATTTATTCTGGAAACAACAGTGCTTATCCAAATATACAAAAAATCTTTCCAATCAATGAACATGGTGCTTTTTGGGCTTTCAAGAGAGCTGTTTTTTTTTTAATTTTTTTAAAGTTTATTTATTTTTGACAGAGAGAGAGAGAGCGAGTGTGAGCTAAGGAGGGGGAGAGAGAGAAGGAGACACAGAATCCGAAGCAGGCTTCAGGCTCTGAGCTGTCAGCACAGAGCCCAGTGTGGGGCTTGAACTCACGAACCGTGAGATCATGACCTGGGCTGAAGTCAGACGCCCAACCGACTGAGCCACCCAGGCGCCCCGAGAGCTGTTTTTTAATTGTTTGTTTGCCTAAGAGGAATAGAAGAATGTGTCTCTGACTCAGTTTTGCAATATGTGAACCGAGTGACTCCGCGGTGAGTCGTGGAGGTGATCAAGTTCAGCTGGCAATCATTGGCAGGTCCCTAGTTTCTCTGTTTGGGAGCTGTGACCTTTAAGTGAGTTCCTGAGATTAAAGTTTAGTCCCAATTTCAGGCCGCATCTACAGGATCCTAATTTTGGGGATTTATGAGGGGAAGGGACATAGAGAAGGGAGAGAAATGTCCACATGAGATCTGGGCCACTGGGCCAGGGGGAGGAGGCCACTGGATCTTGTGCCAATTAAGGGCTTAACCTCTGTGGTCAGTCAGAACCAGATTTGAATCCCAATGACCCTGCATAATTGCTGTGTAACCAAAACCAATTTACAGTGTATCTTGGGGGCTCTGTATTCTGTTCTATAAGGTGGGGTAATAACCTCTTTCCAGTAGTGTTTGCAAAGATCAAATGGGACCATACATGGGAGTACTCTGGATGGTGCCTGGCCCCCGGGGCAGCCAATATGAGCATGTCTGACTTAGGTGGCTTGGGACAAGTTAGTGAACTTTCTTGTGCCTCAGTTTCCTCGTCTGTCAAATGGGGCCGTTAACAGTGTCCACTTGATAAAGTTTTCACGAACATTCAATGAGTAAGAAGCAGTGTGGTCGGGATGGCAAACATTAGATTCAAATTCTGGTTCCAACGCTTGATTACTATGGGACCCTGGGAAAATTGCTGAACGTCTCTGAATCTGTTTCTGGTTCTCATAAACGAAGCATGGGAATAAAAGCACCCACTGCAGTGACCTGTGGTAAGGGTTCAAATGTCATCATGCGTGTAGAGTAGCAGCCTAGCACATAGTCGGTGCTCAGTAAATATAAGTTGTTATTATCGCTCCCCTGATGGCATGATTAGCCACGTTCAAAGGTCTGAGCTAAGTGCGTTTCGTACTGAGTTGGTTTTGGCTTTTATGACTGTTCCCATTCAAGAAGCCGTTAGAAGGTTGAGAGCAGGGGTCAAGGCTCTGTGCCTGTTCTTCTTTTCCCCTGGGAAGCGGAGCCCCGACCACTGTACCATACTGCCTCCAGTTATGTTTTTCAGAACGTATCTGGAGGAATGAGTGAGCTGAGCCACCCACGCCCCCTGGGACCATTGTTAGATGAACGGGTCCCCTCCAGAAGATACGGGTTGAAGTCGGCAGACGCTTTTGTTTGTCGCAGCCAGAGATGCGAGGATGCCTCGATGTCTCTGGCGTCCGAAAGGTAGAGGCCAGGGAGACTCCAGAACAGCTGTAATAATATCCTGATCCAAGATGTCAATAGTGTCGAGGATGAGAAGCCCCGAGTTAGCGAAGTGTCAGACAGTCGCCACCAAATGCTAACAGCAGAGAGAGAGAAAGAGAGAAAGAGAGAGAGAGAGAAGCTTTCTCTCTTGTCTCTTATAGGGCCAGTCATCCCACCATGGGGGCCTCACCTTCATGATCTCATCTAAAACCTAATCACTTCCGAGGGAGGCCTCATCTCCAAACACCCTCCAACTGGAGGGCTAGGCTTCAACTTAGGAATTTCGTGGGGGCAGCAGGGTGGACACAATCATTCAATCCGCAGTGCAAGGAATAAGAGTGAGCATTTCCTGTTCTAAGTGCTTTATATATATATGTGCTCATTCATTCCCCAAGCCAGTCTAAAGATTTTATCTCCACTTCACAGATGAGGAGGGCAAGTCAACTGTCGGAGGTCACATGACTTGTAGGTTGCAGAACCTGGCTTCAGACCCAGACAGTTTGGTTCCAGACTCTGTGTTCTTTTTCTTCTTCTTCTTCTTCTCTTGTTTAAATGTTTTCTTTTATATTTGAGAGAGAGAGAGAGACAGAGCACAAGCAGGGGAGGGGCAGAGAGAGAGGGAGACACGGAATCCGAAGCAGGCTCCAGGCTCCAAGCTGTCAGCTCAGAGCCCGACGCGGGGCTCGAACCCACAAACCGCGAGATCATGACCTGAGCTGAAGTCGGACGCTCAACCTTAACAGACTGAGCCACCCAGGCGCTCCCAGACTCTGTGTTCTTGATCTCCATATGAAAAGTAGTCACCCTATAGCATCCACAGAAATTCAGAAAAACAGCTGTGGCTCTGCTGAACCAGGAGTCGCAAACTGACGTCTTTCAGCATGAATCCTGATTCATGCCAGCAGCAGGCAATTTTGCTCTCATGGCCACTTCTTCCAATTAAAAAAAAATATCATTGTATCTAATGACTGCATTGCCATGAAGACAAACACAATCCAGGTTGGATTCATTATCATACGTTTATTAGTATATTTACCTCTCTTCTAATAAAAAAAAAAGTTAAAACAGCTTTGTGGACCCCGAGTATCATGATCCCCAGGCATTGTGCCTATTGGAGAAGTCAGCTCTGGTGGCAGAGAGGTCTGGCAGTGTCATGAGAGATTTTGGAGCAATTGCTTATAAAAAGGACATGGTGGAAGGTAGAGCAGCCTGCAGAAGCACGTGCCTTCTCGGGGGACATCTGTTGCTCCGTTTCTTTTTTTTTTTAAGTTTATTTATATTTTGAGAGAGGGATGGAGTATGAGTGGGGGAGGAGCAGAGACAGAGGGGAAGAGAGAGAGAGAGAGAGAGAGAGAGAGGATCCCAAGAAGGCTCCACGCTATCAGCACAGAGCCCGACGGGGGGCTTGAACTCATGAACCACGAGACCATGACCTGACTCAAAATCAAGAGTCGGATGCTTAACCGACTGAGGCACCCAGGTGCCCCTTTAACTCCAGATTTTTTTTTTAAGTCAACTCACTGTTCCTACAAACACTACTCTAAAACAAAAACAAAACAGAAAAAAACTAGAAGAAAGAAAGAAAAAAGGAAAAGGAAGAAAAAAGAAAGAAACTATCATAATTTGGTTAAGTGGACTCTTGCATCAAAGACCTTGGCTGGCCCACTCACGGGGCGCATACCTTGGACAGTGGACTCGATTTCTCCGTGCCCCTCTTTACCATCTGTAAAATGGGAACAATGCAAGCATACGCTTCTGCCTCAGGGGTGCGGGTATTTGATCTGATCTAGATTCGCATCCTGTTCTTGAAGGACAAAGGCATTTCAGATCCAAACAGGAACTTGTAGATCGGATTCCCATGCTGTCTGGAGCTGGAAAATTGGGGTTGGTGACAAAAGTGCTAGACTGGACCTCTGGCAGCCTGGAGAGCACAGACCCATCTCTGGCAAGGCAGCTGCTGTTCAGCCTGGCCGATTCTTGTCGTCTGGGGACGTCGGCCCACATTCGACATGCCTTCTATTTAAAGAGGGGCCATTAAAAAAATTTGTAAAAGGAGGAGGGTGCCTGGGTGGCTCAGTCGGTTGAGCATCCGACTTTGGCTCAGGTCATGATCTCGCAGTTTGTGAGTTCCAGCCCCGCGTCGGGCTCTGTGCTGACGGCTCGGAGCCTGGAGCCTGCTTCGGATTCTGTGTCTCCCCCTCTCTGCCCCTTCCCTGCTTGCACAGTGTCTTTCTCTCTCTCAAAAATAAATGAACGTTAAAAAAATTTTTTAAGTGGCCAGATAACTGGATTTCTCATGTGAAATGTCTCTTTTTGTTTGTTTGTTTGTAAACAATGGATTACAATTTTTTTTTTAATACAAAATGGGGTAAGTAAAACACATCTGCAAAGCTGGCCAGGGCTCAGTGTGTGTGTGTGTGTGTGTGTGTGTGTGTGTGTGTGTACATGCTCAAGCATACACGTGTGCACATGTATGTGACTAGTTTCTGATCAGCTTTGTATAGAAAGTCAATGTCCAGTCGGCACCTGCCTAGCTTGTAAAGGTGCCCCTGTAGCATGTGTTCAAGAACCCCTGTGGTTTTAGGGGCTAGGTTGGAAGATTAATTTGGGGACACGGCTCACATCAGCCAAAAGGCGAGTTTTCAGTCATATGAGTCTGACATGACTGCTGAAAGTGTCAATCTGGGAACCTGAAAATGTCGCCAGGAAGAAAAGGCAGAGCTGTGTGAAGGGTCAAGCGGCAGCCAGAGAACAGACTGATTTTTTTTTTTTTTAGGGGAAAGAACCAAAGAGAATGAAATAAGAGAAAAAGAAATCAGACATGCAAATCAGAGCTCTCTAGAAAAATTTCTCAACCCAGAAATCACCAGGAACATAATGGTGAGTCTCTCTTCCCACCTTCTTCCATGAGAGTTTTCACGAGTGGAGGAAGGTACTCCTCTTACAGAATTTACAGCTGAACAGAACGAAATACTTAAAAAAAAATATTTTTTTTTTCATTTTGGAGGTAAATAAAATGGAGACTGGAGTGGATAATGGACTTGCCCGTGGCCCATAGCACATCCTAAAACCCCAAATGCATAGAGGGGAAGGCAAGAGATTTCGATGAGTCATATAGACCCAGAGGGAGGCAATAGGCAATGGAAACTGGGGTGCACCAGGGAGGGCCTGGCCTCCCCACAGGGCTCTGTGTTACCGACCGTGCCCAGCTGGTCCACAGCAGACAGTTCCCACTTTTGAAGAGAAGTGCAAATCCCAACTCTGAGGAGGAAATCTGACTTTTAAAAGTTGTCAACTAAGTCAAAGTTTAAAACACACCACCGAGGCCACACAAAGCATTGCTGAGGTCCACATTTGGCTCAAAACCTGCCAGTTTGTGACACAGGTTAGAGAATCTTCCGGAGCCCCGCTCGTTTTCCTCACAACATACGACCCACCGCACTTCCTGTCAAGTGTTTTTTGTTGTTGTTTTTTTCCCCTCCCAAGGAAGCATTGTTAGCTTAAGTCAGGAACCCTCGTTTTGACCGTTTCCTTAACTCTTCATTCTGAGGAAAGACCTCACAGGAAGACAACACTTCACTTCTGGTTCCTTCCTACCACTCGCCAGGTTGTGCTCGTTCAGCCAGAAGTTCGGGACCCGCAAGGAAAACTAAGGACTCAGGAGCCTTTTGGATTCTCACCTTAGCTCTATGTTTTATTAAAGAATCTCCTTTTTATAGTAAACTAGGGAGAGGATGTTCAGAGTCCGGGTTCATAAGGGACAGGGCTTTTTGATCAGCAGAGCCCAAAAATAGAACCGCAGAAATACAACTTGGTAAATCGTTAATGCCCAAGTGCTTTTCCTTCCCTGAACGAATGCAGCCATTGGAACGGCTTCCGGCTCCGACTCAGAACAAGACGCCGACCGGAAGGTTCATCTCATTTTTCACGAACTCTGGATTCTATTTCTGGCTGCCTCTCGAGCATCTATAGGGCAACGAGAAGAAAAAACAGCAGCACAAACACCTGGCTTAGTTATAAACCCTTTCTCCTGGATTTCCGTGCAAACCCAGAAAACGAGTCAGAGGCGAGTCCTAAACCCGAGCACTTTGGTTTCATTTAAGGCAAGGCAGCTTCCCCAGGAAAATAATTTTTCCTACTCAGTGAGCAAAGGTGTTTACTGGCTTATCAATCCAGTCACTAGACAGACGTCATCTTCCAAAGAAGGATGGAAAGGTTACTGTGCTTCTAACACTTGAGAATAGAAAACTGTCATAAAATGGTCGAGGATAGGAATCTGAGTTTTGGCCTATTAAACTTGGGGTTACAAATTACACACACGCACACACACACACACACGCGCGCGCGCGCATTTTCAAGACACAAGGTAGTGAGCAACTATGTAGCGTGAC